>NC_136261.1:112484706-112817206 GCF_964187855.1 Myxine glutinosa | reverse complement strand
TGTTCCCACGGTGGGAGAGCACACAGATGTTACAACTAGTGCAGGTCCGTGTGCCAATATTGATGACAGCAGCGACATGCAGGATTATACAAGCTTGTGTGATTCGGAAATTAAAACTGACTCCGACGAATCTGACCTGGAGGAAGCAAACAGCCAGGTGGAAGCAATGGAGAAACCTACCAGTCTAGGTCCTACTTCCCCTGAACAAATACGACTTTTCTTGCAAAATACGTACAGGAAACGCAGTATAAACCTAACAGAATACTTTCCCGATTTACCGTCCTTCCTTGAGTGTGCTCAGGCTATTATACGCAGGCCTGACTTATTCAACTTTCCTCAGACACATTGTCACCGTTTAAGAAAATTGATCGCCAAGACGAAAAAGACTCTAAGTTAATTCATGGTGAGTTTCAAGATTGGAACAGTAAATGTCAATGGTGGTGGAAGTTCACTCCGCCAGATCCAGATCAAGCAGCTGATAAACGCAAACGGTCTCGACATAGCGTTGTTGCAGGAGACCCACGCTGTCAGATCTGTTCAGGCCCAGTGGCGGCTCATTATGGATAAGGAGTGTTTCTTTAGTAACAGCTCCTCGTCTAAGGCAGGAATCATGTTTGTCTTAGGGAAACATTTCCAACCATCCTCGCTTCAATTTGCGAATATCATTGATGGCCATCTTGCCTCTGTGACCTTCTATCTCAATCAGGTCAAGTTTACAATCCTTAATGTGTATGCTCCAAGCAAAAATGGTGAGCGGATCTCCTTCTTTGCTGAACTGAGAAAGTTCCTCCAAACACTGGATCTGCAGACTTGTCTAATTATTGGTGGCGATTTTAACTGTACTGTTAATGCCTCATGCGACCGAAACGGGCCGGAACCTCAACCATGTACCGCAAAACTCTTTGCAAATATCATCGCAAAATATAATCTCCATGATGTCTGGCGCTTGCAACACCCTTCCGAACAATCCTACACATGGTGTCGTTGTTCCAACAACCACATCTCACTTGCGAGGCTTGATCGCATTTATGTAAATTCTCACCTGTTACATGGAGTTTGCAAATCTGACATCGTGCCTTCCGGTTTCTCCGATCACTTCCTAGCTCGAGCATTCGTTCAACTCTCGAAACCGTGTCCAGGGAGTTCTCACTGGAAGTTCAACAATAGTTTAATAGAAGACTTCAACTTTATTCAGGCTTTTGAATCTTTCTGGACAGATCTCTTGGAACGGAAGCTAAGCTGTTCTGTTAACCCACTGGTGTGGTGGGATCTAGTAAAAACCCAAATCAAAGGCTTCTGCCAACAATACCAGAGCTTCTCAAAAAGGGCTGATTATGAAGCAAGGAAATTATTGCAATCAGAGATTTTACATCTTCAGAGGGTCACAGGACAAAATAATAATGTGCAAAGAGCCTTAACCGAAAAACAGTCTTTATTGAAAGAAATAACTGAGAGGAATGCACGTGGTGCCCTAGTTCGGATGAGGGTGCAGCACCTTAACGAGACAGACATACCAACTAAGTATTTTTTTTCCTTAGAGAAACGCCTCCCGAACAAACAGCTCTCTCAACTGCGTTTGGCAGACTCATCCATCACTTTCAACCAATCAGTTATTAAACTTTTCACAAAGGAATATTTCTCGAAAATATACTCGATGGAGCAAATAAATCCCGTCAGTGTCGCCTCTATCTCCGTAGGGCTGCCAGTGTTGTGTGAGGGTGGACGTTCCTACCTGGAGGGGCCCATTACCTTGGACGAACTTGGCGCCGCTCTGCACAGCCTTGCTGTTGGGAAAGCGCCCGGATTGGACGGACTCACAACTGAATTTTATAATAAATTCTGGCATCTACTGGGTCCCGAACTCCTCAACACCTTGAACGCAAGCTGCCAGCTTGGAGAGCTCCCTCAGAGTTGCCGACGGGCTATTCTCACCCTCATTCCAAAGAAAGGAGACTTGCTCTATATTAAAAACTGGCGCCCAATCTCTTTGCTATGCACAGACTATAAAGTATTCTCAAAAGCCCTGGCATTGCGACTTACTCCTCATCTCTCCTCATTGTTGAAAGAAGACCAATGTTATTGTGTACCCAAGCGCTCCATCTATGACAACATCTCCCTCGTAAGAGACATGATTGAACTGTGCAAAGAAAACCCCACAGATTTGGGACTCCTTCTCCTTGATCAGGAGAAGGCCTTTGACCGCGTCGATCATCGGTACCTCTTCAAAGTGCTTGAACGGTTTGGACTTGGTCCGACCTTCATTTCTTACATTAAGATACTGTATAACAATATCTCTAGTGTGCTTAAGATAAACAATGGACTTGTTACACCCTTGCCTGTCAACAGGGGAATTCGACAAGGTTGCCCCCTCTCTGGCTTGCTCTATGCTCTCTCCATCGAACCCTTACTGGGTTATTTGCGTGCTAGACTAACCGGGGTTGGTTTTTCTCATCTTGAACGGCCCATTAAGGTGCTGGCATATGCTGATGATGTGTGTGTTTTTGTGCGGAACCTCAATGACATTAACGTTGTCCGTTATTGTCTATCCGTGTTTGAAAAGGCTTCTTCAGCCAAAGTGAATTGGGAGAAAACGAGCGCCATTTGGCTTGGTCCGTCATGTCACTCGGCACCCAAACTTCCTGCTCCTCTTGCATGGGCCACTGATGGCGTGAAATACCTTGGAGTGTTCTTGGGTAATGACGCCACAGTAGCAAAGAATTGGGCTGGTCTGTTGGATCTTGTTGAAGGGAAACTGCAAAAATGGAGAAATCTGATAACACAACTGTCTTATCGTGGAAGGGTCTTGGTGATCAACAGTTTGGTGGCCTCTACCCTATGGCACAGGTTCTTTGTGCTGCACCCTCCGGTAGTGTTGCTTCAACAGCTCCAGAAGTGCTTTGTGTCTTTCTTCTGGGATGGAAAGCACTGGTTGCGACCCGAGGTCCTCAGCTTGCCACTGACCGATGGAGGCCAAGGCCTGGTTGACATAAAGAGCCGGTTAATGGCCTTTCGACTCTCGGTTGCTCTACGCATGCTGTACATGCACCCCTCTCCACCTTGGGTCGGCGTCGCTCGTCGCCTTTTGCAGCAGGCGGGGAGACTAGGCTATGACCACGCTATATTCTTGATGGATCTCTCGCATCTTGATATGTCTCCCCTCTCCAGGTTTTATCAAAGTGTACTAAACGCATGGCGAACTCTAACAACAACAAGAGCTACGCATTCATACACAAAGCAAATGTTCTTGATGGAACCTTTGTTTTACAATTCAATTTTCCATGATATGCCTGCTGATAGGTGCCTCGTTCAACGCTTTGTCGCGAAGAACATAAAATCGGTCGCCGATCTTTTAAGCCCAAGTGGCAGTTGGATCGGAGCTGATGCATTGGCAAGCCTGGTTGGCGTGCGATCCTCCAGAGTTGTGGCACGTATGCTACGCTGTGTGCTTCATACCTATGTACAGCTTGCACCTAACTGGGAGCAAGTCCAAGCAGACAACGAACAAGGTGCCTCTCCTGCTACCTTTCCTGAACTTATTTGCAAGTTTTCTCTTGCCAACTCTCCTCCGTGTACCCCCTTTAGCATAGGATTCAATGGGGTTCCGAAACAAAAAGACCTCTATTTGGGTTGCGTAAGTTTCCTTTTGCAAGGGCAAATGACACAGCGGAGGGTTCGATGGAGAGACCTCTTACCTTGTTCCCCCCCATATTTTCCTAATTGGAAAGGATTCTATCATCCTCCTGTGCCGCCACGACATGGTGACCTCCAATGGAGACTTGCACACTGGATCCTCCCCTCTAACCACTTGCTGCACCGCTTCTCAAGTCTCCTAGCAGATGAATGTCCCTTTTGTAAAAGACCTGAAAACCTCTTTCATATTTATGTTGAATGTCAACGGTTGGCTCCTTTATTTATCTTTCTTAAGAATTGTTTTGGCAGGATTGGCTTGGTTTTCAACACTTGTGTTTTCATTTATGGCTTAGACATCTCACACAAGAATATGAATGATGTGTTAGGTAATTTCCTGCTTGCACAGGCAAAAATGGCAGTGTATAAATCAAGAAAAAGAAAAGTTGATGACCCCGGAGCTAATGAGGAAAATGCCTTATTCTTGTTTAAAAATCTTGTGACGAGCCGTGTAAAGTTAGACTTTGCCTTTTTCTCCATAACAGGAAGGCTGCCACAGTTTGAGACCAAATGGTGCGTGAAAGAAGTCATTTGTAAAATCCTGGAGAAACGTTTACTGTTTTGTGAAATGTTTTGTGCATAATTTTTACTGTATTTTACTGTATTAATATTTTTTTGTTTGTTTCTCTGCTTGAAATGACAATGTGACCCCTATTTGAGGGTTTTCTTTTTCTATTTTTATAATAAAAAGATACAAAAGTCTCTCTCTATCTCTCTCTCTCTCTCTCTCTCTCTCTCTCTCTCCCTCTCCCTCTCTGTCGCCACCTATCGGCTGTCGGTGCGCTGGGTGCAGTGTCATGGCGTCTGCTCGCTTCGTGTCGTGAGTGCTCTGTCTTGGCTGTTTGTTCCACCCCTCCTCCCCCCCATTTCGCTCCTTCGTGTGCCTGTTTCTATTTGTAAAGCCTCCCTGTGTTTCCCCTTCTATGTTGAGACGAGAGAGAGAGCCATAGAGCACACTTATTGTGCAGGTTAAGGTAATCGCCGTTTTAGGGCGGTTCCCTGTTGTTTTTTCCCCCGACTTATTTTCTTCACTTCAAACCTTTTTTCCCCGCTTATATTTCCTTAGTTTTTTTTTTTAACGCTCCCTTTCCCTAAGCTGGGAAAGTCGGAGTACATTACTAACTTCTTCTTCCCGAGCTGGGAGGACGAGGTCGAGCCCCGTGTGTCCAAACATGGCGGCTGCTCATTTGCAGCGATATGCAGCGTTTGAGCAATTATCACATGAGCATGGCATTGCGTGTTCTCCACCCGAGGGTATTACAGTCGAAGCTATTGTTCTCACGATCGGGAACATGATCGGGTTTGATAAGGTACGTGCGGCGTCGCGTATGAACAAACGGGTTATCGTGTTTGTGTCCGATGTAGAGCACATTGCTCTCATCGTACAACAAGGTTTGTCCCTCGACTCCGGACACTTTGTTATGGTTTATCCCTTGGATACTCCTGCTCAGAAAGTGGTTATTTCAAATGCACCACCATTTCTCGATACCGATACAATCCTTGCAGCGCTGCAGCGATATGGGCAATGTGTGTCCCCATTAATAATGCTCCCTTTGGGCTGTAAGGATGAACGTGTCAGTCACGTGATGAGTTTCCGTAGGCAGGTCTTTATGGTTCTCAAAAAGGAATATCCCTCCTTGAATGTTGCTTTAAAATTCACGACAAATGGCCGCGATTATCAAGTATACATCACCACCGACACCCTAAAGTGCTTTGGTTGTGGTGCAGTGGGACATATGAAACGGTTTTGCCGCAATCAGAAGGAACAGCCTAACATGGTCGAAACGGGAAACAATGACTCGCAGATTAATGTTAACGTTTCCTGCTCGACAAATGTGCAGGATAAACCAGGTAAACAAGTGGACACGCCCCCTCCCGTTGAACCAATGGACAGCGCAAATGAGGGGTTTGCCACCGTTTCCAAAGTAAAAAAACGTAAATCGGCTGTAAGAAGTGCGTCACCTTCTGGGAAAAGGCAAATCAGTGAAAACTCCATCACTGGATTTCAATGTGAAAACAGGTTTGCCTTATTGGAGGAAAAGGACACCTCCACTAGTACAAACATCATCAAGGAAAAAGTGGATTCTAACTTTCCAATCCCAGTGAGTGTCGCTGATCCTTCAGACAGTGTCATCTCACACGAGGATGTTCATTGTGCAGCTTCCTCCTGTCAATCGCAAGAGGAGGAATAGCACTTAAAATCTCCCCCTAAAAAAGGAATAAATGAGGAAAATAAGGGCACAGAGAGAATAAAAGAGGATAATTTAAATCCACTGGAGGAGAGTGACATCCTTGAATCGAGCATGGTGGTCATGTCACAAACATGCTTGGAGCCCCCCACCTCGCATCCCGAAGAAGTTTCAAATGTGACTCTGGCACAAAACGTTCCTGAAGAAGTTTACTTTATTGAAACTGAGCAATCATGTGATGTGCGCCAGGAAGCTGAAACACCAATTGATTCCCCATATGAGGAATCTGATGGTGAGGGTCAAGAGGAGTCCTCTCAGATTCTAAAGGCTGTAAACAGCCCTTCGGATGACGAGCTTCAGGACTTTTTGAGAGATTCCTATCGGAAAAGGAACATTGAACTGAAAGATCATTTCCCTGATCTGCAGATGTTGATTTTTAAATTGAAGGAAATTGTGCACAACCCTGACACTCCAAATTTCACTGATGCTCAGAAGCACCGGCTAAGAAAAATGATCCAGAAAGCTCGGCAGGAGCTTCGTAAATGAGGTCCCCATGGGTTTTTTGATCTATTTAGTTATTTATCTTCTTTCTTTTTCCGAAAGAATGAGTGTTAGTTTTGGTAGTCTAAACATTAACGGTGGTGTTAGTTTAGAACGCAAAGTTCAGGTAAAAGATCTGACCCGGCGTTTGCACCTGGATGTCTTGTTACTGCAAGAAACGCATGGAGATCTGAATGGCCAAGCCCAATGGAGAAGGCTAATGAAGGGCCAGTGGTTCTTCAGTGATATCAATTGTCTCACTGCTGGAATTGCTTTCTTTGTCTCCTCCTCATTAACACTCACACAAGTTCAATATAATGAAATAATTCCCGGACATCTGGCTTGTCTTCAATTCACTGCCAATAATCAAATCTTTGTTTTTGTAAACATATATGCCCCCTGTAAGAATGCTGAAAGGCAAAACTTCTTTCTAAAGCTAGAGGATCTTCTGAGTACAATTGACTTAAATTGTTCTTTTATAATGAGTGGCGACTTCAACTGCACTCTTGACCCTGCGTTAGATAGAAACAGTGCGGAGCCACATCCTAGATCTGCCATACCTTTGGAGAAAATCATCAAGACGACGGGATTAATAGATGTCTGGCGTATTCAGCACCCTATGCAACGGCAGTTTACTTGGTCTAGATGTACGTCTCAGATACACACTCTAGCCAGGTTAGACAGAATTTATGTCAATACTGTAATGCTTGACAAGATATTGAAATCTGATATTGTGCCTTCTCTTTTTTCTGATCACCTGGCTGTAACCTTGTCCTTTAAGCTTACTCTGCAGCAACATGGCAGCCCATATTGGAAGTTCAATGTCATGTTGCTGGAAAATGCTGCTTTTTGTGAAGCTTTCAAAGTGTTTTGGATTAGCCTCAAAGAAAGAAAGAATAATTTTGATAACCCGATATTGTGGTGGGACTACGCAAAGGCGCAGATCGCTGTCTTTTGCCAACAGTTTAATTACTTCTCTTCTTTCAGTGTAAAAAGGGAGAGGTTCACACTAGAAAAGGAAATAATGAAGTTGCAAACTGATGTGGCAAATAGCCCCAATAGAACAAATAATCATTTGCTTATGGAAAAGAAGACTCTACTAAACAGCCTGGTCGAATACCAAGCAAAAGGTGCAATGGTCCGTCTACGGATGGATCAGCTATATAATTTAGATGCACCGACCAAATTTTTTTTCCATTTTGATAAAAAGACTACCAATCAAAGGCAAATTGAAACCTTAAAGCTCTCAACTGGTAACACTGTGACGTCACAAGATAATATAAAGAGGGAGGTCTATAACTTCTTTTCAGACCTGTTTATGGCAAATGATGTTGACGATGGCTCAATAAGTTACTTCACATCTGACTTACCCATGCTAAGTGCTGCTCAAAGGGATCAGCTTGGCTCCTTACTTTCCTTGGAAGAGCTTACACTTTCCCTTGCTTCTTTACCTACGGGTAAATCTCCTGGGTTGGACGGCCTCCCAATAGAGTTTTATAAATCCTTTTGGCCCTTATTAGGCCCAGAACTATTGGAGGTCTTTAATAGTTCATTACGTTGTGGTGACTTGCCGATGAGCTGCCGTAGAGCAGTCATTAGTCTATTACCAAAGAAAGGAGACCCTCAGCTCATTGATAATTGGCGTCCAATCTCTCTCCTAACTTCAGATTATAAAATATTTTCTAAAGTTCTAGCTCGACGCATCGCCCCACTCCTAGAATCGTTGATTCAAAGTGATCAGTCTTTCTGTATCCCTAACCGACAGATACACGATAACATTTTTTTATTAAGAGATCTTTGGGATGTGTGTAAAATAAAAAATGACAATCTTGGTTTGATTGTGCTTGACCAAGAGAAGGCTTTTGACCGTGTAAGTCATGTATATCTTTTCAAGGTGCTAGAGTGTTTTGGACTTGGTCCTGTTTTTCTTTCCATGGTAAAACTGCTCTATAATGGCATTTCCTCAATACTCAGAGTAAACTCTGAGCTAACTTCACCTGTAAAGGTTGGAAGGGGTATCCGTCAGGGATGTCCTTTATCTGGTATTCTGTACTCTTTAACCATTGAGCCTCTTTTAATCAAAGTCCGCATCATCCTAACCGGATGCAAAAATTTGCTCACAAGGCCTGTGAAAGTCTCTGCATATGCTGACGATATTTGCGCCATCGTACATAATAGTGATGAGATAAAGAAACTGGTGGATTGCTTGGACTATTATGGTTCAGCTTCTTCAGCTTTGGTAAACTGGAACAAGTGCCAGGCGATGTGGATGGGCCCATGCCAGCGCCCTATGCCTGTCCTCCCGAAACACCTCACCTGGTCCCTCAACGGAATGAAGTACCTTGGTGTTTACATCGGTGATGAAGCAACACAAGCGAAAAATTGGGAGGGTCTCGCTGACTCTCTCGAACAAAAGCTGCGGAAATGGAAAGGTTTGCTGGCTTTGCTTTCATACCGGGGACGAGTCCTGGTCATAAACAACCTAGCAGCATCTATACTGTGGCACAGAATCAAAGCCATTCCACCTCCTGAACGCTTTCTGCTGAATATACAGAAGACAATAATAAACTTCTTCTGGAGTGGAAAACATTGGCTTCGTCCAGAGATCTTGAATCTTCCCTTAGAGGAAGGTGGGCATGGTCTTGTGGACATCGTATGCAGGGCTATGGCATTTGGCATTGCCTCAATCTGGCGGCTTCTCTATGGTCCATCAGACCTAGCCTGGAGGTCCACTGCTCTCCTCCTCCTCCGTCAAGCCGGCATGCTAGACTATTCATTTGGTCTATTCCTAATGAACATGAAATGTATTGATCTGTCCTTGCTTCCACCATTTTACAATATAATTTTGAATGCTTGGCGTGTTTTCATGGTCGACCGTGATTATGTTTCCTACACCCAAGATATGTTTTTCAGAGAGCCTCTTTTCTACAACTCTCTCTTCAAAAGAATAAGAACGGAACGCTCTTTTATTGATTATTTTGTTCAGAATGGTGTCCATCACGTTGCTGATCTAATGATTGAGACAAGGACATGGTTAAGTGCTGCAGCACTTGCAAATAAAGTTGGCATGCGGTCAAACCGCATAATATCTGCTGTGCTATGCGAAATACTTAGCGTATACCGCAAAGTTAAGGTGCACTGGGAGCAATCTCCTCGCACTGGTGATGGCCTAATTGTTTGTGAGCCAAGCCTCTGTTTCCCAAATTTAGAAGTCACCCCCACTGTAATGAATTGTGGCACAATAATAAAATATTTACCAAAAATACGTTTTGGATCTGCAGGTCTGGAAAATCGTGCAATATACCAGGCCTGTGTCAAAGCAATCCGGCCCTCCTTAGGAACTTGGCAGTCAAGGAAATGGCACAATTGCTTGCCTACAGAATACCCCTTCCAACCTAACTGGAAAGCCTATTATCACATACTTATTCCAAAGAAAACTGCCGACCTGTCGTGGAGGTTGGCACATTGGGTATTACCCACCAATAAGCTCTTGCATGTTTTTTCTTCGGAAATATCTGAGCATTGTCCCTTCTGTGGTGCTCTTGAGACCGTGTCACATGCTTATGTTGAATGTGCGCGCTTGATTCCTTTATTTGGTTTGCTGCATGAAATGTGCATGAAGCTTTCTTTAAACTTTACTTTGAATTCTTTCATTTTTTGCTTTGCCTCAAACACACACCAAATAGAAGTGGCCCTAGCGAACTTTCTCGTTGCCATGGCAAAGAAAGCAATATATCGCACGAGGAAAATGCAAATTGAAAATCCTACAAGATGTACAGATAACCTCCCGGCCTGTTTTAAAGGACTTGTTTTTGCCCGGATTAAAACAGAATTTTGTTTCTATACATATATGGACAAAGTATTGATCTTCAAAAGTATATGGGCATTGAATAATGCACTTTGCTCTGTGCAAAATGGTGTGCTGATCACAGATTGATCACTCCTCAAGCACAATATGATTTCTTTGTGAGGAGCAAAACACTTTATTATTTTTTTCCTGTTCCCTTTCTTGATGTACTAATGGTCTTCATGTAAATGTTCCCTTTTAAATGGTTTTGCTTGTTTTTTTTACCTCTGATTTGTGAAATGCTTTGTGAAATGGTTGTATTTATACGTTTTACAAAATATACTTTTTGATATTTTTGTAATAAAAGGATGTAAAAGTCAAAGTCTCTCTCTCTCTCTCTCTCTCTCTCTCTCTCTCTCTCTCTCTCTCTCTCTCTCTCTCTCTCTCTCTCTATCTCTCTCTATCTCTCTCTCTATCTCTCTCTCTCTCTCTCTCTATCTCTCTCTCTCTCTCTCTCTCTCTCTCTATCTCTCTCTATCTCTCTATCTCTATCTCTCTATCTCTCTCTATCTCTCTATCTCTCTATCTCTATCTCTCTATCTCTCTATCTCTATCTCTATCTCTCTCTCTCTATCTCTATCTCTCTCTATCTCTCTCTATCTCTATCTCTCTCTATCTCTCTATCTCTCTATCTCTCTCTCTCTCTATCTCTCTCTATCTCTCTCTATCTCTCTCTATCTCTCTCTATCTCTCTCTATCTCTATCTCTCTCTATCTCTCTATCTCTCTATCTCTCTCTCTCTATCTCTATCTCTATCTCTCTCTATCTCTATCTCTCTCTATCTCTCTCTATCTCTCTCTATCTCTATCTCTCTATCTCTCTATCTCTCTCTATCTCTCTATCTCTCTATCTCTATCTCTCTCTCTCTCTATCTCTCTCTATCTCTCTCTATCTCTCTCTATCTCTCTATCTCTCTATCTCTCTCTATATCTCTCTCTCTGTTTCTCTCTCTCTCTCTCTCTGTCGGAAAAGGCGACTAACAGGGTTGGCGGCAGGAAGGGCATCCGGCTGTAAAACATTGCTTCAAAAAGGGGACCACGGTGCCCAAACAAGGCCAACACTTTCTCTGCGGGGAAAAATGGCCTCTAAGGGTGGTTCTAAAGGTGGACATGATTTGGAAAGGCACACACCTGTCTATATAAGGACTCACAGCTGACAATCTTCCCCCTTGCCCCTCCCCTCCAAATCTTCCTCATTACCAATCCCTTTCAAATCTTCCCCATTGCCCCTCCCCTCCTAGACTCCCCCTCGCCCCTCCCCTCCTAGACTCCCCCCTCACCCCTCCCCTCCAAATCTCCTCCATATCCCATCCTTTTCAAATCCCCCCCTTGTCCCTTCCCTCCTAAAATCCCCCCTAACCCCTCCCCTCATAAACTCCACCCTCGCCCCTCCCCTTCAAATCTCCCCACCCTCATTTCTTCTCAATTTCCCCCCTCTCACCCCTCCTCCTCAAAGCGTCCTCCCCGCTTCTTCCCCCTTCCAACTCTCACCTCCATCTCCCCCAACCTTCTGCCTCACTCTTTCCCCCCTCAAATAACCTCACTGTGCCTTACCCAATCACCATCAAACCTTTTGTCCACCCCCATCGTTCCCTTTCTCCGAGCTATTCTGAAATATCTGACACACCTTCAACAGCTCTCCCTACCTCTTCCTACTATTCCACATCTTACCCTACCCCTCCCCCCCTGTTCTGTATCCGATGCTCCCCCTTCCTCTTCATTAACGGTATGGACCTCAAACATCCGGGGCCTTCGCTCAAACTTGACTGATCTCTCCATACAGGTTGCTTCTGACAAACCAGACGTGATCTCTTCAACAGAAACTTTCCTCCTTCATGATGTCTCTGATTCCTTAGTATCTTTCCCGGGTTACTCCCTCCTCCGGTATGACAGACCTGAGCCTTGTCCTGGAGGTGGGGTTGCTATCTTTATCAAAAACTCTCTTCCTCACTTGCCCTGCACTGCCCTCTCTCCACCTCACCCCCAGTAATACCTCTGGCTACGGCTTCCGCTTCGCTCCCACCTATTGTTCATGTGTGTTGTACCGTCCACCAAACAGTGATGACTCCATCTACATCTCGCTGTTTGATAATATGGACCAACTTCGATCTAATTATCCCAACTCTTTCTTCTTCATATGTGGTGATTTCAATTGTCACCATGCTAGTTGGTTGGGTGTGGGTACCTCTCTCACCAGCCATGGCTCCTCAGCAAAGGAATTCTGCGACTCACTGGGACTGACACAATCTGTCAATTTCCCGACCCGGATCTCGGTCAACGGAGCATCTTTTCTTCTGAACTTGGTTATGACTAACTTCCCTGAAAATGTCTGCTGCTCTTCTTCTGCTCCAATCGGCTCATCTGATCATGTGTTGTTAAAGTGGACATCTCTCTGACCATTCTCAGAGAGCCTCCTCAGCGTCAACGAGTCTGGCATTTCACTCAGGCCAACTGGCACGGTATTCAAGCAGCCATCAATCATCTGGACTGGTCTCCCATCTCTACCGCCTCTGACATCAACTCATCTTGGGAATTCTTCCAAAGTAAATTGCTCTCTCTCATGCGCAGATTTATCCTATCTCGTCTTCAGTTGTCATGGCATTCCTCCCGTCCATGGTACACGGAATCTTGTGGGGAGGCTGTTGCCCAGAAACTACTTGCCTTCGCCTCCTGGAATGCAAATCCAACAGAAGGAAATCTCATTTCCTTTCACAAAGCCAGAAACAAGTTTGTGTCCACCCTCAGGAGAGCCAGGAAACATTATCTCTCCGTTCTCAAGACCGAACTCTCTTATCTGTCTCCATCTTCAAAATCCTGGTGGCGTCTGGCCAAATCTGTTTCTGGTGTTTGTTCCCCCTCCATCCCCCATCCCCTCCCTTACCTCAAATGGCTACACAGCTGATTCCGCACGTAAAAAAGTTGAATGCCTCAACTCTGTGTTTGCCTCAAAATCTTGTGTCCCAAACCCATCCCACTCTGTACCCACCATACCCAGTCGAACCCAACTGCTCCTGGACTCTGTATCCTTTCCTCCTGACAAGGTGGAAAAGTTTCTGTCAACCCTCGACTCCGATTCTGCAACTGGACCTGACGGCATCAGCCCACTGGTCCTAAAATCCTGTTCTTCCGCTCTTTCACTCCCTCTCTCTGTTCTCTTCACCCTCTCTTTTGCTCAAGGTCATCTGCCATCTGCTTGGAAATCAGCCAACATCACCGCTTTACACAAAAAATGTGCAAAAACAGATCCTAGCAACTACAGACCAATCAGCCTTCTCCCAATTATCAGCAAAGTCATGGAATCCATCATTGCTTCGCATATGAAATCTTTCCTCTTCTCCAATGGCTTGATGTCTGATCATCAATTTGGTTTCAGACCAGGTAACTCTACTCTGGACATGCTGCTTCTGCTGTCTCAACAATAGATGGAAGTCCTCAATGCCAAACAGGAAATTAGAGCTGTCTCCCTTGACATATCACGTGCCTTCGATACGGTCTGGCACCCTGCTCTGCTCACCAAACTCTCCTCCTTTGGTATCCATGGAAATCTCCACGCATGGCTGGCGGACTTCCTCTCTAATCATAGTCAACGTGTGGGCCTGAATGGGTTTCTCTCATCTCCTCTTCCTGTTCAGGCTGGAGTTCCCCAAGGCAGTGTTCTGGGCCCTGTGCTTTTTCTGGTCTTCATCAATGATCTCACTGACTCTCTTGAAAATCCTCTCTATCTCTTTGCTGATGACTCCACTCTCTGCCGCTCCATTCCTATCCCTCAGATCGGCAGTCTGCAGCCTCCTCACTCTCTGCAGACCTGGACAAAATCATAGACTAGGAAAACAAGTGGAACATGTCTTTCAATCCTGACAAAGCTCACACTCTTACGATGTCTCTCCAAAAAGACCGACTGGACAACCCTCCCATCCACTTTCTGAATAATCCTCTCCAAGAAGTTCTGTCAGTCAAGCTTTTGGGTCTCACTATCTGCCATGATCTTTCCTGGGAAAACCACATTTCAAATCTGGCCTCCAAAGCCATTCGCCGACTGGGCATCCTCCATCGTGCGAAGTCCTTCCTTGGCACACCTGAGCTCCTCACCACATATAAGGCTTTAATCCGCAGCTCAATGGAATACTGCTCTCCCCTCTGGGCTGGTGCTCCTGCCTCACACCTAGCTCGTCTTCACGCTGTTGAAACCAAAGCGTTCAAAATCATTGGAATCTCCCGCGATGACGCTATCTCCGAGGGCCTTTCACTTACTCACCACAGGCAGGTTGGTGGTCTTTCCGTCTTCTCCCGACTCCTCTCCGGCCTTGCTCCCCCAGCTCTCTCTTTGGGCTCTGTCCCCCAAATATTCCTACAGGTCGCACATGATCTGCCTGCAACCCTCTTATGGTTAAACTGCCAAAATCAAGACTCTCTGTTCACCTTCACTCCTTCATTCCTCTTTTCTCCCACCTCTGGAACCATCTCCCTCACACTCTTCAATCCCACTCCTCACTCCAGGTCTTTAAAACAGCTGTTCACCACCATCTCTTATCTTCCCCTATCCGAAACCTTGATCTTTTCTACCCCCGCTAATTTCACCCCAAATCCTCTTTTTTGAAATACCAACTTCTTTCCTGGAAGTCCTTGGTGTCCTTGTGTTTTATACTTCTCTCTCCCCCCCCCCCCCCCCCCCTTCCCACGCTGCCTCCACCCAAGCCCTCTTCCTCCCACATATTCCCGATGTCCCTGCTCTCAAATGTTGTGTTTATGTGCTTCCCCTTCTCTCCCAATCATGTCTACCGCTCCCCTTTTTATATACTTTGTTTGTCTGTTTGATTTGCTTGTGTGATAAATGTTAGCTCTTTCACGAGCCTCGATTCTGTATAGGAAAAAAATATATAATATATATAGCAAAGGGTAAGAATACTTATGTAAATGTGATATTTCCGTTTAAAAAAAAAAAAAATTTGCAAAACTTTCTAAAATCCTGTTTTCTCTTTGTCATTATGGGGTATTGAATGTAGATTGATGAGGGAAAACATGAATTTAAACGATTTCAGCATAAGGCTGCAACATAACAAAATGTGAAAAAAGTAAAGGGGTCTGAATACTTTCTGAATTCACTGTATATGGGGATCTACCTGGGGTCAAATTGGGTCCAGGTTTGACTCCAGAAAATAGGTATTCGCTTTCTTCTCTGAAACTACACACTCGATTTTGTTGAAACTTGACCACAACCTTCATCACCCATGATGTACCAAAGTTTGTGCACGACATTAAAAAAAATCGAGGTCTAGTGGGGTGGAGAGGAAGTGGAGTGTTTGCCTCCCTAAATATGTATTTGCTCTATCTCCACCGAAACTACACACACTTTCAATGAAACTTGACCACAACCTTCATCACCTGTGCTGTACCAAGGTGTGTTCACGACATTAGACAAATCGATGTTTAAGGTGGACAATGGGGAGGGGAGAGGGTTGCCCCCCCAAAATAGGTATTTTTGGTTTCGTTGTTTAAAATGTTATGATGACTTTAGTATGATTCTACATGCTTCCCAGTCTTCTAGTAACCATTGAAATTGGTTTAAAATACCGTGGTACTGTTTAAAATACCTCAGTTTATGTAGTACTAGGGCATGCCCGTACGTGGGTGCCCGTTCCTTGCCAAAAAAAAAAAAAAACGCTACCCGTACGCTCTACCCCACCCGTACGCCCGTACGCCCGTACGCCCGTAAACAAAAAAAACAACGCTCTTCGCTTCCGCCCTTCGCTCTGACTGAATTGGGAGAAATAATGCGCATAAGAAATCGAGAAATTATTATTTTCTCCGGAAGAAATCGAATTACGAACCGTAATGGCGCACGCGCTCGGCTCGGCTCGCTCTCACATCGGCCACGCCTACGCAACAAAGCGTTCTGTGATTGGCTGCCGGAAGTGAAGTCTTCACTGTCCGGAAGGTCGCAAATCGCAGTTACGATGAATCGCAAATTAGTTTTAATTAGTTTTAAAACATAGTTTAACGGCAACATAGTTTTCCAACGTGAAATAAATGAATACGCTCTCAAATGTGCCGTCCGAGGCAGAGTCTGTTCGCCACGTTCGGCACACGTGATAGCTCGCTGCTCTCTGATTGGTTGAATCGTTTTTTGGACATAGCTCGGTAACTACTTCTCCGATTAATATGAAACCTTGAAAAGGCACATCCTCGGGTCCCCAGCAATATACCTGGCAAGTTTCAAGTATATCGGACCGGTAGTTGTCGAGAAACAGCGGTCACAGACAAACATACAAACATACATACATACATACATACTGTTACATATTTATATGAATGTATGTGAATTACCATTCAGGTCTTTGCTTATCCGTGTGTAGTATATTAAGTTGTTGTGTAGTTGTTGTGGTTGGAGGGTCAGGAGCCCTTCTGAGGGAGTGGCCGGAAACGGAAGTGACCGGAAACGGAAGAAGAAAAGACACGAGGAAAAAAGGACGAGTATTATTCTCCCTCGCCCCGCTCCGACAAGAGGTGGGATCGACCTTGCGCTGCGTGAAACAGCGGCGTTCCGAAGCCTGTCTGGCGAGAGGAATTACCGGAACGTGTACCGGCCCGGTGGAGACGTCAAGTTGACGTGGGGCCGTGCATCGAACCCGCGTCTGGCCTCGTTCGCGGCACCGTCCAAACAGACGCGTGCGGGTCGCACGTTGGGGCCTAACGCGCCTTGCAAGCGGCGTGGGGTTTGGCTTGCTCTACCGTATCCGCTTCGCGTGGCCACGAGGGGCTGCAGCCTCGGTGCCTGGTACGATACCTGCCCGGTGGAAAAACGTCCACCCGGGGTTCGTTCAACCGCCCGAGAGCGGTGACGGCGACCATCATCTTGGTCAGGAGGGGCCCAGAGACATTGTGCGGGACCGAGACCAAAAGGGTGTCGTGAGTACTCACCGGGACACACGTATATAAGATGGCCATCTTACTCATAGGAAAGTGCTGGTGAATTGGGAATTGTTGATGGTTGTATATGGTTGATTGCTCGGGGAAAATCTCCGTGGTTGTGTCATTGCAATTGTATGGTCATTCCCATTGAAATATATCCTTGAACGTCAGTTGTCTCTGGGGTGAATTCATATGGATTGCGTGGCGGAAGCGCATATTTAATACAGCTTTCTGGCGAAGTTCCTCTCACGGTCCGGGGGTCACCGAGACCAGGTATTCACCGAGGGGACCACGTAACAGAATTGGGGGCTCGTCCAAATTACGATTTGCGGTTTCGCAATTGGGTCTACGTCCGGGATTTAAAATTGTATAAAATAATAAAATAATAATTTTTTTATTAATTAAAATTAATTAATTAATTATTAATTGGTAAAATTTTTTTTTTTTTGAGAAATTGGGGTAAAGTCTTGGGTGAAGGTTAACAGGTGTTAACGATAGGCACCATGGCGTTTGTGGCACAGAACTTTGGGGTAACCCCGAGTGAGGCACAGTTCCGAGCGTTGCTAAAGTCGGACCTCTTGAAATTGGCCAAACATTTTAACTTGGAGGTCCGAACTAATTTGAGGAAGGCAGAGTTGCAGGCCACGGTGATACAATATATGGTGGGATTAGGAACATGGGACGAGTTAGCCTGGGAGTGGCTACCCGAAGAACCAGAAGACGTTGAGCTCCGGAAACTGGAGTTGCAATTACGGAGCCAGGGACGGATTAAAGAAGAAGAAAGGAAAGCAGAAAAGGAAAGAGCAGAAGAAGAAAGGAAAGCAGAAAAGGAAAGAGCAGAAGAAGAAAGGAAAGCAGAAAAGGAAAGAGCAGAAGAAGAAAGGAAAGCAGAAGCGAGGAGAGAAGAGAAACAAGCAGAGGAAAGGAGAGTGGAACGAGAACTCCAGGAAAGGTTAAAAGAAGAAGAAAGGAAAGCAGAAAAGGAAAGAGCAGAAGAAGAAAGGAAAGCAGAAAAGGAAAGAGCAGAAGAAGAAAGGAAAGCAGAAAAGGAAAGAGCAGAAGAAGAAAGGAAAGCAGAAGCGAGGAGAGAAGAGAAACAAGCAGAGGAAAGGAGAGTGGAACGAGAACTCCAGGAAAGGTTAGCAGAAGAAGAAAGGAAAGCAGAAGCGAGGAGAGAAGAGAAACAAGCAGAGGAAAGGAGAGTGGAACGAGAACTCCAGGAAAGGTTAGAAGGGAGAAAAGCAGAGGAGAGGAGAGCTGCAAGGGACCTCGAAGCAGAGGAGAGAAAAGCGGAAAGGGAATTAAAGGAACGTGACATGGAGCTTCAGCAAGAAATCAAATTCAAGGAGCTGGAGTTAATGAGAGAACGGGGAGAGGCACCACCCTTGCTGACGGGGTCGACACCTAACCAGAAAACCTGGGATGTGGGCAGACATGTGAGGCTGGTTCCACCGTTCAGTGAAAAAGAAGTCGCGAAATTTTTCCCACACTTTGAGAAAGTGGCTCGACAATTAAACTGGCCGGAGGAGGCCTGGACCATACTCGTGCAAAGTGTGCTGGTGGGGAAAGCTCAGGAAATTTATTCGGCGCTACCAATGGACCAATGTGCAGATTATGAGGTACTGAAGAAGCACATCCTCAAGGCCTATGAGTTGGTTCCGGAAGCTTACAGGCAAAAATTCAGGAATGCCAGGAAGAGGGAGAGTGAGACCCATGTGGAGTTTGCCAGAGTGAAAGAAAACATGTTTGATCGGTGGTGTGAGTCAAAAGGAGTCGGGAAAGACTTCGAAACATTGCGGGACTTGATCCTGGTGGAGGAATTCCAGCAGTGTGTCCACGAGGACATCAAAGTGTACCTGCAGGAAAAGAAAGTACCGAAGTTGTGGGACGCAGCCACCATGGCAGATGATTATGCCTTAACCCACCGAATAGGGGTCCACAAACCTAACTCCTCGCCTAGACTTCAGCAGGGGAGTTATGGAACACCCGGTGCGGAGAACGACCTTACATGGCGGCGGCCTCGAGATGATTATGGGGACAACTATGATACCCCAACGGTTAGAAATCCGAGGGCTACGGGCCCAAGACAAACTTATTTTTCGGGGGGCTCAAGGCCGACCCCGAGGTTCTCCCCCGGGCCTACTTGTGCTTTTTGCCATAAAACTGGACACTTGATGTCCCAATGTTACCTCCGAAAAAGGGAGAACCCGGAACGGAATCAGTCTAGTGCGACTCCGAATGCACTGGCAAGTGTGAGAAATCATTCTTGGAGAGCAGAGCTGGGGGAAGATTCCCCTGTCAAAGGTACGGCGTCCCGGGAGAACCTTGTTCAGGAGGGCTACAAACATTTCATTTCAGAGGGGTTCGTGTCGCTGGATGGCGACCCGAGTAACCAGAAGCCAGTTAGGGTATTGAGGGACACAGGAGCACACCAATCGTTGATGCTGGAGGGCATTTTGCCATTGTCGGAGAAGACGGCAACTGGGGTTAGTGTGCTTTTACAGGGGGTCGGGGGCTATGTTAAAGCTCCGCTTCATGTCATCCAGTTGAGTTCTGAGTTGGTATCCGGGCCGGTCACCGTAGGCTTACAAGCCACCCTTCCTGTGGAGGGAATCTCTTTTATTATCGGGAATGATTTGGCCGGGGGGCGAGTTTCGGGTAATCCAATAATGGTGGACAAGCCCAGTAAGGAAAATAACACCACTCGGTTAGAGATGGAGATTCCGGGTATCTTTCCATCCTGTGCAGTGACTCGGGCTATGGGTAGAAAGCACGCGGAAGAGAAGGAGGAAGAAAGAGAGGGGGAGTTGGAACCCTTAGAGGTACGGGAAGACAACTCGAAAAAGGGAAATAGCCAGGGGAGGGATTCCCAGGAATTTCGAGAAATGGTAGCGTCTGGAACGCAAGGGGAAGTGGAGTGTCCGTCGGAGACCGCGGAGAACGAAGTGGAGCAAACCGCGCTGGTCCGAAGGAGACTAGTGGAAGAACAACACGAAGACTCGGAGATCCAGAGGTTAATTGAGAAAGCCGTTACGGAAGAAGAGGCTACGAAGATACCTGTGGGGTATTTCATGAAGGGGGAAACCCTAATGAGGAAATGGAGGCCCCCGGAGGTGCCCGCAGACGATGAGTGGAAAGTTCACTATCAGATTGTGGTGCCACCGCTGTACCGGAAGGAGATCTTGAGTCTGGCACATGAGACCCCTTGGGCCGGGCACCTGGGAGTGAACAAGACCTGTGACAGGATATTGGTACATTTTTTCTGGCCGGGACTGCGACGGGATGTGGCGGAGTTCTGCAAGTCCTGCCATTCTTGTCAGCTGGTGGGAAAGCCGAATCAAAAAATCCCCCCCGCCCCGTTAAAGCCAATTCCAGCTTTTGAAGAGCCATTCAGCCGAGTCATTGTGGACTGTGTGGGCCCTTTACCCAAAACCAAAGCTGGACATCAATACTTACTGACCATCATGTGTGCGTCCACCAGGTTCCCCGAGGCAGTGCCTCTGAGGAAAATAACGGCGGCAGTTATTGCAAAGGCCTTGATTAAATTTTTCACTTGGGTTGGCCTACCTAGGATCATTCAATCGGATCAGGGGACCAATTTCATGTCCACACTGTTCCAGCAAGTGGTACACCTGTTGGGGGTGGAACAAGTAAGATCCAGCGCCTACCATCCCGAGAGCCAAGGGGCCCTGGAAAGGTTTCACCAGACTTTAAAGAATATGATCCGAACGTATTGTTTTGAATGTGCCAAGGATTGGGATGAAGGGATACCCCTATTGTTGTTTGCGGCGAGGGAGTCCGTGCAGGACTCCTTGGGATTCAGCCCGTTTGAACTGGTGTTTGGACACGCAGTGCGGGGACCGTTGAAATTGGTGAAAGAACAGTGGTTACTACAGGAGTCCCGGACACCGATGGTGGAGTATGTGGCCACAGTAAAAAACCGATTGGCAAAGGCGTGTGAGGTGGCACGACGGAACTTGAGAAGGGCCCAGGGGAAAATGAAGGAGAGACATGACAAGACCTCGCAGATAAGGAATTTCAGTCCTCAGGACCGGGTGTTAGTATTGCTGCCCGTTCCAGGTCAGCCCCTCCAGGCTAGATATTTTGGTCCTTATGCAGTGGAGGAGAGGGTGAATGAGACAGACTACGTGGTGACCACTCCCGACCGACGAAAAAAGCGACAGTTGTGTCATGTCAACCGACTGAAGAAATATCATGAGAGGGAACCGGTGGAAGACGTAGTTCCTGTCTCACCGGTCGTACCGGTGACAATGGACGGAAACGCCGGTGTGAAGTTTGATAACTTGGATGACCAGGCCTGCCCCAAATTGACGAACACCGAAGTGTTGAATCATTTGGATGAGAAGTTAGGTCATTTAACAAGGGAACAGCAAGGACAACTGTCCAGCCTAATGTTCGAATTTAAACATTTGTTCACAGATGTACCTGGTCGTACGGACTTAGTATATCATGATATCGAGGTGGGGGAGGCCACTCCAGTGAAACAACACCCCTATCGGATGAACCCGGTGAAGATGGAGTACCTTCGGAAGGAGATGCAATATATGTTGGACAATGACATCATCGAACCAAGCAACAGTGAATGGAGCTCCCCATGTGTGTTGGTTCCGAAACCCGATGGCAGCTTCCGGTGTTGTACGGATTTAAAACGGGTGAATGCAGTGACCAAGACCGACTCCTATCTGCTCCCGAGGATTGACGACTGTATTGATCGAATAGGCCCAGCTAAATTTGTTACCAAATTTGACTTGCTGAAAGGGTATTGGCAGATCCCTCTTACCGATAGAGCCAAAGAAATCTCAGCTTTGGTCACTCCGAATGGGTTATATCAGTACAAGGTCCTCCCTTTTGGGTTGAAGAACGGGCCGGCGACATTTCAACGACTGATTAATAGGCTCATTGCAGACCTGGAGGGGGTGGAGGCATATCTGGATGATGTAATCATCCACACCATGACCATGGAAGACCATATTAAGCAAATCCATGCATTTTTTCAGACGATGTCCGAGGCAGGTCTGACCATCAACTTAGCCAAGAGTGAATTTGTAAGAGCACAGGTAGTGTTCCTCGGCCATGTAGTAGGGCAGGGTCAAGTACAACCAGTGACCGCCAAGGTAGAAGCTATCGATCGCTTCCAAGTCCCAAAGGGGAAGAAAGAGCTGATGAGATTCTTAGGTATGGCGGGGTGGTACCGGCGGTTCTGTAAGAATTTTTCGGATGTGGTAGCCCCTTTAACGAGTTTGTTGAGAAAGGAGACCCCATTCGTTTGGGATGGCAAATGTCAGGCGGCCTTTGCCCATGTCAAAGCGATACTAATGAGCTCTCCGGTCCTAACCGCTCCGGACTTTCAGGCACCTTTTAAGTTGGCCGTAGATGCAAGCGATGTGGGGGCTGGAGCGGTCTTGTTACAGGAAGATGAGGATGGGGTGGACCACCCCGTGTGCTACTACTCCAAGAAGTTCAATAAACATCAGGCAAATTATGCCACCGTGGAGAAAGAGACCCTGGTTCTCCTGCTAGGGCTTCAACATTATGAGGTGTATTTAGGAATCACGTCCTTTCCCATAAAGGTCTTTACGGATCACAACCCCTTAACCTTCATTCAAAGAATGAAAAATAAAAATCAGAGGTTGATGAGATGGAGTTTGGCTTTGCAGGGGTTCAACTTGGAAATTGAACATGTACGGGGCCGGGACAATGTCGTGGTGGACGCTTTGTCCAGATTGAGTTAATCTGGGGGGGTGGGGGGGGGGGTTGAGTTATCTGGTTTGTTTCTCCAAATTGGCCGGCAAAGAAAGTTTTCGCTGGGTTCAAACTTTCTTTCTTGAAGGGGGGGAGTGTTACATATTTATATGAATGTATGTGAATTACCATTCAGGTCTTTGCTTATCCGTGTGTAGTATATTAAGTTGTTGTGTAGTTGTTGTGGTTGGAGGGTCAGGAGCCCTTCTGAGGGAGTGGCCGGAAACGGAAGTGACCGGAAACGGAAGAAGAAAAGACACGAGGAAAAAAGGACGAGTATTATTCTCCCTCGCCCCGCTCCGACAAGAGGTGGGATCGACCTTGCGCTGCGTGAAACAGCGGCGTTCCAAAGCCTGTCTGGCGAGAGGAATTACCGGAACGTGTACCGGCCCGGTGGAGATGTCAAGTTGACGTGGGGCCGTGCATCGAACCCGCGTCTGGCCTCGTTCGCGGCACCGTCCAAACAGACGCGTGCGGGTCGCACGTTGGGGCCTAACGCGCCTTGCAAGCGGCGTGGGGTTTGGCTTGCTCTACCGTATCCGCTTCGCGTGGCCACGAGGGGCTGCAGCCTCGGTGCCTGGTACGATACCTGCCCGGTGGAAAAACGTCCACCCGGGGTTCGTTCAACCGCCCGAGAGCGGTGACGGCGACCATCATCTTGGTCAGGAGGGGCCCAGAGACATTGTGCGGGACCGAGACCAAAAGGGTGTCGTGAGTACTCACCGGGACACACGTATATAAGATGGCCATCTTACTCATAGGAAAGTGCTGGTGAATTGGGAATTGTTGATGGTTGTATATGGTTGATTGCTCGGGGAAAATCTCCGTGGTTGTGTCATTGCAATTGTATGGTCATTCCCATTGAAATATATCCTTGAACGTCAGTTGTCTCTGGGGTGAATTCATATGGATTGCGTGGCGGAAGCGCATATTTAATACAGCTTTCTGGCGAAGTTCCTCTCACGGTCCGGGGGTCACCGAGACCAGGTATTCAACGAGGGGACCAGGTAACAATACATACAAACATACAAACATACACACAGAGATTACTGGAATTATAGATAGATACTGCTGTATTGGTCCCCTAGCGGTGTGCACCGGAGGGGACTAAAGGTTTGCACGCCGTCCCTCCGTCCGTCAGTCCGTCAGTCCATCAGTCCGTCAGTCTGTCACGCAAAGAACAGTTTTCCGGACTTTTTTGTCTAAACTCTTAATGCTAGTGATTTCAAACTTGGCACATGGTTTCCTCATGATAAGTTACAGATCAGGTTCTAACTTCACGACGTTTCGATCATTTTTGACAAAGTTATGGCACTTTGAACTTTGGGAATTCTGATAATTCTGATGATCCTTAACTCAGTGCCATTTTAAGTTTTAATTTTCTTTGAAAAAGATTTTCTCTGCAATAATAGGACCGATTGAGATCAAATTTTCACCGAAGGAGGGACTCGGTCTGTAGAATATTTTAATGGTAATTATGACGTCACAGGTCACGTGGTTCGGCCGCCATATTGTTTTTCCGGAAAACACGAAAACCCCTTTTTCTCTGCAACGGCTGATCAGATCGAGGCCAAACTTTGCAGGCAGACTCGCACACCCATGACGAACAAAAAAAGTCATGACGTCATGCGTCACATGGTTTCAGAGTTATGACGTTTTTAAGCATGAACCTTTAAAACCGAGCTCCTCCCTCATTTTTGATCCAATCGAGGGGAAACTTCACAGATCTGTTCAGCATGTCAGTCTACTAAAATGTCCTTTTGGAATTTGCGATAGGTCACGTGGTTTGGCAGATATCGTTAATTAAACGAATATATTTAAGAGATGGATATCTCTTGAATCGCTGGTACCTCAGACCGTGAGTTGGTAATTATATAATTCATACAGTGCAATACATGCAGGCCGCTTCACGGAGCGACCTTGCAGGCTTATCAACGAGGCGAGGCGTGACACACATGTGTATCAGCATACCTCAGATCAAGTTTGAAAACCAGCATCAACCGTGCATAAATTTGCATATTCGATCATTTTTGGCAAAGTTATGGCACTTTGAACTTTGGTAGGGGACATGTATTGCAGCGCAATACTCAGAATGCTTGTTCTACTAGGTGAGCGCCCAGGGGTATTGCCCCTATTTTTATGCATGACAAGCTGAAGTACTCGGCGTTGCCCAGGTAAATTCAATTCAACATTCATTGAAATATTTCCTGCATAACAGGTTGGGGAATATGGCTGTGTGGGTGTGGTCGTTTGGTATCAATTCATAATCTTAGGTGGTGGAAAATGCACGTCCTGGCCCGCAGATTACAATGTGTCAGCCAGAAAAGGGAGGGACTTTGACCGAGAATCAGAGGACGGGTTGCACCCACGTACGGGCATGCCCTAGTAATATTAACTGCGGTACAGATCTGGGGACGAAGGAACAGAAAAGGGAGAAGATAGACTTGTAGTAAGTTGGGAACAAAATAAAGAGCTTTAAAATCATAGCTGCGAATCTGGAAGTTCTACCCAGATTTAGCGAGGTATCAAATGCGTTTTTGTAAGATTTTGGAATATTAACCAAGAATGCCTTGCCCTACATGCAAACGGCGATGCACGGCGAAACTGCCCATCCAATACATGGTCCTCATCGTTGTCATCATGCTTGTCTTCACAATTGGATATATCTCTTTCAACATTCTTGACGATTCTGGTTTGCTTGGCCATTGGTCATTTAGGTGAGTTCGATATTTCATTATGTTAGTAGATGTTGCCGACTTGTTAATTACACCCAATGTGAGGAGAAAAGTTAATGTAACTATGAGCCGAAAAGGAGTTTACAGAAGGCTCAATAAAAATATGATTTTTTGTCTATGCTTCTTTGAGATTAATTTGTTTGTTAGGGTTGTTAGGGTTAGGGCTCTCTGTCGACTCAAGCATTCTGGTGTAAACGTGGCACTTTGTGAAATGGCCAATGAACACTCACAACTTCCAAATCATTTTCTTCATCATGAAATGATTATATCTATCTTATATATGTATATATATATATATATATATATATATATATATATATATATATATATATATATAAAAATATATATATATATATATATATATATATATATAAATAAAAATATATATATATACAGTATATATACTAGCTTGGCTCAGATCGCTACGCTCGCCTCACCACACGTCGTTACAGAGGAAAGGGCTTATTTTACCTGACCTGAGTTGCTGTGTTGTCATGATTTCCACGAATCATAATACAAACAATTATTTTGCACAAATGTATTAGTAGTGTTTGTGATATTACATTTTAATAATCAATTTTGTGTAATGATTTTGGTAGAAAAAAAAGAAAAGAATTAAAACAAAACCCTCAGCACATACATAGGGGAGGGGTAGGTGCAGACTGGAAGTGTGGGATAATTACACCTCACCACCAAGTAATTTAAAACACCTCACCACCACGTAATTCAAAACACCTCACCACCACGTAATTAAAAACACCTCACCACCACATAATTAAAAACACCTCACCACCACATAATTCAAAACACCTCACCACCAAGTAATTCAAAACACCTCACCACCAACTAATTCAAAATGCCTCACCACCAAGTAATTTAAAACACCTCACCACCACGTAATTCAAAACACCTCACCACCACGTAATTCAAAACACCTCACCACCACATAATTCAAAACACCTCACCACCACATAATTCAAAACACCTCACCACCACGTAATTAAAAACACCTCACCGCCACGTAATTCAAAACACCTCACCACCACGTAATTCAAAACACCTCACCACCAAGTAATTTAAAACACCTCACCACCATGTAATTTAAAACACCTCACCCCCACGTAATTTAAGACACATCACCACCAAGTAATTTAAAACACCACACCACCAAGTAATTTAAAACACCTCACCACCAAGTAATTTAAAATACCTCACCCCACGTAATTTAAAACACATCACCACCAAGTAATTTAAAACACATCACCACCAAGTAATGTAAAACACCTCACCACCAAGTAATTTAAAACACCTCACCACCAAGTAATTTAAAATACCTCACCCCCACATAATTTAAAACACCTCACCCCCACCAAATGTAAAACACCTCACCACCACGTAATCCAAAACACCTCACCCCCATGTAATTCAAAACACCTTACCACCATGTAAATCAAAACACCTCACTACCACGTAATTCAAAACACCTCACCACCACATAATTTAAAACACCTCACCACCACTTAATTCAAAACACCTTACCACCATGTAATTCAAAACACCTCACCACCACGTAATTTTAAAAACCTCACCACCAAGTAATTCAAAACACCTCATCACCAACTAATTCAAAACACCTCACCAGCACATAATTTAAAACACCTCACCACCAAGTAATTCAAAACACCTCACCACCACGTAATTCAAAACACCTCACCACCATGTGATTTAAAAACACCTCACCACCACGTCATTTAAAAACACCTCACCACCACATAATTCAAAATACCTCACCACCACGTGATTCAAAACCACCACCACGTTATTAAAAAAACTTCACAACCACGGAAACAAAAGTTTCAGGGAGTAGTTCAGTGACAACAGACACTGCCCAGATTTGTAGATACTAGGGCATGCCCGTACTATATATATATCTAAAATTATATCCCCCCCCTCTATTTACATGAAATGGTTTGGTCCAAAGCGAACGGCTTGCGAGTACGGTGACAATCCCCCCCCCTCTATTTACATGAAATGGTTTGGTCCAAAGCGAACGGCTTGCGAGTACGGTGACAATCCCCCCCCTCTACTTACATGAAATGGTTTGGTCCAAAGCGAACGGCTTGCGAGTACGGTGACAATCCCCCCCCTCTATTTACATGCAATGGTTTGGTCCAAAGCGAACGGCTTGCGGAGTTTGGTAAAGAAATCGCCATAGCTCGGTAACTACTTGTCCGATTAATATGAAACCTTGAAAAGGCACATCCTCGGGTCCCCAGCAATATACCTGGCAAGTTTCAAGTATATCGGACCCGTGGTTGTCGAGAAACAGCGGTCACAGACAAACACACAGACACACACACAGACACACAGACACACAGAGATTACTGGAATTATAGATAGATATAGATAAATGACTGTACCTGAGTGGCTGTTTTGTCATGGTTTACACCAATCATAATTCAAACAATCATAATGCACAAATGTATTTGTAATATACGTTATATCACATTTTTAAAACAATTGAAGTTGAAAACTTAAGTTGAAAAAAAAAAATTCCCCCAAAACAAAAAACAATTTGGAAATTTTTTCAAAATAAATACCCTTAGGACATACCGACAGGAGAGGTGGGTGCATACCAGAAGTTTGGTACGATTTCACAAAAGTTTGAGGAAGTAGTTCAGTGACAAGACAACACAACACAGGACAGACACTGCACAGATATATATATATACTAGCTTGACTCGGCTCGCTGCGCTCGCCTCACCAAGCGTCGATACTGAGGAACGGGCTTATTTTAACTGAGGCCAATGACTGTACCTGAGTTGCTGTGTTGTCATGATTTTCACCAATCATAATACAAACAATTACTTTGCACAAATGTATTTGTTGTGTTTGTGATATTACATTTTTATAGGCAATTTAGGTTGAAGATTTAGCTTGAATGTTTTTTTTTTCAAGAAAGAACCCCTCAGCACATACATAGGGGAGGGGTAGGTGCAGACTGGAAGTTTGGGACGATTACACCTCACCACCACGTAATTCAAAACACCTCACCACCACGTAATTCAAAATACCTCACCACCAAGTAATTTAAAACACCTCACAGCCATAAAACACGTGATAAAAACACCTCACAGCCATCAAACACGTAATAAAAACACCTCACAGCCATCAAACACGTAATAAAAACACGTCACAGCCATAAAACACGTGATAAAAACACCTCACCACCACAAAATTAAAAACACCTCACCACCACGAAATTGAAAACACCTCGCAGCCATCAAACACGTAATAAAAACACCTCACAGCCATCAAACACGTAATAAAAACACGTCACAGCCATAAAACACGTAATAAAAACACCTCACCACCACGAAATTGAAAACACCCCACAGCCATCAAACACGTAATAAAAACACCTCACAGCCATCAAACACGTAATAAAAACACCTCACAGCCATCAAACACGTAATAAAAACACCTCACAGCCATCAAACACGTAATAAAAACACCTCACAGCCATAAAACACGTAATAAAAACACCTCACCACCACAAAATTAAAAACACCTCACAGCCATAAAACACCTCACAGCCATAAAACACGTAATAAAAACACCTCACAGCCACGAAATTAAAAACACCTCACCACCACATCATTTAAAAACACCTCACCACCAAGTAATTCAAAACACCTCACCACCACATAATTCAAAACACCTCATCACCAACTAATTCTAAACACCTCACCACCACATAATTAAAAACACCTCACCACCACATAATTAAAAACACCTCACCACCACGTAATTATAAATACTTCACCACCAATTAATTCAAAACACCTCACCACCATGTGATTTAAAAACACCTCACAACCATGTGATTTAAAAACACCTCACCACCACATCATTTAAAAACACCTCACCACCACATAATTCAAAATACCTCACCACCACGTGATTCAAAACCACCACAACGTTATTAAAAACACTTCACAACCACGGAAACAAAAGTTTGAGGGAGTCGTTAAGTGAGAACACAGACACTGCCCAGATGTGTAGATATCTATCTATAATTCCAGTAATCTCTGTGTGTATGTATGTATGTCTGTATGTCTGTGACCGCTGTTTCTCGACAACCACGGGTCCGATATACTTTAAACTTGCCAGGTATATTGCTGGGGACCCGAGGATGTGCCTTTTCAAGGTTTCATATTAATCGGAGAAGTAGTTACCGAGCTATGTCCAAAAAACGATTCAACCAATCAGAGAGCAGCGAGCTATCACGTGTGCCGAACGTGGCGAACAGACTCTGCCTCGGACGGCACATTTGAGAGCGTATTCATTTATTTCACGTTGGCAAACTATGTTGCCGCTATGTTGGCGTTAAACTATGTTTTAAAACTAATTAAAACTAATTTGCGATTCTTTCGCTTTCCTGCGCGTTTGTGCACGCTATGGCGATTTCTTTACCAAACTCCGCAAGCCGTTCGCTTTGGACCAAACCATTTCATGTAAATAGAGGGGGGGGATTGTCACCGTACTCGCAAGTCGTTCGCTTTGGACCAAACCATTTCATGTAAATAGAGGGGGGGGGGGGGGGGATTGTCACCGTACTCGCAAGCCGTTCACTTTGGACCAAACCATTTCATGTAAATAGAGGGGAGGGGGGTTGTCACCGTACTCGCAAGCCGTTCGCTTTGGCTTTGCGAATGGACCAAACCATTTCATGTAAATAGAGGGGGGGGATATAATTTTAGATATATATATAGTACGGGCACGCCCTAGTATAGATAAATGACTGTACCCGAGTTGCCGTTTTGTCATGGTTTAAAAAAATCATAATTCAAACAATTATTTTGCACAAATGTATTTGTAATATACGTGATATCACATTTTATAAACAATTGAAGTTGGGGAAAAAAAAAATTCACAAAATAATAAAATTAAAAAAAATAAAAATGGAAATTTTTTCAAGAATAATACCCTTAGGACATACCGACGGGAGAGATATGTACATTCCAGAAGATTGGTACGATTTCACAAAAGTTTGAGAAAGTAGTTCAGTGACAACACAACACCGAACAGGACAGGCGCTGCACAGGTATATACAGACTTGGCATTTAATATGGAATATTTTTTTTTCTTGACTTGGGTTTACGTTCTTAACTCAGTATATCAATCTTGTGAGTTTCTTTTACACTTAGGTGATTTATTTGTTAAAAGGACCCTGTCACTGATTGTCTGTCGCAGCAAGAAGTCAACAACAGGATTATATCACAGGTGGCGTGGCAAAATGTACGGACAGGTGCATTTGAGGATTGGCTTCACAGTCGGGTATACAAGGGTTGTTGCGTTCTGTATCAGTGGAAAACAACTGCTGCACATCTCCAAAAGTTATTGCCGCTTCCTCTGGAGATGGTCCGTCAACTCGACAATGCTGTTTGTCATGGAGTGGTGGCTTTACGAAATTATGGCATGAAACAGCGTGCTATTGCTCGGCAGTATGGCATCACTCAAGGTCAGGTGTCAAAGATCCTGAAACGAAATGCTCAGAGGGGTGTCCCTCCTCCAATACCGAGGCCAGGGCGTCCCCACAGAACCACAAGGAGGGATGATCGCCAGCTGCACCGGTTAGTCCGCAATTCACGGTTAATCCATGTAGGAATCTTGGCTCGGCTGCTCCGCAACATTCAGTGCTTCAACTCTTCCTAACTTTCATAATAATCATGGTTGGAGCGCTTGTCGCTGTAGTCACGTGAATAGCGGTCTCCTTCTCGGCCACTACCCTGATAACCATCCCTTTTGGATCTGCCGTAACTCTGGGAGCCTCCTGAGTGATCTCGACTACGGCCACCACCAAAACTACTACTCCCACCCCGGGAGCCATAGCCAAACCTGAAGCTACCTCCACGTTTTCCCCCTCTAGCCCCCTCAACGCCCATGGCCTGCCTTCTCTACTATTAAGGTCTGGCCGTCCAAATCTTTGCCATTCAAATCCTTTTCTGCATCTTTGGCATCATTTGTGTTTTCAAACGTGACAAAGCCAAACCCTCTTGACTTTTGCGTCTCCCTGTCTTTTATCAGCCGCACTTCCAAGAGTGGTCCATATTGGCCGAAGACAGAGTCCAGAACAACTTCCCTTGTTTTGAAGTTCAGTCCACCTACAAAGAGCTTGCCAACATTGCCTCCATCCATGACTTGTGTGTGCTGACACTTAGTTTTTGGGTACTTGACAAGACGTGCCTGTGCAAAGCATGACGTCAGTACCTTCCTCTTCTCTTCAGAGCGCTTCCTACCCATAGCACGAGTCGCGGCACAGGATGGAAAGATACCCGGAATCTTCTGCTCTAACTGTGCAGTGCTATATTCCATGCTACGCTTTTCAACAAACATCGGGTTACCAGAAACTTGACGACCGGCCAAATCATTCCCGATAACAAAACATATTCCCTCTACAGGTAGAGTGGCTTGTAACCCTACGGTGACCGGTCCTGACACCAAATCAGACTTCAAATAGATGACATGAAGTGGGGCTTTAACACAGCCACCAACCCCCTGTAAAAGAACATTAACACCAGTTGCCGTCTTCTCTGACAATGGCAAAATGCCGTCAAGCATCAAAGATTGATGTGCTCCTGTGTCCCTCAATACCCTAACAGGTCTCTGCTTAGTCAAGTTTCCATCCAGTGACACAAACCCCTCTGAAATAAAAGGTTTGTAACCCTCTTGAACAAGGGCGTTCTGTGATGCCGTAACTTTGGCATGGGAACCTTCACAAGGCACTGTCCTCCAAGGACGATTTCTCGCATTTGCCAATGCATTCGGAGTTGCACTAGTCTGACTCCGCTCCTGATTTTTCCTTTCCAGGGCATAACATTGGGACATCAAATGTCCAGGTTTCTTGCAAAAAGCGCAAGTAAGCGCGGAGGAAAAACTCGTGGTCTGCCTCGGGCCCCCCAGATGATAAGTCTGTCTTGGAACTGTAGTCTCCTGATCCCTAAAAGTCGCGGTATCAGATTTGTCCCCATAGTCATCTCTAGGCCGCCTCCACGAATGTTTGTTCTCCGCCCCTGATTTACCATAACTCCCCTGGCTAACTCTAGGCGGGAAGTTAGGTTTGTGGAACCCCATCCTGTGTGTCAAGGCATAGTCATCTGCCAGGGTTGCTGCCTCATACAACTCTGGTACTTTCTTTTCCTCCAGATGTACTTTAATGTCTGCGTGGACACACTGTTTGAATTCCTCCACCAAGATCAATTGTCGCAACAGGTTGAAGTCTTTCCCAACCCCCTTCAAATCACACCACCGATCAAACATGGTTTCCTTCATTCTGGCCAACTCCACATGGGTCTCACTCTCCCTCTTCCTGGCATTCCGGAATTTTTGCCGGTAAGCTTCAGGGACAAATTCATAGGCTTTGAGAATGGCTTTCTTCACTTTCTCATAATCTACACATTGGTCAATCGGTAAAGTCGAAAATATATCTTGAGCTTTACCCACCAAAACACTTTGCACTAACATAGTCCAGGACCCCACAGGCCATTTTGGCATTTGAGCCACTTTCTCAAAGTGTAAAAAAAAACTTGGCTACCTCCTTTTCATTGAAGGGTGGAACCAGCCTCACATGCCTACCAACATCCTAGGCGTTCTGACTAGTTGTCGAACCAGCCGGCATGGATACGACCTCTCCCCGTTTTCCCATTAATTCCAGCTCCTTGAGTTTAACTTCCTTCTGATACTCCATGTCACGTTCCTTTAACTCCCTTTCGGCTTTCCTTTCCTCTGCTCTTTCCTTTGCTCTTCTTTCTTCTTCAGCTCTCCTTTCCTCTGTTCTTCTCTCCTCGAGTTGTCGTTCCTGTTCTACTCTTCTTTCCTCGAGTTCCCTTGCAGTTCTCCTTTCCTCTGCTCTTTCCTCTGCTTTTCTCTCCTCGAGTTCTCTTGCAGCACTCCTTTCCTCTGCTTTTCACCTTTCCTGGCTCTGCAGTTGCATCTCCATTTTCCAGAGCTCCACATTTTCTTTTTCCTCGGGTAACCAATCCAACGCTACCTCTGTCCATGTTCCCTGTCCCACCAGAGATTCTACCACCAATGTCTGCATCTCTGCTTTCTTCATATTAACTCGGACCTCCAAGTTAAAATGTCCTGCCAATATCAAGAGTTCAGATTTTTTTAATGCTTGGAACTGTGCCTCATTAGGGGACGCTGCAAACTGTTCTGCGTCAAACACCATGGTGACTATCAGTTAGCACCTGTTAACCTTCACACAAAAATTTCCAAATTTTTTTTGAAAAATTTGGAAATGTTAGAAAAATTCAAAGTTTGGGAATTTTGGGAATGCTAGGGAATTCTATCGCATACGAATGTTATCAGGGAATTTAATCCCGGATGAGGATCCCAATTTCGAGCCCCCGCGCCAATTGGACGAGCCCCCAATTTCTGTTACGTGCTCCTCCCCGACCCCCCTGGTCACGGTGTACCTCTGAGCCCCGAGAGGAGTCACAGCAGAAAAATGTGCTATACTGTGTGTCAAAGATCAATGGAGAAGGCACCACAATTGTTACTCACAAACAAATATTGTATTAAGATCACACAAGAATAACAATACAACAACAATAGTATTCAAAAGTACAATCAATATTTCCTCTGATGGTACCATCAGTTTTGTAATATATAACTCACTGTGCTCCGAGTGAGTGAAACAAGAACATTCCCCAATGTCTCTTATTCCCGGCTTCAAGACGAAGTTGATTCGCTCCAGCGATCGCCAGAACGATGTCCAATCGAGGCCAGAATCCCGTGCAGATGGCAAGTACAGTCACACCGCCGAAGCTGTACAAAGGCGCCCTCAAGGCGACTGGGAAATCCAAAGGCGCCTTACAGGCGACTGAGATATCACACCCTCGGGTATGGACGAATTAACCTTCAAAAAGCCACGTCACACGCACGCCCCAGATCGACGTCTGAATGCGGTGAAAATGGTTGAAAAGAAACGAAACCGCGAACGGAGCACAAGTCCTGCATGATTCAATATGGCCGACGACCCGCTCTTGAGACGTATATATATGTGTGTATATATATATATATATATATACTATACTCTATATATATATATATATGTGTGTATATGTATATATAGTTGCAGCCTGGGGTTCGGGTCTACTATAAGGGGGTTAACCTCCGTTCCCTCCCGAACTTACTGGACCTGCGGCTGCCGCGCATGAATAGCTTCGTACTTTGGCAGGTTGCGAACCAGCAACTACAAACGCCAATTGGTCCGTCGCGTGACAGCAGGGTCCATCATCCAACCCCGCTTACCTGTACCACATGACGGTTTCAATTGGGGAAGGTACCGTACGTACCCTGCGGCGGTGTACCACTTTCTTTTGTTCCTGGATGGAAATTTAGACGGCCGAGCAACTGTTGGTACCGCCGGGCTATTGCTAAGTTTGTTATGGCTAATCGCTACTCAGGGTGCGAGCAATGGTGGAACAATGGAAGAAATGACATCCATGGACAGAAAAAAGGAAACGTTTAATGATTTGATTTATTTTTCAATAGGAAAGTGTAATATTACAGTGTAATTTTTCAACAGGAAAGAAAAAATTATGAGAGGCAGGAACTTCGCTTATCATATGCCTTATTATGATTACAACAAATAAACACTACATGGGCCCAGCACACATTCACGGGGGAGGGGGAGGGGAAAACAAATGTCGGAAACCTGTTAGCACAAAGGCCACGTTGTTCCAGATGCCTCTCCTCACGATCGCCTTTGTCTTGACTTCACCATCGAGCACCTGGCCGGCAAACGACAGTCCCCAACTTGGGCAGGTAAGAGGTGTCAGGAACCGTGCAGAGCGAGTACATGGGGATCCGTGCAGAGCGAGTACATGGGGAACCATGCAGAGCGAGTGCATCGGGAACCGTGCAGAGCGAGTGCGTCGGGAACCGTGCAGAGCGATTGCGTCGGGACACGTGGAGTAAGCGGTTCGTGATCTCGTGCAAGGTCAAGTGAGTGTCGTGCACACGTGCACCGAGAGGGAGTCTGGCAGCCAGCAGAGAGCAATGGACACGCACAAAATGAGCAAAGTCCAAGGCCTTTTTGTAGTGTACACGTGCAGCGAGAGTGAGCAGGGAGAGTCCGGCCAAGAGAGCAATTACGTGCAAGGTGAACAATGTCCCGGCTGAAGAGAGAGTCCAAGAACACTTGTACAGCCAATGGAATCCAAGGTGAAGAGCAATGCAGGCACGTACTGAGGCCTGTGAGAGGGTCCGACCAAGAAAAAAGCGCACGTGTACTGCCAATGGAATCCAAAAGCCAAGAGCAAGAACATGCAGGCACGTGCTAGGTGAACCGGGCAGAGAGGGAGAATAATGCAGGCACCTGCTGGGTCAACAATGTCCAAAAACTAAGAGAGTGAATCATGTGCAGAGGCACAATCGTGGCCCAGTGAGGTCAAGCATCATTATCGATCAAAACAATGTTATGATTAATCGCACTGTACTTGCAACAAGGTAGAGAGAATCATCAAGGACTTCTTTCCTGTGTTCCAGAAAAACAAATAATCACCACAAAAACTCTCCCAGTCAAGGTCTGGTGCTGATTTGTTACCAGATAACTACCTTCTTGTAGAATAGTTGACCTTTTCTGATCTCCACCATTTCATCTGGATGAAGCCATGAAACTGTATTCCCACGCCCTTCTTATGGCGCAGTTTCTCACAACAAAAGCCACATATGCCATTGAGCATCTTCCTTTTATCAGTTGAGCTTCATTCCTACTTTCTTTTCTTTTTTCAAATCACATTTTTCTTATGACTCAAACGTTATTCAAATCATTTTTAAAGTTGAATCTCCTTTCACTGTCCTTGACAGGCTGGGTAAGGGTATGGAGCTGCAGCTCGGTTTCTCCTACGGCTTCTCAGGGTGTTTTCAGGGAATAACTGATGGTGTTTTCAGTGAAATAACTCCCTCTGGCTTTTTCCAGAAACATGTAGCAACCCGTTTCACCTTCTCTTTCTTAGTATAATGAGCCATGGTGGTATTTTATTTACCTGAAAAAAAAAAACATTAAAAATTAGTTGATTCAACTTAAAATGTAATATATCTATTTTTCTTATAGGTCCAGACTTCTGAGACACCCTGTATATTGATCTCTTGCTGGAACAATATTTCATTGTCTTCAAACTTTTTGTTTGGTGTTTGATAATAAAACCAATATTATTATTGTTATTACAAGTATTATTATTGTGGAATATGGATTGTATTATAACAAATGTTACATATTTCTTCCAGATTCTATAGGAAGAATTCAGTCACAGAAGGTGAAAATTCTGTGCCAATATTAGAAAACCAGAAATTACACTCTCTTGAATCAAAAACAATCCAGAAAACTGTTTATCCAAAATCCGCAATTGTACAACAATTTCTCACTACAAGAAATAACATATTACAATCTAAAATAATAAAACCGACACGACTTGTCACAATAAAGACGACCAATACATCCCCAAACATACCACTAAAAACAACGAAGAAATTTCCAACCACAACACAAAAAACAACCCATAAATCTTCAACCACAACTATAAAAACAACCAAAACATCTTCACCCCCAACACTAAAAACAACTAAGAAATTTCCAACCACAATGCAAAAAACAACCCATAAATCTTCAACCACAACTATAAAAACAACCAAAACATCTTCACCCACAACACTAAAAACAACTAAGAAATTTCCAACCACAACACGAAAAACAACCCATAAATCTTCACCCACAACACTAAAAACAACTAAGAAATTTCCAACCACAACAAAAAAAACATCCCATATATCTTCAACCACAACTATAAAAACAACCAAAACATCTGCACCCACAACACTAAAAACAACTAAGAAATTTCCAACCACAACAAAAAAAACATCCCATATATCTTCAAACACAGCTATAAAAACAACCAAAACATCTTCACCCACAACACTAAAAACAACTAAGAAATTTCCAACCACAACACGAAAAACAACCCATAAATCTTCAACCACAACTATAAAAACAACCAAAACATACTCACCCGCAACACTAAAAACAACGAAGAAATTTCCAACCACAACACAAAAATCCAAAATCAAAATTCCTGCTTTGTTAACAACTGATACAACGATGGGAGTCAACAAGGTGCTCAAAGTTACAAGTGAAAGAAGCACAACCCAAACCCCAAGACATGTTGTGAGCACTGCAAGTACGACTCCATCATGGCTGGGAGACGAGTATGGCAGCGTGACGCCATTGTACACATCTTCAGTAAGTACTGCATTGGGTCAAGTAGGGGTAAATATTGATCTTTGAATATATTTTGTCTCATTATATGTGTATATATGTGTGTGTATCTCATTATTTGTCATTATATGTGTGTGTGTTTGAACCCTGGTGTTGGGCTAGCGGCTAGGGTGCCGGCTTAGGATCCCAGGATCCTGGGTTCGAATCCCGGTCGATCGCTGAATTAACGCCAGGGGGGTTGACTCAGCCTGTCATCCTTCCGAGGTCGGCTAATTGAGTACCAGTTCACTGGTAATTCCCTGTTTGTCGCTAAAGGCGGCAAAAAGGGTTGGCGTCAGGAAGGGCATCCGGCCGTAAAACATTGCTTCAAAAAGGAGACCAAAAAACAACAACAACCACGGTTCCCGAAAAAGGCCAACCCCCGCTTGCGGGGAAAAATGGCCTCTAAAGGTGGTTTATATGTGTAAAACATTTACCTTTAAAAGCTTGGTATATGACCAGATACTATAATCGCAATTATTCCCACCACATCATCAGAAACTTACCGGAATGAATGATCTCAGCAGCCAACAAGACTGACCTCTTCTTCATCTTTTTATATTGGATCAGCAATTTGGGTTCTGTCTTGGCAACTACAACTTAGATATGCTTAGTCTGCTAGATGGACACTGAACCTAATCTTAACACTCTCAACCTAATCTTAACATGGACGAACCGAACTAGTGGTCAAATAAATATTTCTACATTTTCTCCAGAGAATTTGACACCATCTGCCACACAGCTATGATCTTTAAGATTTTTGCCAAGGCCATCAGTGTCCTCTCCATGACTGGCTGGAGGATTTTCTTCATGTTCACAAGCATTGCATAGCCTTTGATGGTGTATTATATCTGTATCGTTTTTCTTAGAGGCCATATCCATGTAAGTTTACATCAATCCTCCTGGCCCCTCTGAAAAACACTATCTCACTTTGAGGATGACCACCAATATTTGAGAAAAAGTTTCTCACACCAATGACAGGAAAGCTTGCAGTTGCCTCCTAAGACAGAAGTTGCATTTTAACTTTTATATACAGTGTGTATGTCAAAAGAAGTGTTGTTGCAGTGAGGAAGGGTATATACGGTGCCTTCAGAAGGTATGAGTCATGCCCCTTGGCTTTTTTCTCATTTTTTGTGTTACAGCCTCAATTTAAAATGCATTAAATTGAGTTTATTTGTCACTGATCTACACATGATACCCCATAATGTCAAAGTGGAAGTTTCTTTTTAGAAATTATTACAAAACAATAAAAAATGAAACACAGAAATATCTAATTTACATAAGTATTCAACTCCTGAGTCAACACTTCGTATGAGTGCCTTTGGCAGCGATCACAGCTGGTGGTGTATAATGCAAAATTTTGATTTGTAGGAGCTCTCCAAAAATGTGTCAACCGTGACGTCATTGCCAGATCTATCATCGCATCCAGTTTTAATATTATACTAACCATTTGAGTTCTCCTAAAATAAGTGATAAAAGAAATATGCTCATTTTACCATGATAAACAAAAACACAACACTCACACCAACTTAATCTCACAATTAAGAATCCCCTTAGAAAAGGTCAGATCAATGTAGTCTCCATCCACCATTTTCCGACAAAACAGTGTATTTTAAGACATGAAGAGCAGTCTAAGAATATGCCTCCTTCTTCCTCTTCCACATTTCCTTTGTCCACACATCCGCACAGGGATACAGACCTGTTGGTGTATCAACCCCAATTTCAGTGCGACACTGTGTGTGTGCTCCAATTTGAACTTGAAGCTGCTACAACACTACAAATCTCCTCGTCTCCATTGTCAGTCCGTTTGTTAATATGAGAAAGTGTTGTACTTTCTTTAACAAAGAATGATGTTATATGTTTTTGTTTCGAACCGACACAAAAACTGCCTTCATCAATGGATTCCACCATTTTACAAATGCAGTGCATTGGGATATATAATGCAACATTGAATGTATATTTTTTGTTCTGAAAAACAATTATTTCAATATAAGAATTAAAATTGTTTGGGTATAACGAAAGAAAAGTTCGTTTTATTTATATATATATATATATGTATAGACAGTACGCAACTGAAATAACCAAAATGAGGAATAACCTACACCCATAAAGTTTGGAAATCGTGTGGAATACGTCATCAGTGACGACACACGTGCCGCCATGTTTGCCTGGAAAGTAATTGCACTGTGCGTCTTTTCGGCAAAATAAAACGAAAAACAATTTTCATTCACTATATATTTTGTAGAAACCCATAAAGCAGCTCGGATAACAAACCGGAGATTAAAATTACTCGTAGTTTGCGTTGAACTCACGCTTGAGCTGATACCGGAAACGAATTTGGGATGGCCACCATGGGATGAGACGTGACATCCATGTCATGTATATTTTTCAGTTATTTAGTATTCTCTGGTTCTTCGTTCATTTCTAGTAAACATATAATACTTTATTATATATTATATATACTGTATACATATATATATATAATTGTGTCACGCTACCAGATTCTTGTACCAGATGCGCTAAACATCTACTGCGTATAAACGCCGTTGAAAGGCGGCGCCGCGTGTTTCACCGTTTTCGCTTCCGGATTGATCGTTTATCAGCAATAAACCGCCGGAAATATACCTTTATTGGCCATCTGGTGACTCTGCTGCTGTTGGTGGCAAGCGTGCCAGGCCAACCTGCTCTCTGTAAACAGGCAGGCCATCGCAGAAGCAACAGGGGTGTTGTGACCTGTCCACTACTTGTATGACAATCTGATTCATTTTGTTGACTCATGACTGAAAATGATTGAGCCAGTCATTATAGTTTGTGCAATTGATAAGACCTGTGCCTGCTGCTCAGTGCTGGTGCTGTGCATCCAGTGTGCATGATATTTTATTCATATACTGGACAAAGAATATCGTTTACTGAACAATGCTGTACTTGTATGTACTTTGTGAATTAGGCTCACAAGACAATGACTTGACCTTTGAATCACACTTCTGGCTGCCAACTTAATATCCCGTGGGGTTTTCAAGTCTAAGTAGTAGGATGCCACATGCATTTATTGTCCTTCATGGATAAGTCACGCATTGTGTACATACTTCTTGTAAATGGTGCTTCACCAAACATGCGTGTGAAAATTCTATACATGTAGGCCTACTCATCATTTTGCCTTGATATTTTGGCATGACAGCTTGGGCTAGCGTACAGATGGGGGGGTCGGGGGGGGGGGCGAGGATTTACAGTATTTGTGCACAGTTGCAATGCAGATTATGCTTGAAGATTCAATGCAGATTATGCTTGAAGATTTAATGCAGATTATGCTGCACATAATAAATACAGCAGTAGTAGAAGAAACATGAGCGTGTTTGTTTCCCATAAATTCCAATTAAAATCAGTGCTGGTCACAACTTATTTGCTAGGAAAAAGTGAAAGATACAGAATATTGGCAAGGTGCCAAAAAAAATTGGCACTCGGCTAATAACTCTTATGGTACTTTTATTTACTTTACTTGTCCAACATCATGCTTGAAAAAAACCTTTAGAACCCTAGAAATTGATTCTGATTGTAAATTACTGGTTGGTATTTTTTGCGAAATCTTCTAGATTTCCTGGCATGAAAAGTTGAAAAACTTGACATTTTGGGTAACACATGAATATTTAAATTTTTTGTTTTCATGCATTTGTAATTGCCCAATTTTACCAACCCTGCTATTTTATGGAGGTACAGGGTTGGTACTTTAATGCTGCAGGTAGAACTCTAAATCCATAATTTGAGCATCTGGTACAAGAATCTGGTAGCGTGACACACACACGCACACACATATATATATATATATATATATATATATATATATATATATATATATATATATATATATATATATATATACAGTGGAACCTTGACTTACGAGTTTAATTCGTTCCGTGACCGAGCTCGTAACTCAATTTGCTCGTTTCTCAAATCAAATTTCCCCATTAAAATGCATTGAAATGCTATTAATCCGTTCCAGCCCGCCAAAAACCACACCAATTTTTTTTTAAATATACAGTATATATAAAAATATCTCGCGCTTTATATTTCACCTGTATGCAGCATACAAGTTGGCAGGATGGCCTGGACTGGAGGTACGCACACTTGACTCTAAACTGTCCAGCCTGGGTTTGAATCCCGACCCAGCTATAACCTGTCATGTCGGTGTTTCACAGGCAGGGTGATTCATCAATGTGTGTACCGCTAAACTGGGCGCCCCGTTTGCGTCCCATTAGTTGTTGGATGTTAAGGATCTCACCGTGTCTTCCACAAAGAGAAGGCGAGCTATCGCCGGCACTCTGAACAAGTTGTGGCCTGGCATGCTCTTCTCCTCTGCCGTTATATACGTCCTCCTCGGCATCTTTTTCCAGAAGAGCCCTGTCTCGTCACAGTTGAAGATTTGCTGGGGGATGTATCGTTCGGCTTCTATCAGTTCGGCAAAAGTTATAATAAAATCTTCAGCTGCCTTCACATCCGCCTCACCAAGTCGACAACATGCACACCTCGCTCATGTTGTTCGACGATTGCGTGTTTTATATCCAAGCACATCATCCTCTTCTTCTTCTCAGTACTGCCCTTGGCACTCAATTACTTAGGACCCATGGTTAAAACTAAGAAATTTTCCAAAATAACCAACATGCGAAAACAAAACAGCAGCGATATACGGCAGATATGCTTGCACGGCAAGATAACCACGTGACCGGAACCCACCTGGTGGCGGCTGGCGTAAGCTCCAAAATAACCAACATGCAAAAACAAAACAGCAGCGATATACGGCAGATATGCTTGCACGGCAAGATTACCACGTGACCGGAACCCACCTGGTGGCGGCTGGCGTAAGCTCCAAAATAACCAACATGCGAAAACAAAACAGCAGCGATATATGGCAGAGATACTGTGCTTGCACGGCAAGATAACCACGTGACCGGAACCCACCTGGTGGCGGCTGGCGTAAGCTCCAAAATAACCAACATGCGAAAACAAAACAGCAGCGATATACGGCAGATATGCTTGCACGGCAAGATAACCACGTGACCGGAACCCACCTGGTGGCGGCTGGCGTAAGCTCCAAAATAACCAACATGCGAAAACAAAACAGCAGCGATATACGGCAGATATGCTTGCACGGCAAGATAACCACGTGACCGGAACCCACCTGGTGGCGGGTGGCGTAAGCTCGTAACTCAGATCTCGGCTCGCATCTCAAAGCAATAAACCGCCCGAGCGACGGCTCGTATCTCGGAAAACTCGTAAGTTGGTGCACTCGTAAGTCAAGGTTCCACTGTGTGTATATATATATATATATATATATATATATATATATATATATATATATATATATATATTAGCTTGGCTCGGCTCGCAACGCTTGCCTCACCACGTGTCGTTACACAGGAACGGGCTTGTTTTAGCTGAGGATAATGACTGTACCTGAGTTGCTGTGTTGCCATGATTTACACCAATCATAATACAAACAATTATTTTGCACAAATGTGTTTGTTGTGTTTGTGATATTACATTTTTATAGGCAATTTAGGTTGTAGAATCAGGTTGAATGTTTTTTTTTTCAAGAAAGAACCCCCTCAGCACATACATAGGGGAGGGGTAGGTGCAGACTGGAAGTTTGGGACGATTACACCTCACCACCACGTAATTCAAAACACCTCACCACCAAGTAATTCAAAACACCTCACCACCAAGTAATTCAAAACACCTCTCCACCAAGTAATTTAAAACACCTCTCCACCAAGTAATTTAAAACACCTCACCACCAAGTAATTCAAAACACCTCACCATCAAGTAATTTAAAACACCTCACCACCACGTAATTTAAAACACCTCACCACCACGTAATTCAAAACACCTCACCACCAAGTAATTCAAAACACCTCACCACCAAGTAATTCAAAACACCTCACCACCAACTAATTCAAAACACCTCTCCACCAAGTAATTTAAAACACCTCACCACCAAGTAATTTAAAACACCTCACCATCAAGTAATTCAAAACACCTCACCACCAAGTAATTCAAAACACCTCTCCACCAAGTAATTTAAAACACCTCACCACCAAGTAATTTAAAACACCTCACCACCAAGTAATTCAAAACACCTCACCATCAAGTAATTTAAAACACCTCACCACCACGTAATTTAAAACACCTCACCACCACGTAATTCAAAACACCTCACCACCAAGTAATTCAAAACACCTCACCACCAAGTAATTCAGAACACCTCTCCACCAAGTAATTTAAAACACCTCACCACCAAGTAATTTAAAACACCTCACCACCAAGTAATTTAAAACACCTCACCACCAAGTAATTCAAAACACCTCACCACCAAGTAATTCAAAACACCTCACCATCAAGTAATTTAAAACACCTCACAGCCATAAAACACATAATAAAAACATCTCACCACCAAGTAATTTAAAACACCTCACCACCAAGTAATTCAAAACACCTCACCATCAAGTAATTTAAAACACCTCACAGCCATAAAACACATAATAAAAACACCTCACCACCAAGTAATTTAAAACACCTCACCACCAAGTAATTCAAAACACCTCACCACCAAGTAATTTAAAACACCTCACCTCCAAGTAATTTAAAACACCTCACCACCAAGTAATTCAAAACACCTCACCACCAAGTAATTTAAAACACCTCACAGCCATAAAACACATAATAAAAACACCTCACCACCACGAAATTGAAAACACCTCACCACCAAGTAATTGAAAACACCTCACAGCCATCAAGCACGTAATAAAAACACCTCACGACCACGAAATTGAAAACACCTCACAGCCATAAAACACGTAATAAAAACACCTCACAGCCATAAAACACGGGTTGTGCCGTTTAAGCAGTTAGATGTGACTGAGCGGAGTTATCATCCGAATGCAGACACAACTTTACACCCCCACTCACCCATGCACAGAAATGCAAATGCATGCCAATTTAGTAATGCAATGCAAGTTCAAATATTCCAAGTTCAATGCAAATATCCTTTGCTCAGGATAAACAATGATAATGCAAGTTCAATGCAAATATTTTTTTCTCAGGATAAACCAAAACGCAGGATATACAACCAAGCAACACAAAAACCAGAGGAAAATCTCACAGACATGTGAGGGTAAAGTATAAGTAATTAAATAAAGACAGACAGGTGTTAAGACAATACGGACAAGACAATCAAACCCCTCCCCCCTCAGATATCCCTATCTAATCCCGGGGGTGGGGGGGGGGGGGGGCAGGGGAGGGGAGCCAAATAACAAAAACAATATTTGCCAGGGTATAAAGAAAAATAATAAGGGAAAACAACAAGTGGGGGGCGGGGGGGGGGGGAGGAGGGGAATTCAGGCCTGTTTGAGATGACTTCCAGCAGCCTCGTCCAGCCGTGGAACCACAAGGATGGCGCCTCGCCCCCCCCCCCCCCCTCTCTCTCTGTCTCGGGATGTGTCCTCAAACTCCACGAACCATTGGATCAGAGCAAGTCTTTCAACACCAGGAAGCAGCACGTTGTCTCAGGTTGGCCAAGACGATATTCGACAAAGAGCAAAATGTTTATGCTACCTCACTCTTTGTTACACGACGCCACATGGACCGTGCACCGATAGGCTCTCCTCCACACCAACTTCACACCTGTCCCTTCCAAGTGGTGCCTCCAACTGGCAGCCCACAGGTGGGGGGAGGGAGATCATTGAACTCCTCCAGGGACACTCGTAGTCCGAGTTACTCATCACAAAAACTGGGCGCACGTCTTGCCTTTGTTCTTGCCTTTTTCTCTTTCTCGTTTCTTTCTTTGTTCTCGCCTTTTTCTCTTTTCCGTTTTCGTCTCTTTCTTTGTTCTCGCCTTTTTCTCTTTTCCGTTTTCGTCTCTTTCTTTGTTCTCGCCTTTTTCTCTTTTCCGTTTTCGTCTCTTTCTTTGTTCTTGCCTTTTTCTCTTTTTCTTTTCACTCGAGCCTCCTTTCTGGCCTCCGCTTCATCTTCCTCTCTTCATTCCCTTCTCAGACCACTCACGAGGTTCTCACCAATGAAATTATGTAGAGGCCTTGAACCGGGTGTGCGGGGGTTTTGGGTGGTTGGAGGGAGGGTGGGGGGGGGGGAGGTAGAAGGTAGATAAGGAAGGTCTTTTAACAGAAAAATGAAAATAAAATTGTTAGAAAAGAAATGAAAAGGAGATATTCTGGTTCCACTTTCTTGTTGATGGAGTTGATGGGGTTTTCTGATGTTTGAAGAAGGGAAGAATAGTGGTCTGGACAGCTTTCCTCTTCTTCTTCTGGTATTATGTAGCCCCTTATAGCAATTCCATTCATTATGAAGGGTTTTGTGAAAGTTGGGAAAAATATATTCTCAATGAAAGTCAGACAATGACTTGATAACACCACGTGCGACTGGAACAGGTAAATTTAGAGGAACTGAACCTGAACCTGGAACTGCCAAAAAAAATTTAAAATTTAATTCAACACCTGCACTTGCAGTGAGACACACACACACACACACACACACACACACACACACACACACACACACACACACACACACACACACACACACACACACACACACACACACACATACACAGACAGACAGACAGACAGAGAGAGAAAAAGAGAGAGAGAGAGAGAAAGAGAGAGAGAGTTGGGAGGAAACAAAATCTTGGACTGGAGTGTAGGATTCTGGATCCGTTTCATGTAAGAAATGCCATCGAAAGACATGACAACAAAGCCCACAAAAATATTCATTGTACCTTCATACCCTGAACCAGGGCCGGATTTAGGGTAGGATCAACGGGACATTTGTCCAGGACCTAAATTCCAGGGGAACCACAAAAAACATATGATACATTAATTTATATATAACGCCACTATTATTTATTCCGTTGTCTCAAAGTTAGCAAAGCCAGGCGACAGGAATTATGGGCCACACCTCCCACCCCATATACCTCCTCAGACCCCAATTTTTCTCATGCCTTGAACAAACATTGGTACATCACGGATGATGAAGGTTGTGGTCAAGTTTCATCGCAGTTGAATATGTTGTTTCTGAGAAAGCAAATACCTATTTTGGGGGGCAACCCCCCCCCCCCCCACCCCCGTGGATCCCCAAAGGCGCATATTTTTTTAATGCCGTGAACAAACTTTGGTAGATCACGGGTGGTGATGGTTGTGGTCAAGTTTAATCGGAATTGCGTGTGTAGTTTCTGAGGAGAAAGCAAACATCTATTTTGGGGGGCAGCCCCCCTGTGCCGAATTTGGTCGCAATCCCATCAGCGGTTTCCGAGAAGAAGTTTCAAGTGTTTACGGACGGACGACGCGCCATCGCATAAGCTACCCTGAACTTCGTTCCAGGTGACCTAAAAATCATCCTTTCTATCCTAGAGGGCCCGTTTGTCCATTGGACCAAATTTTCATTGGTCTTCATGGCCTTGTAGCATACCTATTACCTACCTGCCTGCTGTACTGCTTGAGCATTAAGTACTTTGGATCTTTGGGGAATTTTGGATCTTTGGGGACTTTTGGGTGTTTGGGGACTTTTGGGTCATCTGCGTCATCTGGGTCTTTTTGGTTCTTGGGGACTTTTGGGTCATCCGGGTATTTTGGGTCCTCAGGGTCTTTTTGGTCATCAAGGACTTTTTGAGTTCTTTGGGACTTTTTGGTATTTTGGGTCCTGGGGACCTTTGAGTCATCTGGGTTTTTTGGGTCATCAAGGATTTTTGGGTCATCTGGGTGTTTTGAGTCCTCAGCGACTTTTGGATCATCTGGGACATTTGGGTCCTCTGGATATTTTGGGTCCTTTGGGTGTTTTGGGTTTCAAGTGTTAAAGGATCTTCCAACTTCCAAGGTCTAAGGGGTCTCAGCAGTCTAAAGGGTTAAAAGGTACATTTGAATAGAACGTAATTAATTAATAGACGTCAAAAAGTATGCCACACACACACACATGCACGCACACACACACACACACACACACACACACACACACACACACACCTCATTCATTTATAGTTGATAAATATAGTGAATACAACTTTTTTTTCTTTTTTTTTTAAATTGAGGTTCGCCCAAAACATGGCCGAGAGCCACTAAATGTGAAGGGCTCCAAAATAAAAGAAGAAAAACTAGTAGCACGTAGTCCTGAAACAAGGAAACTTCTTCACAGGACATCTGTAGACCTGTAAGTAGACCATCTGTAAGTAGACCGGGTGGGAAAAAATTATATTGCGATGTTTGTAATAAGGACTGTGAATATTATAACAAACACATAATCCCTTACAAACACCCAAACACAAAAAGAACAAGAAACAAGTACAGACAAGTACAGATACATTCAAAGTACACAGCCCCCATGCCAAATAATTAAATATCCTACAGCGCGGCATTGCCGGGGCGCCTCCGGCGCCTGGCAATACCACGGTGCAGCTCATAGAGGCTGCATTGGGAGGGAGAGGTGTACGCTAATTGATTGATTAATTGAATAATCAAAATCAATAAAAGATTATCACAAAATATTTTCTTAATCAATTGGCTAATAGAATAACTAAACCACCAGTGCTTCATCCGAAGATGTATCTTTTAGAAGTTGAATTAAATAAGTCATTAATAAAAAATTAAATAATTAATTGATTAATCAATAAATAATTAATCGATTAAATGATTAATCAATAAATCAAAAATATCCTTGATAGCCACATCACTTGGTCACTGTCATGTCCAAATATTAGCTTCCCAGCTCAAAAGGTGCCTGAGATATTGGCCAAATGAGAAAGAAAATAAATAAATGATTAATAATGAAAATAAATAAATAATAATCATTAAAAAATTAAATTATTAATCAATTCGATCAGAGAACATATAAACCCCCACCATTTGATCAGAATCTGTAACTATACTGAAACGCAAAAGAAACTTACCACCTTTGAAACCTTTAAATATCAACAATAACACTGTGTGTAGTAAATGTGTGAACTTATTTGTGGACAATAGTGTCCTCACTGTCAGACAAAATGGTCACGGATGGTCACTTGAACCTTCAATGGTCACTTCATAGCACAGCTGTTGAACAGCCGTTTTGACTGTCAGTGATTAGCCAAGGGGTACGGGATGATTTTAATGAGCTGCACGTGATGTCTTGATATTGGCTTTAAAAAGGCCAGTGCAAAATGGGCATTTTAACCAAAAAATTTGACCATTTTGACCAACTTCAAAAAGACCGAAAACGCAAAATAAACTTATCACTTGTTTGAAATGTAATAAAATTGTAACAGTTCAAAATAAAACAAACCAACAATTGGTAATTGAAACATTGGCATTTTATTGATGACATGTCAAGTTTTTGACCAAGATACACCATCTCATCAGTTTGTTCTACAGTACAGAACAGCACAGGGTGCAATGTCAGTCCCCTTTCAATAGCGTGTGTGGCCACCATTGTTTTGGATACAGGCAGTGCATCGTCGGCGTATACTGCCTACCAGTCTTTGGATGGATTGCTGCTGGATTCTGTCCCACTCAGTCCTCAATGTCTGAAGCAGCTCTTCCCATGTCCTGGCCCTGCCAACTACGCGTCTCCCAATCTCATCCCACAGGTGCTCCATGAGATTCAGGTCAGGGGAGAACGCAGGCCACTGCATGGTGTTGATGTTCTCGCCTTGGAGAAATGCAGTGGTAAAGCGAGCAGCATGGGGACGAGCGTTGTCATGCTGAAAGGTTCTCAGTTCTGGGTGGTCTAGCAGGAATGGCAGCAGATGAGGTCGCAGGATGTTATCCACATAACGCTGGGTGTTAAGATTCCCATCCACAACCACCAGTGGCGTCCTGTACCGGCCTGATATGGCGGCCCACACCATCACACTTGGGCCACCCCACCTGTTGGCTTGACGCACGCAACAATCGGCATATCGCTCGCCAGTTCTTCTCCAGACACGCTCACGCCCATCAGGACTGTCCACACAGAACCTTGACTCATCGCTGAAAGCGACCTCGTTCCACTGCACCAAGGTCCACCGCTGATGCTGCTGGCACCATCTCTGTCGGTTGCAGCGATGGGCAGCCATCATCACGGGGCCTCTGTATGGTCTTCTGGCAGTCAGACCATAGTCATGCAGTCGTCTTCGTGCAGTATCATTGGAGATCCGTGGTTTGCATGCCCCGGAGTTTCTGCCGCAGTGTGGGATGCTGGACGGAATCGATCCCGCAGGTGACTTCGGACCATCTGCCTGTCCTGCCTTGCAGTGGTGACTCTTGGCCTCCCTGATCGAGGTCTGTCATCTGCAGAGTTGTGGAGGGTGTCTCTGTCCACCAGGGCCGATATCGTCTGGTGTGAACAGCCAAGGCGACGTGCCACCTCACGGTAGCTCAGTCCGCCTTGCAGCATGCCCAGGGCACGCTGCCGTTTATCCCTTGACAATCGTGGCATGTTGATTGAAATGCCCATTTTGCACTGACCTTTTAAAAGCCAATATCAAGACATCACGTGCAGCTCATTAAAATCATCCCGTACCCCTTGGCTAATCACTGACAGTCAAAACGGCTGTTCAACAGCTGTGCTATGAAGTGACCATTGAAGGTTCAAGTGACCATCCGTGACCGTTTTGTCTGACAGTGAGGACACTATTGTCCACAAATAAGTTCACACATTTACTACACGCAGTGTTATTGTTGATATTTAAAGGTTTCAAAGGTGGTAAGTTTCTTTTGCGTTTTCGGTCTTTTTGAAGTTGGTCAAAATGGTCAAATGTTTCGGTCAAAATGCCCATTTTGCACTGGCCTTTTTAAAGCCAATATCAAGACATCACGTGCAGCTCATTAAAATCATCCCGTACCCCTTGGCTAATCACTGACAGTCAAAACGGCTGTTCAACAGCTGTGCTATGAAGTGACCATTGAAGGTTCAAGTGACCATCCGTGACCGTTTTGTCTGACAGTGAGGACACTATTGTCCACAAATAAGTTCACACATTTACTACACGCAGTGTTATTGTTGATATTTAAAGGTTTCAAAGGTGGTAAGTTTCTTTTGCGTTTCAGTATACAAAAAAAAAAGTTTTTTACTAATTAATCGAATAATTAAATAATTAATCGATTAATTGATTAAATGGTGAATTAATAAATCAAAAATAGCCTTTGCAGCCAAATAACCTGGTCATTGGCATGTCCAAATATCAGCTTCCTAACTCAAAAGGTGCCTGAGATAATGGTCAGAAGAGAAAGGAAACTTAATTAATTAAATAAGTACTGAATTAATCGCTAATAATTAAATAACTCCTCAATTAATTGATTAATCAAAAAACAAAAAATAACATTTTTGACAAAGGACTTGCTCACTATTGTGCCGAAATTTCAGCTTCCGAGCTCAAAGGATGGCTGAGATATCGCCCGGACAAACAAACAAACAAGAAAGAAAACAAACAAGTGCAGATACATTCATGGTACACCGCCCCTTGCCAAATAATTAAATATCCTACAGCGCGGCATTGCCGGGGTGCCTACGGTGCCCGGCAATACCGCAGTGCAGCTCATAGAGGCTGCATTGGGAGGGAGAGGTGTACACTAATTGATTGATTAATTGTATAATTGAAATCAATAAAAGATTATCACAAAATATTTTCTTAATCAATTGGCTAATAGCATAACGAAACCACAAGTGCTTCATCCGAAGATGTACCTTTTAGAAATTGAATTAAATAAGTCATTAATAAAAAATAAATAATTAATTGATTAATCAATAAATAATTAATCAATTAATCAATAAATAATTAATCGATTAAATGATTAATCAATAAATCTAAAATATCCTTGATGGCCACATCACTTGGTCACTCATGTCCAAATATTAGCTTCTGAGCTCAAAAGGCGCCTGAGATATTGTCCAAATGAGAAATAAAATAAATAAATGATTAATAATGAAAATAAATAAATAATTATCATTAAAAACCACTACCATTTCATCAGAATCTGTAACTGATTATTTTATTTTTTTTAGTAATTAATCGAATAATTAAATAATTAATCGATGAATTGATTAATTGATTAATCAATAAATCAAAAATATCCTTGATAGCCACATCACTTGGTCACTCATGTCCAAATATTAGCTTCCGAGCTCAAAAGGTGCCTGAGATATTGGCCAAATGAGAAAGAAAATAAATAAATGATTAATAATGAAAATAAATAAATAATAATCATTAAAAAATTAAATTATTAATCAATTCGGGCATAGAACACATAAACCACCAACATTTCATCAGAATCTGTAACTTAAAAAAAATAATTTTTTAGTCATTAATCGAATAATCAAATAATTAATCGATTACTTGATTAATTGACAAATTAATAAATCAAAAATAGCCTTTGTAGCCAAATCACCTGGTCATTGGCATGTCCAAATATCAGCTTCCGTACTCAAAAGGTGCCTGAGATAATGGCCAGAAGAGAAAGAAAATTTAATTAATTAAATAAGTACTTAATTAATCGCTAATAATGAAATAACTCCTCAATTAATTGATTAATCAAAAAACAAAAAATGACGTTTTTGACAAAGGACTTCCTCACTATTGTGCCGAAATTTCAGCTTCCGAGATCAAAGGATGGCTGAGATATCGCCCGGAAAAACAAGCAAGGAAGAAAACAAGAAAACAAGAAAACAAACAACCAGAGTGAAAACTGAGTACTCCCTTTCAGCGTGCGTCACTGCCGAGCCCCCTTCGGTGCCCGGCAATGACGTTTTGCAATGCCTGGAGATGGCAGAGGAAAGGTGCGGTGTACAACAAGAAAACAAGAAAAACAAACAACCAGAGTGAAAACTGAGTACTCCCTTTCAGCGTGCATCACTGCCGAGCCCCCTTCTGTGCCCGGCAATGACGTTTTGCAATGCCTGGAGATGGCAGAGGAAAGGTGCGGTGTACAACAAACAAACAAGTACAGATACATTCAAAGTACACCGCCCCCATGCCAAATAATTAAATATCCAATAGCGCGGCATTGCCGGGGTGCCTCCGGCGCCCGGCAATACCGCAGTGCAGCTCATAGAGGCTGCATTGGGAGGGAGAGGTGTACACTAATTGATTGATTAATTGTATAATTAAAATCAATAAAAGATTATCACAAAATATTTTCTTAATCAATTGGCTATTAGCATAACGAAACCACCAGTGCTTCATCCGAAGATGTATCTTTTAGAAATTGAATTAAATAAGTCATTAATAAAAAATTAAATAATTAATTTATTAATCAATAAATAATTAATCGATTAATCAATAACTAATTAATCGATTAAATGATTAATCAATAAATCAAAATATCCTTGATAGCCACATCACTTGGTCACTATCATGTCCAAATATTAGCTTCCCAGCTCAAAACGTGCCTGAGATATTGGCCAAATGAGAAAGAAAATAAATAAATGATTAATAATGAAAATAAATAAATAATAATCATAAAAAAATCAAATTATTAATCAATTCGGTCACAGAACACATAAACCACCACCATTTCATCAGAATCTGTAACTGTTTTTTTTTTTGTTGTTTTTAGTAATTAATCGAATAATTAAATAAGTAATCCATTAATTGATTAATTGATTAATCAATAAATCAAAAATATCCTTGATAGCCACATCACTTGGTCACTCATGTCCAAATATTAGCTTCCGAGCTCAAGAGGTGCCTGAGATATTGGCCAAATGAGAAAGAAAATAAATAAATGATTAATAATGAAAATAAATAAATAATAATCATTAAAAAATTAAATTATTAATCAATTCGGTCATAGAACAAATAAACCACCACCATTTCATCAGAATCTGTAACTTAAAAAAAAATTTTTAGACATTAATTGAATAATTAAATAATTAATCGATTAATTGTATAATTGATTCATTCATAAATCAAAACTAGCCTTTGCAGCCAAATCACCTGGTCATTGGCATGTCCAAATATCAGCTTCCTAACTCAAAAGGTGCCTGAGTTAATGGTCAGAAGAGAAAGGAAATTTGATTAATTAAATAAGTACTTAATTAACCGCTAATAATTAAATAACTCCTCAATTAATTGATTAATCAAAAAACAATACTATTTTTGACGAAGGACTTGCTCACTATTGTGCAGAAATTTCAGCTCCCTCGCTCAAAGGATGGCTGAGATATCGCCCGGACAAACAAACAAACAAACAAGAAAACAAACAAACAACCAGAGTGAAAAGTGAGTACTCCCTTTCAGTGTGCGTCACTGCCGAGCCCCCTTCGGTGCCCGGCAATGACGTTTTGCAATGCCTGGAGATGGCACAGGAAAGGAGCGGTGTACAAAAGCAATCAGAGATTGCAAACCCTCACCAGGATGTATTTTCAGTGTTTTTTAAAGGCTTTTGTGTTAAAACAAATATGGCGGCCGAACCACGTGACCGATGACATCATCAATATTTTTTTTCTAAACTAATTTATTACAAGATTATGCTCAAGAAATTTCATCTTCATCGGATGACGTTTTGTACTTGTCGAATTATGACGTCATAATGGAGGCACCTATGACATTATAATTAACATATTTTATCCCCCATGGAGAGTTCCTTGCAATGAGCAATGCCTCACTATTTTCTATTCAGCGCTTTCGGAGATATAGAAGTGCAACGTTTTTCGGTTTTTTCAAAATGGCGGCCAAACCACGTGACCGATGACGTCATAATTTTTTTTCTCTCCACCAATTTATGCCTGCATGACGCTCAAGAAATTTCATCTTGATCGGATGAAGTTTTGTACTTGCCGAATTATGACGTCATAATGGAGGCACCTATGACATCATTATTAACATATTTTATTCCACCTGTAGAGCACTTTACAAAGATCCATGTCTCAATTTTTTCTATTCAGCGCTTTCCGAGATATAGAGGTGCAAAGTTTTTCGATTTTCCAAGATGGCGACCGAACCACGTGACCTATGACGTCATCATTTTTTTTTTCTCTACCAGTCTATGCCGACATGACGCTCAAGAAAATGCATCTTGATTGGATGAAGTGTTGTACTTGTCGAATTATCGAATTATGACGTCATAATGGAGGCCTTGGGCCGAGAGAGTTAAAAATTGGGCACAGTCTATTCCAGGGCAAGACAAATATGTGTGTAAAGTTTGGCGATTCTATGTGCAACGATGTAGACGTAGTACTGCGCACAAACAGACAAACACACAGGCAGACAGACAGACAGACAGACCAACCAACATACTTGCCAGAATCTTTTCCGGCAAGTAACAAACGGACTCAAATGCAATACCCTCTCCTCTGGCGAGGGTAACTCGATGGTATTCATAGAATACTTACCCTATGCAGTCAACTTGGTGTGAGCCAACTCTTCTGTTTTTGAACGTTCCTTTTTTTTTGATCCAATATGACTGCCAGACCACGTGAGCGATGACATCATAAATTTATATTCTCTAAATAATTGTTGCATAGATCATGCTCAATAAATCTCAAACTGATCAGACTAAGCGTTGTCCCTGCCAAATTATGTCATAATTATGACACCAATGACGTCATCATTAACAACATGTATTCTCCATGTTGAGGTATTTACAATGAGGCACTTTTCAATTTTTTCCATAGAGCGGTTTTGGAGATATAGAGGTGCAACGTTAATCGTTTTTTTCAAGATGGCGCCTGTAACACATGACCTATGACATCATGATTATCATTAAAATATTCTAAAGGAGGAGGCGCTCTTATGGTGAAAAGTTTGTGTCCATCAGACCAACAGTTGCTGAAATTTTTAAAATAATGATCGGATGGATAAGTGTTGTATTTTTCGAATTATGATGTCATAATGAAGGCACCGATGACATCATCATCAACATATCTTATTCCACAAGCAGAGTACTTGACAATTAGCCATGTTTCAGTTTTTTTCCATGGAGCAGTTTCGGAGATATAGAGGTGCAACCGTTTTTTATTTTACCAAGACGGCGCCTGTACCACGTGACATATGACGTCATAATTATCATTTAAAAAATTCCACAGGAGTAGCCGCTCATATTCTGAAAAATTCGTGCCAATCGGACTAACATTGACAGAGGAATTTTTTTTTCTTACTGATCAGATCAAGTGTTGTACTTGTCGAATTATGGCGTCATAATTAAGGCACCGATGACATCATCATCAACATATCTTATTCCCCATGGTGAGTACTTGACAATGAGCCATGTTTCCATTTTTTCCATTGAGTGGTTTGGGAGATAGAGGTGTAACGTTTTTCCAAGATGGCACCTGTACCATGTGACCTATGACCTCATAATATTAATTAAAATATTCTACAGGAGGAGGCCCGCCTATGGTGAATATTTCATGGCAATCGGACCAACGATTGCCGAGAAAATGAATTTTTTTAATGCAGACACGGCACACACACGTACGTACGTACGTAACTGAATGCTTAACCCCGCATTTTGCTTCGCGAGTGCAGGGTAATGAAGGATACTTGATTGAAAACACTGTTGAAGCATTTACATGTCATATAAAAATAAGATAACTTTTTGGTTTAAAACTCCAGAAACAAAATCGATAACCAAAGCATGCCTTAAAGTTTGATCACAAATCCAAACTTTAGTTTTGAATGATCTAAATAAAATAGGTAGCTTAAAATATTGTCGCATGCCTGCCCTCTGGTGAACACCGCAGGGCGACACAGATGACCAAACGAGCTTTAAATCCGAGGCATTCAATTCAATGGCGGACCTTGGTTATACGCGCCGGCAGCGAGTGGGGGAGAAACTGTGAGCACTTACCTGCCCGAGCCCACTCGACGTCTTCACACCTGGATAAATTAACTCAAACAACACGGGATTAAACTGTACAAAAATACCGGCTTTATTAGAGGAAATGCCGGTAACAAAAAAATGCACGATAAAACTAAATTCCTAATTGGAGCGACCCAACACAGACTCAAATACAAATGATGGAAAAAATAACTAGAAAATAAATGTTTATTTGTGGCACTTAGCTCTAAGTTGTTCTTGAACCCCATTTGGAATCATCAAAGATTGTCTGAGGCCTTGGCGGGAACCGCACGCTTTGCTGCTCGGCTCATGGGCGCCGAAAACCAGGCCTCTGTGCACAGTTCACTCTTCCAGCCGCGCTTATCCTCATGATCTTGTTCCCCACCAACACCACAGCCAGACGATGCGAGGAAGTCCAGAGTCTCGACCGTTCGTTGTCAAAAGCCAGGACTCCAGAATTATAGAAGAAGAGCGATGTCGGGACATGACCGTTCACCACCAGATCCAGAACCTGAGAGAGAAAATGTCCGCCGTTCTAATTGTTTTGTCCTCGCGGCTCTGACGTCATCCCATGATGTCTCCATGTCCGCTCCTATCAGCGAGCCCCATCTTACCAGTCCTTGCGCCAATCAAATCCCGGACCAATCACTGCTCTTCGGGGCGTGGCTTCACGGACCTTTTGTGCCTCTGTGCTCACCAGGTCGATATTATCCACGGTAGTGCTCAATGTCCCTTTTCCGGTTAGTTTTTATTTAGTGTGGTTAATGGGTGATTTCTTACCATGTCTGCATGCCGCTGGTGTCATAAGGAACAGAGGAATAAATAACAGAGGCCATTACATACAGGGGATTAATTTACCCATAATCCCTAGCTAATTAACAAACCCCACCCCTCTCATGGGGACGAAGACATCCTCTTCCACGACATACGGTCCACACAAATTTCCTACTTATTACATGGGGTTTCTTCTTCTTCACGACAATCAGAGCACACTACCTATGCAATTCTACCTGGACTAAGATATTGCCTACCTCCTATAAACGTAACAATATTATATTGGTTGTAAATTTGAAATTACCAAAGCACAAGATGAAGAAACCAAAGTGGAGGAAGTTTATATGAAAACAAAGTACCCTGAATTGATAACATCACTAGAAGAGTTTTATGAAAAAGAAGGTCATGTTTTGGATGAGCTCCAGATATATTAATTAGGTGATGATGAAAATCCTGTTGAAGGAAGTGGGTTTAACTTGATTAAAGTCATATTTTGTATGTACTAAGTTGAGGCTCGTGCAAGAGCTAACACAGAACATATAATAAGGGGAGCGGGAGACAAGAGGGGGAGATCTCTATGAGTTTATCTATGCTTAAAATTCACACAAGCATACACCAGCTATTTAATAGTTCATCTTTGCTACAAAAAACAAAATGATACATCTTAGAAGGGTTTATTTTATTGGCTCATTTTTAGTTTAAACAAAGTTTTATATCTAATTACTCAAAATGTTGATGTGAAATACAAATGTTGTCCCTGATTTAGAGCCTCTTGAATTCTTAATGCTCCCTCCATATGATAATCTTACAACTTTCCCAGCATGTTATGGAGGATTCATTAAACATTGAATCAAAAGCTCATAAACAATGTATATTTTGTGATGACATTTAAATTACTCACCATAAAAATATAAAAAGGAACATAATTATTTCAAAATTACACCAAAAATGAACTAATTTACAACATTGATTAGAGAAATGAATATAAAGTATGAGGGTGATAATACACCTTTCCTAACAACGGAAGAGATTGATCAAATTAGGATGATATCCATGTATTAATACTACTAGGGCATGCCCGTACTATATCTATATCTAAAATTATATCCCCCCCCCTCTATTTACATGAAATGGTTTGGTCCAAAGCGAACGGCTTGCGAGTGGTGACAATCCCCCCCCTCTATTTACATGCAATGGTTTGGTCCAAAGCGAACGGCTTCCGGAGTTTGGTAAAGAAATCGCCATCGCGTGCACAAACGCGCAGGAAAGCGAATGAATCGCAAATTCGTTTTTATTAGTTGTAAAACATAGTTTAACGCCAACATAGTTTGCAAACGTGAAATAAATGAATACGCTCTCAAATGTGCCATCCGAGGCAGAGTGTGCCCGCCACGTTCGGCACACGCGATCGTTCGCTGCTCTCTGATTGGTTGAATCGTTTTTTGGACATAGCTCGGTAAGTAATTGTCCGATTAATATGAAACCTTGAAAAGGCACATCCTCGGGTCCCCAGCAATATACCTGGCAAGTTAAAAGTATATCGGACCCGTGGTTGTCGAGAAACAGCGGTCACAGACAAACGTACAGACAGAGATTACTGGAATTATAGATAGATATATTATTCACGACTGTCATTTTAGGGAAAACTTCAACACAATATATTATATAACTAAAATAATGTATTATTTAGAAATCAAACCCGAACTTCGGATAAACTATTGAGTTTCGGGAAAAAAACTTATAAAAGAAAGTCGGTGGAAGGGTTTATTAATAATTAAAGGTGTCCTTATACGAAATATAAATGTAAATGTTTTATCATTTAGAAATGATAAATATCTTTATAATGTTGATTATATTTGTTTGTACAAAGGAATAACAGCAGTTTTATTTAATGTTGTGGTCAGTGTCCATACCGACTGCAGAATCGTCTCCAAAAGCTGTCTTTTCCTGGTGGAAAATTCCTCGTCAACATACCAGTCTTGATGTCTGCATCTGATGCCACACTTGCCAACTACAAAAGACAGAAGTATCGATCCCCCTCCATGGGCTGGAAGAATTTGATCTTTTCAGGTATTATTTTTTCATTCATTTGTGTCAGCATTGTTTTTATGGCCACTATTATCGTTTAGGCAGTTCTCACGTGCTTATACAGGCACCCAGCTCGGAACTTCCCCAGCAGTTAACCTGCCAATGGTCCAAAGTGTAGGTCTGATTATAATCTGCATTCAAGAGTTCTAATATACACACCCACACACATACAGTCACGTGAAAAAGTAAGTACACCCCATGCAAAGTTTTGACTTTTTCAACATATTTCAACAAACAGCTATTTGATCTTCATTTCAACAATATTGATAGATAAACGTGATATAATATAACAAACTAGCGGGGTCACCCATGGGAATCCCACGGGCATGGATGTGTGTGACATTTCGACATATTGAGTTAGATGCTGCACCTGCACATTCAGTTATATAAAATGGTTACTGGCAATTGATCACATCCACAAATGATGTAATCCACACAATTTATGTACTTTACATAACGTTAATAGGAATACATGCCCGTGTAGATGGGAAATACAGTTTGTTTGAAATAAATCACAAATATCAGAAGAAAGTTTTTAAAATTTAGAACTATTCTCACTCAGAGTTAAACATCACCGTAATATTATGCGGTTGCTTCAACGTTTTCGGTGAATTATATGTCATTCCCATCTACACGGGCATGTATTCCTATTAACGTTATGTAAAGTACATAAATTGTGTGGATTACATCGTTTGTGGATGTGATCAATTGCCAGTAACCGTTTTATATAACTGAATGTGCAGGCGCAGCATCTAACTCAATATGTCGAAATGTCACACACATCCATGCCCGTGGGATTCCCACCCGTGGGATTCCCACGGGCATGGATGTGTGTGACGAATTTTAAATACTAGGGCATGCCCGTACTATATATATATCTAAAATTATATCCCCCCCCCTCTATTTACATGAAATGGTTTGGTCCAAAGCGAACGGCTTGCGAGTACGGTGACAATCCCCCCCCTCTATTTACATGAAATGGTTTGGTCCAAAGCGAACGGCTTGCGAGTACGGTGACAATCCCCCCCTCTATTTACATGAAATGGTTTGGTCCAAAGCGAACGGCTTGCGAGTACGGTGACAATCCCCCCCCTCTATTTACATGCAATGGTTTGGTCCAAAGCGAACGGCTTGCGGAGTTTGGTAAAGAAATCGCCATAGCTCGGTAACTACTTGTCCGATTAATATGAAACCTTGAAAAGGCACATCCTCGGGTCCCCAGCAATATACCTGGCAAGTTGCAAGTATATCGGACCGGTAGTTGTCGCGAAACAGTGGTCACAGACAAACACACAGACACACAGACACACAGAGATTACTGGAATTATAGATAGATATGTCGACTGTTATTTTAGGCGGTGTATTTTCATTTATCATCATGGCGCGATTTTAAAAAATATATCTCTGCATTTTCCTCTCCAATACCTCCTCACACTTTACACACACACCGGCCCATGTTAACATATACATACACACACACACACACACACACACACACACACACACACACACATATATACACCCACACACACATACATCGACACACATGCACACACACATATGCAAATATGTATACACATATGTATCCACATATATACATCTCCACACACCCACCCACACACACACACACACACACACACACATACACATACAACAACAACATGCATTTTAAGGCCATTTTCCCTGCTAGAGCGGGGGTTAGCCTACATACACATACACACACATATATATGCACGCGCACACACGCACACATGTCTATATCCCACATCCCACATGTATAAAACCACCTTTAGAGGCCATTTTTCCCGCAAAGCAGGGTTTGGCCTTTTTCGGGAACCGTGGTTGTTGTTGTTTTTTTTGGTCCCCTTTTTGAAGCAATGTTTTACGGCCGGATGCCCTTCCTGACGCCAACCCTTTTTGCCACCTTTAACGACAAACAGGGAATTACCAGTGAACTGGTACTCAATTAGCCGACCTCGGAAGGAATGACAGGCTGAGTCAACCCCCCTGGCGTTAATTCAGCGATCGACCGGGATTCGAACCCAGGATCCTAGGTATCCTAAGCTGGCACCCTAGCCGCTAGCCCAACACCAGGGCTTTATCCCTGTATATACCTGTATATCCCTAAGTTAAATATGTTTATACATGTTTAAAGTGTACGTGCCCTTCCCCCCTCCCCCGCCCGGCAACGCTGGGTACTTCTGCTGGTAACTAATAAAATAAAAACGAAGAAATATCTCTCGGTAATTTCATGAAACTCGGTGGAATTGAATGAAATTCGCTCGGTGAATTCACTCGGTGTATTCGGTTCGGCTCGGTTCACTCGGTTTAAAGAAAAAGCGATAATGTCGACATGTTGCTGTCTGTGTCATGTTGGGCGGTGTATGATACTTGTTGGCTGTTGGGTGGTATTGGGCGGTGATATGGTGTATTTTAAAAAATATATCTCTGCATTTTCCCGCGTTGCTGACACCGAGTCGTTCTTCATCGACTGTGTCATTCATTTTGGAAATGGAAGTTTCCACGCAATGCATGAATTGTCACGGGTCAAGAGGAAGTGTCTCGTCATCATCAAATGACAAATATATTACATTGTGAAAATTAAAGATTTCAAATAAACCTATTTAAAGTGTATGCGCAAATAACTAATAAATAAAGAAACGAAGAAATATCTCTCGGTAATTTCCTGAACCATATTTTACTTCCGGCTAATAATGTTGAATGAAATAAAAACGAAGAAATATATGTCGTTTTGTGACGACTGTCATCAAAAGTAAACGGTGAATTCACTCGGTTTATTCGGTTCGGCTCGGTTCACTCGGTTTAAAGAAAAAGCGATAATGTCGACATGTTGCCGTCTGTCATGTTGGGCGGTGTATGATACATGTTGGGCGGTGTATGATACATGTTGGGCGGTGTATGATACATATTGGGCGGTTGTTGGCGGTTGGGCAGTTGTTGGCGGTTGGGCGGTGGGCGGTGATATGGTGTATTTTTTAAAATATATCTCTGCATTTTCCCGCGTTGCTGACACCGAGTCCAAAACCATCGATAAAAATGAAATCATATGGTGAGTTAGATTGGAGATAAAGGCGTGAGAGAGACTCAATGTCCTTGAAGTTACAGGCCTTTGAGAATTCATTTCGTTCTATAAACGGCAACTTTCATCGGATTTTCTCCCCGTTTTTTTTCAACCGAGTCTAAAACTATGTTAGCGACTGTGAAAAATGAAATGATATATCGAATTTGATTTGAAATAAAACTGGGAGAGAGAGCAAGACACCACGGGCCTACAAAACAGGCCTCAAAGCTATGCGAGTTAATAAAATGGTGGATATTTGTTTATATGAAGCGAAGGCTCTCCCAGAATGGGTGGAGCTATGGGTGGAGCTACTCTGCAAACCGAATAAGCCACACCCCGGACAGACGCCCAACAGACAGACAGACAGACAGAATCATCTACGGCTATTATAATATAGATATCATGAAACATTTACATTTTGTAGTCCATTGTATCTATCTATAATTCCAGCAATCTCTGTGTGTCTGTCTGTGTGTCTGTGTGTCTGTGACCGCTGTTTCTCGACAACCACGGGTCCGATATACTTGAAACTTGCCAGGTATATTGCTGGGGACCCGAGGATGTGCCTTTTCAAGGTTTGAAATTAATCGGACAAGTACCTACCGAGCTATGTCCAAAAAACGCTTCAACCAATCAGAGAGCAGCGAGCTATCACGTGTGCCGAACCGTTAATGCAATGCAAGCGTTAATGCGTTAATGCAAGGCTTTTCTTTTTTTCCCTCTTCTCTTTCTACTTTTCCTTGCGATTAAATTGCAAACAGCCAAAATACGTTGGCGCTAATTGAATAATTGGCCATTAACACTAAAATAATCGTAACTGCGATATGCCAACTTCCGGACAGTGCAGCCTTCCATGTTGTTGTTGTTTGCAGCAGCTGTTTGCAGCAAGGCAAGGCTTTTCTTTTTTTCCCTCTTCTCTTTCTACTTTTCCTTGCGATTAAATTGCAAAAAGCCAAAATACGTTGGCGATAATTGAATAATTGGGCATTAATAGATAGATAGATAGATATGCGATATGCGAACTTCCGGACAGTGTGCGCGTTACGAGCTGACCGCCATTACGGTACGTAATTCGATTTCTTATGCGCATTATTTCTCCCAATTCAGTCAGAGCGAAGGGCGGAAGCGAAGAGCGTTGTTATTTTTTGTTTACGGGCGTACGGGCGGGGTAGAGCGTACGGGTAGCGTTTTTTTTTTTTTTTGGCAAGGAACGGGCACCCACGTACGGGCAATGCCCTAGTAATTTAAATAAACATAAAAGCAAATTTCGCATCTGGAAAAAGTAAGTACACCCTTCGCTCTAATAGGTGGTATTGCCCCCTTTGGCAGAAACAACCTCATTTAGGCGTTTCTTATAACTGTCTACCAGTCTCTGACATCGACTGGTAGAAATTTTTGCCCACTCCTCCATGCAGAATTCTTTCACCTGTGCGATGCTTGAGGGGTTTCTTGCATGCACAGCTCGTTTCAAGTCCCCACAACATCTCGATGGGATTTATATCCGGGCTTTGACTTGGCCATTCCAGAACCCTCCATTTCCTTCTTTTCAGCAATTCCTTGGTGGATTTACTGGTATGTTAGGGTCATTGTCATGTTGCAAGGTCCACCTTCAGTTGAGCTTCAACTTTCCGACAGATGGCCTCACATTATCCTCAAGCACCCTCTGGTACAATGAAGAATTCGTAGTGGATTATATGATGGTGAGCTGCCCAGGCCCTGATGCAGCAAAGCTGCCCCAAACCATAATATTTCCACAACCATACTTTACAGTTGGTATCAGGTTCTTGTGGTCAAATGTTGTCTATGCTTTTCGCCAAACATGTCTTCTGGTACCGTGGCCAAATAGCTCTACCTTTGACTCATCTGTCCAGAGCACATTGTTCCAGAAGTGCTGGTCTTTGCCTCGGTGTTCATTGGCAAACTTTAGTCTTGCCCTGATGTTCTTTGTGGACAGCAAAGGTTTCCTCCTGGCACACCTCCCATGTAGATCAAATTTGTGCAGCCTCTTTCTAATGGTAGACTCGTGCACTTTGACATCAACAGTGGCAAGAGCTACCTGTAGGTCCCGTGATGACATTCTGGGGTTCTTAGAGATTTCTTTCAGGATCTTGTAGTCTGCTCTCGGGCTGAACTTGCTGGGGCGGCCTGGCCTGAACAAGTTGGCAGTTGTTTAGAATCTTCTCCGCTTGTAGATGATCTTCGGAACAGTCGAATGATTGCTTTCTAATTGTTTGGATATCTTTTTAAATCCCTTCCCAGACTCGTAGGCATCTATAACCTTCTTTCTGAAGGCCTCAGAGAGCTCTTTTGATCTAGGCATGGTGACGCCGCACACTTCAACAACAAAGAGAAGACCAAACTAAATGTTTGAGGTTTAAATAAGACAGGTTCCTCCAAGATCCTCTCTAACGATGTTCTAATCATTTGTACCTGAGCTGGTGCACCTGATTCTAATTTTAGGTATTTGAAGTAGTGATAAATGTAGGGGTGTACTTACTTTTTCCACATGCGAAATTTGCATTTATGTTTATTTAAATTATACAATGGACTACAAAATGTAAATGTTTCATGATATTTGTTATATTATATCACCTTTATCTATCAATATTGTTGAAATGAAGATCTAATAGCTGTATTTTGAAATATGTTGAAAAAGTCAAAACTTTACATGGGGTGTACTTACTTTTTCATGTGACTGTATATATATATTGTTGCGGATTTCGGACGTCGGCTCTCCCCTTATCAAGGGGGGTTTAATCCCCTTGTCCTTCTAACTGGCCGACGCAAATCCTGGGAGTTATACGCTCCTCCCGGTCGGTATTAGGTAGGGTTATCGGTCGACTTAGTCCGAATACCTAATTACTAACACCGACCATGAAGCAGGGAAATAACTTCCGTCCAAACCACGGTGTTTGTGGACACGCCGAGCGAAGCGAGCCGCAATTCGGGCCGTTAAAAAGGACTAAACCCGATTCTGAGCGGTTTCTGATCGTGCCACATTTACCCAATTAGAGAAAAGACGGATGCGATCGAATGGAGAGGAAACCCAGAAAATAGGAAGAACAAAGATTGGTTTATTAACACTATACATGGAGAAGAGGAAACAAAAGAATGTACAGGATAGGAAGAGGAAGAAGAAGAACACAGGGCAGCCTTAGACAGTCTTATTCTTAATACCCAGGACAAACGGGCCCGTCTCAGACACTCACACGTGGATTGTAGATGGTGCAGGCTCCGGTCCAGCGGGTGAAACCCGGCAGGCAGCTCCACGTGTAGTTGAACGCGACCGGACAATTTATATAACGGGGGGGAGCTGGTGTCCTGCGTACGTAATATATGTGCACCCGCGTGCCAAATGCCCCCTTGCCAAAGTCCTCCTTTGATAAGGTGCGCTCTCCCGATCAGTAAGTGACTCCTCAAGCACGCCGTATAACTCGTAAGGTCCTTCTCAATGTGCTCTCGCCCATCAGTCCTCTTGCATGAGTGCCGCTGAATAATTCCTTTGCTCAGTCCTGTGAAAGAGCTTTTCGCTCACGCTTATATTACTCTCCCAGCGATCACTCCGCGGGCCCCAAGGCCACGCCTGTCGGTGATGTAACTTCAGCCCTGGTTGGCTGGTGAGGGCTTACCGGCCACGCCTTTGACGGCTGGGTGACGTGGCCACGCCTTCTTCCTGGTGCTCCGCCCCCTTTTTCCGGCTTTACCTCGTGGCTTATGGCGGCGGTGAGCAAGCGCTAAGGCAGCTGCTGCTGGCAAAGGCGCGTACCAAATTGGGAGAGCCATAAGGCAGACTGGAGGGCGCGTAATGGCGTCGCTTGGAGAGGGAGGTTGCAAAATGAACGGAATGGGGCCTACTTCTTATTTGATTGACACAACGCAGATTCAACTATTGGAAACACGGCCTTATCTAAACATATACTAATGAAATAACTGAAGTCCTATGGTGGCCTACGTGTTGCTTGTGGCCTAACTATGGGGTGCAACCTTTAACCTTTTAATGATGGGATATTTACAAGAAAGTGTGGGTTCTAAAACAGCAACACTGCACCCCCCCTTTTTCCAGGCTCGCCCGAGCCGAAACAAAAGGACTATCTTTTAAATTAATGTGACACTTAGGTGTGGTTACCCTCTACTTTTAACCTACTACCCTGAGTGCGACAGTTTTAACACTAGATATGTCCCCCCTGCTGCGTTGCATCCTACCTAACTGACTCACGCTCACAATTAACCGAATCATGGAATTATTCTCAAACTACACATTTAAGCCGGTGGGGAGCATTATTTACAAGACTACTAATTATTTACAAACTGCAACCCAGGACCTGTCTTTTGTGGGAAAAAGAGAAGATGCTTTGAAAAGAGGAAATGCCATTGCCATGCACTGCACCGATACACCATACCCATATGCACCAATAAAATGCACCATAAAGCACCATAAATGCACAAAAAGCACCAAAAATGAAAATGCACAGTCACCACATTTCAAAAATAATTAATGAATGATGACTTCTTCTCTGCTGGGCCGATGTATCTTGCTTGATCTTCTTGCTTGATGTTTTTATTAATAAAAAGGGCACACACCGTGTCAGCTTTTTTTAATTTATGGCCGGCAGGGCCAACTCAGGTGGTCCGACTGCTGGGCATGGATGCCACTTGAAACAGTCGTCCGCAAGCCAGATACCGCTGGCAACAATGGTCGGTCCCAGCAGAGGTGCCAGGCCACAGAACGTGTGGTCCATAAGTGCCGGGCCACAGAACGTGTGGTCCATAAGTGGTGCCAGGCCACAGAACGTGTGGTCCATATGGTGCATCAGTCCAGGCAGGAGGCAGCAAGGGTGCGGGCGCACAATCCAAGGCACCTGCACACTCCCATCGGACACAAAAGACCATGGTCCATGAGTGGGGAAGGAAGACAAAGCAAAGTTAGCGGGGGCAAGGGCGCAAGGGTACACATCAAAACAAGGTAATGCAAGATGAGGGGCGCGGGAGAGCGAGCCGAGAAAGCTCTTCCCTAGCGTTCGTCACCCCCCATGTCAGCCGACACTACCCTTGCCCTTCCCCGTATTTACACAATTTACAAATTTACTAATTCGTCTCTACCCGTCTTGTCCCCCATATCTCCCCTAAACCAAATTCGTCATGAATCCCTCCTAAGGAGGAAGAGATGGAATCACAACAATGTCTCACCGACGTCCTGATGCGTCTTACATTCCAAATGCTTGCAAAATCTGGTGTGAAGTTTTGTCACCTCGGTGAGTGGATGCAGATGGTGTGAAGAGATTCTCTCCCTATCTATCCTTCTAAATGACATTATCACTTTAACTCTACACGGGGTCTTGCCCTGCAAAACCATTGGCCTCTTTACACTATGTGGTTCTAGAAACCAATTCCCATTGCACATACTGTGGTGCTCTCCCAATTTTGGGGTCTCACTCCCCCAGATTTTTCTACCTGTGCCCTCGCACAATTTTGGGGCTGGGTCGTGTGGCTCTCCTAGCAGGTCCTACTTACCTGCGCACCGCCGCCACTGAACGTCGCCAGCCGAGCTTGCCTAGCTCCTCACCCTAAACTACCTGGGGAAGGCCCTCCCTGGCGCTTACCCCCTCGATGCCCTCTCTGGCATTGGGCTACCCGGTCCTCCTTCTCGGATCCTTGGGCCCCGCTGAACACTACCTAAACTCTACCTGGCTCCCAGAGCCTACCTGCGGCCTCACCTGGCTGACAGACTACCAGTGGCGGAGTGCTCAACCAACCATACGCACTAACAGGCCACACGCCCAGCCATTCCACACACTAATGCACCCATCCAAGCAGTACTCTGCTACTTTCCGCACCACAGATGTCAATATCCAACCACAATTTACCTACTCCCTATACCTACTTTGAAACTACCTTCCCCGGGTATTCGTGAAGGGGTCCATCCTTCCCCCATCCACTCCTTCGCACCATGCACTCCACTCCACTCATTCCACACTCCACTCACTCCACACCATTTATTCCACACACCTCTTTTCTTGCACACCTTTTGTGCTCACACACCTCAAACACAATTCCACTTGTCTCAACACAATTTCTCACACACACAGCATCATCTGGCTATCTATTTCCCCTAATAGTAGTGCTCTCCCCGTCTTCCCTTATACTAAGCACTCCCTCGTCATTATCAACCAACTAATCTACCTACGTCCCCACTACTCGTACAATGTCACTACTTAAATCTTGGTCACCTATAATCATCTCTAGGTCCCTCTACATTTATCCCAACCCTCCCGGGCTAGTTTGTACTGCCACCCCATAATCTATTGCTCCTCTGCCCAAATGTAGTAGTGAATGGTAAAACTACCATCCATCACTACTGCTATTACCAATCGTCCACTATGCTTGAGCCTCTCGGTGCGGGAATACATTCTTACTGCTCGGCTTCCCAATTACTCACTATTGGCCCTCATTTCTCCCATCTCCTTACTCAATCCCCAAATTTGGCTTCCCAATTGCTCCCCCATTCTATTTTCTAACCCTTTTATTTCCCGAGTGGACTTATCACTTTGGGTGTCCAACTTTGCCATCATCTGGATGATAAAGACTCACATGTACTCTGGCATCTCGGGCTCGGCTGCTGCGGCCATGTGCCACCATTTTGTGCGCCTGCAACCCCCACTGCCACACCCTCATTCCTTTCCTCCTCCATCTCTCTCAATTGTTCTTCCCTGGGGTCCTGGGTTAATTCTAACCCCTCCTCATCTACCCCCACCGGCATCCAATCGCCTTGGCTATCCATGGCACGATTTAATTTGGATGTTAATAAAAATTTCGGCCGCTCGTAATTTGGACCAAATTTTTGTCCAAGATATAAAAATTTGGTTCGGGTCCAAATCACACTCCCCGACACCAATTGTTGCAGATTTCGGACGTCGGCTCTCCCCTTATCAAGGGGGGTTTAATCCCCTTGACCTTCTATCTGGCCGACGCAAATCCTGGGAGTTATACGCTCCTTCCGGTCGGTATTAGGGAGGGTTATCGGTCGACTTAGTCCGAATACCTAATTACTAACACCGACCGTGAAGCAGGGAAATAACTCCCGCCCGAACCACGGCGTTATTGGACACGCCGAGTGAAGCGAGCTGCGATTCGGGCCGTTAACAAGGACTAAACCCGATTTTGAGCGGTTTCTAATCGTGCCACGTTTACCCAATGAGAGAAAAGACGGATGCGATCGGATAAAGAGGAAACCCAGAAAATAGGAAGAACAAAGATTGGTTTATTAATTATTTACAAGAAGGAGAAGAGGAAACGAAAGAATGTACAGGATAGGAAGAGGAAGAAGAAGAACACAGGGCAGCAATAGACAGTCTTATTCTTAATACCCAGGACAAACGGGCCCGTCTCAGACACTCACACGGGGATTGTAGATGGTGGATGGTCACCGGCTCATCCGGGCTCCAGTCGGCTACAGTCCAGGCTCTGGTCCAAGCTCCGATCCAGCGGGCGAAACCCGGCAGGCAGCTCCGCGTGTAGTTGAACGCGACCGGACAATTTATATAACGGGGGAAGCTGGTGACCTGCGTACGTAATATATGTGCACCCGCGTGCCAAACGCCCCCTCTCCAAAGTCCTCCTTTGATAAGGTGCGCTCTCCCGATCAGTAAGTGACTCCTCAAGCACGCCGTATAACTCGTAAGGTCCTTCTCAATGCGCTCTCGCCCATCAGTCCTCTGGCATGAGTGCCGCTGAATAATTCCTCTGCTCAGTCCTGTGAAAGGGCTTTTCGCTCGCGCTTATATAACTCTCCCAGCGATCACTCCGCAGGCCCCAAAGCCATGCCTGTCGGTGATGTAACTTCAGCCCTGGTTGGTTGGTGAGGGCTTACCGGCCATGCCTTTTACGGCTGTGTGACATGGCCACACCTTCTTCCTGGCGCTCCGCCCCCTTTTTCCGGCTTTACCTCGTGGCTTATGGTGGCGGTGAGCGAGCGCTAAGGCAGCAGCTGCTGGCAGAGGCGCGTACCAAATTGGGAGAGCCATAAGGCAGACTGGAGGGTGCGTAATGGCGTCGCTTGGAGAGGGAGGTTGCAAAATGAACGGAATGGGGCCTACTTCTTATTTGATTGACAACGCAGATTCAACTAATGGAAACACGGCCTTATCTAAACACATACTAATGAAATAACTGAAGTCCTATGGTGGCCTACGTGTTGCTTGTGGCCTAACTATGGGGTGCAACCTTTAACCTTTTAATGATGGGATATTTACAAGAAAGTGTGGGTTCTAAAACCACAACTATATATATATATATATATATACCCAGAATAGGATGTACAGGAGTTGTACGTCCCCCCCCCCCCCCCCCCCCAGAATTTACATGTTTTAAACGTTTCCCAGTGTGTACCCTGGTCAGAATAGGTACACCGTATCCCTGCGTGTCGTAAGAGACGACTAAGAGGGTTGGCGTCAGGAAGGGCATCCGGCGATAAAAACATTGCCTCAAAAAGAGAACCATGACAATCACAAGTACATATGGGCAGGGTGCAGCCCGAAGTGGAGATCGGTTTCTGAGGTTTGGGACATGGAATGTGGGGACAATGACAGGGAGATCAGGAGAAGTGGTGGAAGTATTGGTCAGAAGAAGAGTGGACATATGTTGTGTGCAAGAGACGAGATGGAAGGGAAGTGGTGTGAGAATGGTGAAGGGTAGGCAGGGACAGAAATACAAGTTTGTGTGGCAAGGGTGCCCGGAGGGCGTGAATGGTGTTGGTGTCCTGTTTTCTGAGGAGTTTGTAGACAGTGTGGTAAGTGTGACTAGAGTGAGTGATAGGTTGATGATGGTGAAAATGATGATTGGAAAGCTCTTGGTGAACGTCATCTCGGGATATGCTCCGCAGGTTGGTCGAAGCGATGAAGAGAAGGACAAGTTCTGGTGTGCGATAGAGAAGCTGATGGAAAACGTGAAAGATGAGGAAGTTGTTGTGGTGGGAGGAGACCTGAATGGACATGTGGGAAGGAGTATGGATGGTTTTGAGGGAGTTCATGGGGGTTACGGATATGGTGTGAGAAATGGAGAAGGTGAAAGGATTTTGGAGTTTGCTGATGGAGCTGATTTGTTGATTTGTAATACTCAGTTCCAGAAAGAGGACAATAAGCTTGTTACATACACGTCAGGTGGGTCGACGACAACCGTTGACTACCTGATGGTGCGTCGGCGAGATAGGGGGCACCTCCGGGACACAAAGGTGATCCCGGGGGAGGAGGCTGTTTCACAGCACCACTTGGTTGTCTGTGACATAAGGGTGAAAGGTGCGAGGAGAGCTCGGCGGGTGAAGTACCAACCGAGAATGAAGGTGTGGAGGTTGAAAGAGGTGACAGTAAGGGAGGCATTAAAAGAGAGGCTGAGTAGGGTAGAGGATGATGTGGTTGAGCTTGAAAGTGGTTGGATGTCAATGAAAGCTAGTCTGTTGGGAGCCGTTGGTGAGGTATGTGGATGGACAAAAGGACCACCGAGGCACTCGGAAACATGGTGGTGGGATGTTGAGGTTGGAAAGAGGATTGACGAGAAGAGGAAGAAGTTCAAAGAGTGGCAGAAGGCGAAGGGTACGGGAGCAGAAACAGCAGAGCATGAAAGTTATAAGGCAGCCAGGAAGGCTGCAAAGAAAGAGGTAGCAAAGGCGCAGGAGGCATGTAGGAAAATGTTCGGAGAACGCTTGGATTCGGAAGAGGGTCAGAAAGCAGTATTCAGGATTGCAAAGCAGATAGCGAAAGAGAGGTGTGATGTGATGGGGGTGAGTTGCTTGAAGGATGAAGTGGGACAAATCGTTGTCGACCCAGATGGAATTAAAGGAAGATGGAAAAGATATATGGAAATGCTGTTGAATACAGAGAATGAATGGGATGGCAACATAGAGAGTAACCCAGTTTTAGGACCGGCAGAGAAGATAACTGAGAAGGAAGTTGAGGAAGCGATAAAAGCAATGAAGAGTGGAAAAGCGGGAGGGCCGACGGGAGTTGTGGGAGATATGTTGAAGGCAGCAGGAAGTTGGGGTGTGAAGAGAATGACAGAGATCTGTAATTTGGTGGTGAAAGAAGGCCGCATTCCAGTGTATTGGGAACTGAGTACCCTCGTCCCTCTATACAAGGGGAAAGGTGACCCTCTGGAGTGTGGCTCGTACCGAGCGATAAAGTTATTGGAGCATGGAATGAAGGTATTGGAAAGGGTGTTGGAGAGGAGGATAAGGAAGAAAGTGAAGATCGACGAAATGCAGTTTGGATTTATGCCAGGAAGAGGAACGACAGATGCGCTTTTCATTGTGAGGCAGTTGCAGGAGAAGTACATGGATAAGAGGAAGAAGTTGTTTTTTGGGTTTGTTGATCTGGAGAAAGCATTCGATAGGGTTCCACGCAAAGTATTGACATGGGCATTGAGGAAGTTAGGAGTGGAGGAATGGTTGATCAGAGTAGTGATGGCAATGTACAAAAGAGCACGCACAGCTGTAAGGACGAAGGACGGGAACAGTGGTGAGTTTGAGGTGAAGGTGGGAGTGCATCAGGGGTCGGTACTAAGTCCACTACTATTTGTAGCTGTGATGGAGGTGCTGGCTCAGACCGTAAAGGAGGGTTTACCGTGGGAGTTGTTGTATGCAGATGATCTGGTGTTGATTGCGGAAAGTATGGATGGACTGAAGGAAAAGATGAACAAGTGGAAGGAATGTATGGAGACAAAAGGTCTGAAGGTGAATATCGGAAAGACAAAGGTGATGGCAAGTGGTAAAGCATGTGGTGAGGTGGAAAGAACTGGGAAGTGGCCGTGTGCTGTGTGTAGGAAGGGTGTCGGAGTGAACTCCATTCAATGTACAATGTGTGCTGAGTGGGTTCATCAAAAATGTAGTGGTCTGAGAGGGTCATTAACCAGTGTGGCAGCTACATTCAAATGTAAGGTGTGCACAGAGGGAGCTGCAGATGGAGGAAATGTTGAGTTGGATCTTGGAGACGGCGTGAAGCTGGAATGTGTGAAAACATTTTGCTACCTCGGAGACATGCTGAATGGAGAAGGTGGATCAGACTCGGCAACGGTTGCTCGAGTGAGATGTGCATGGAAGAAGTTTCGGGAACTGAGTGGCATGCTGATGAGGAGGAGAGTGTCGCTGAAGCTGAAGGGAAAGGTGTATGCTGCATGTGTGAGAAGTGTTATGATTTATGGGAGCGAGACATGGGTAATGAACGTAGAGCAGCAACGAAGGCTGGAAAGGGTGGAAATGCGAATGGTTCGATGGATGTGCAGAGTATCGTTGAGAGAGAGGAAGACAAATGATGAATTGCGAAAGATGATGGGAATATTGCCTGTGATTGATGCTGTGAAGAGGAACAGGTTGAGATGGTTTGGTCATGTATTGAGGAAGGATGAAAATGACTGGTTGAGAAGAGTGATGGAAGTTAATGTAGAAGGAAGTAGAGGACGGGGAAGATCGAGAAAGACTTGGCTAAAGATGGTGGAAGAAGAAATGCGGGCAAGGGGGTTAACAAGGAGAGATGCAGAAAATAGGGCAAAATGGAGAAGATTGTCATGGGGACCGCAAGGCTAACCCCCGCTCTAGCAGGGAACATGGCCTTAAAATGCATGTTGTTGTTGTTGTTGTTGTTGTATATATATATATATATATATATACATACATACAGTCATCTCTCGTTTATCGCGGGGGTTACGTTCCAGAACCCCCCGTGATAGGTGAAAATCCGCGAAGTAGAAACCATATATTTATTTTATTATTATTATTTTATATTTTTATATTTTATATTTTTATATTTTGATATACATATATTTTTCAAACCAGTCCTTGCTGGCATTGAATTTGGTTGGTTTGGTGGGAGATGCGGTCGATGGTTCGGATTCGGGGTCGTCGTCGCCAGCGCCTTCAGCAAACTTGGCGTAAAGCTGCCTGGCCTTCTCACGGATAACGTTGGTATCCAGTGGGATATTCTTCTTCCTGCAGTCACTGATCCAAAGGGCCAATGCAGACTCCATCCTTACAATGGCCCTATTGCGTGAAGTTACCACCCTTTTCGCTGTCTGGTTAAAGGACACTGCTGCCGTCGCCTTTATATTCTTTTCGTCCTTCTTAATGTACCGGACCGTAGATTCATTGAGCCTGTAATGGCGGCCTACAGCCGCAAAGCTTCTCCCTTCCTTTAACATGTCGAGGAGTTTCACCTTCTCTACGATATTAAGCATCTTCCTCTGGCGCTTAGGTTCAGTGCTAGAACCCTTAGAAGACGCAGAACGTTTACCCGTCATCGTAGGGCTTGAAACAACTTCACAATTTTACACAAAATGCACAAACACACAACACCGCAGGATACTGAACAGCGTGCTCTGATTGGTCACGTCTCATCCATCTGCCAATAGTGTGCCGCGTACGAAATCATCTGGGCAAACTAGCGCAAGCAACCCAAGCTTGGTTTTCCATATGCGCGATTCTTTGTCTACTCATTTATAATGCATATTTTATTTCGATTTACCATACTGTAATATTCTTTTAATATAGGTTTTAATTAATGTGTTATGTTTTTATTTATATTATTATTAATTTTTTAGGCTAGAAAATGCTTATTTTACCGCAAAAATAATTAAAATCTAAAAAATAAAAATACCTATAGGCCGCAGAATCCCGCGATATAATGAAAAATCCGATATATAATTTACATATACGTGAAAATATACATTTACGTGAAAAAGTAAGTAAACCCCATGTAAAGTTTTGACTTTTTCAACATATTTCAACATACAGCTATTTGATCTTCATTTCAACAATATTGATAGATAAAGGTGATATAACATAACAAATATCATGAAACATTTACATTTTGTAGTCTATTGTATAATTTAAATAAACATAAATGCAAATTTCGCATGTGGAAAAAGTAAGTACACCCTTGGCTCTAATAGGTGGTATTGCACCCTTTGGCAGAAACACTCAAGTAGGCGTTTCTTATAACTGTCTACCAGTCTCTGACATCGACTGGGAGAAATTTTTGCCCTCTCCTCTATGCAGAATTCTTTCAGCTGTGTGATGTTTGAGGGGTTTCTTGCATGCACAGCTCGTTTCAAATCCCCCCACAACATCTCGATGGGATTTAGATCCGGGTTTTGACTTGGCCATTCCAGAACCCTCCATTTCTTTATTTTCAGCCATTCCTTGGTGGATTTACTGGTATGCTTAGGGTCATTGTCATGTTGCAAGGTCCACCTTCGGTTGAGCTTCAACTCTCCGACAGATGGCCTCACATTATCCTCAAGCACCTTCTAGTACAATGAAGAATTCATAGTGGATTATATGATGGTGAGCTGCCCAGGCCCTGATGCAGCAAAGCTGCCCCAAACCATAATATTTCCACCACCATGCTTTACAGTTGGTATCAGGTTCTTGTGGTTAAAAGCTGTCTTTGGTTTTCGCCAAACATGTCTTCTGGTACTGTGGCCAAATAGCTCTACCTTTGACTCATCTGTCCAGAGCACATTGTTCCAGAAGTGCTGGTCTTTGCCTAGGTGTTCATTGGCAAACTTTAGTCTTGCCCTGATGTTCTTTGTGGACAGCAAAGGTTTCCTCCTGGCACACCTCCCATGTAGCTCAAATTTGTGCAGCCTCTTTCTAATGGTAGACTCGTGCACTTTTGACATCAACAGTGGCATGAGCTACCTGTAGGTCCCGTGATGATATTCTGGGGTTCTTCGAGACTTGTTTCTGCATCTTGCGGTCTGCTCTCGGGCTGAACTTGCTGGGGCGGCCTGGCCTGAACAAGTTGGCAGTTGTTTGGAATCTGCTCCACTTGTAGATGATTTTCCGGACAGTCGAATGATTGATTTCAAATTGTTTGGAGATCTTTTTAAATCCCTCCCAGACTCATAGGCATATATAACCTTCTTTCTGAAGGCCTCAGAGAGCTCTTTTGATCTAGGCATGGTGGCGCCGCACACTTCAACAACAAAGAGCAAACCAAACTAAATGTCTGAGGTTTAAATAAGACAGGTTCCTCCAAGATCCTCTCTAACTATGTTCTACTCATTTGCACCTGAGCTGGTGCACGTGATTCTAATTTTAGGTGTTTGAAGTAGTGATAAATGTCGGGGTGTACTTACTTTTTCCACATGCGAAATTTGCATTTATGTTTATTTAAATTATACAATGGACTACAAAATGTAAATGTTTCATGATATTTGTTATATTATATCACCTTTATCTATCAATATTGTTGAAATGAAGATCAAATAGCTGTATGTTGAAATATGTTGAAAAAGTCAAAACTTTACATGGGGTGTACTTACTTTTTCACGTGACTGTATATATATATATATATATATATATATATATATATATATATTTATATATATATATATATATATATATATATATATATATATATATATATATATATATATATATATATACATACATATATATATATATATATATATATATATATATATATATATATATATATATATATATATATATATATATATATATATATATATATATATATATATATATATATATATATATATATATATATATATACAGTGAAACCTTGACTTACGAGTGCACCAACTTACGAGTTTTCCGAGATACGAGCCGTCGCTCGGGCGGTTTTTTTGCTTTGTGATGCGAGCCGAGATCTGAGTTACGAGTTTACGCCACCTGCCACCAGCTGGGTTCCGGTCACGTGGTTATCTTGCCGTGCAAGCATCTCTGCCGTATATCGCTGCTGCTTTGTTTTGGCATTTTGTTTATTTTGGAAAATTTCTTAGTTTTAACCATGGGTCCTAAGAAATTGAGTGCCAAGGGCAGTGCTGAGAAGAAGAAGAGGATGATGTGCTTGGATATAAAACACGTAATCGTCGAAAAACATGAGCGAGGTGTGCGTGTTGTCGACTTGGCGAGGCAGTACGATCCGATCGTTGTACTTCTACGATATGCACGATTTTGAAGCAGAAGGAGTCGATAAAGGCTATAACGCCAGCCAAGGGCGTTACGATTATTTCAAAGCTCCGGACCTCTGTCCATGAAGAGATGGAGAAGTTGTTGTTTGTGTGGTTGACGGAGAAGCAGCTCGCAGGAGATACCGTGACCGAGAGCATCATGTGTGAGAAGGCACGAGACATTTACGGGGATTTGGTGCAGCAGACGGCGGGAACATCAACGGACGAGGCATCGGAAGTCATTCAAAGCCAGTCGGGGATGGTTTGATAATTTTAAGAAGAGGACCGGCATTCACTCCGTCGTCAGGCATGGTGAGGCAGCAAGCTCGGATGTGAAGGCAGCTGAAGATTTTATTATAACTTTTGCCGAACTGATAGAAGCCGAACGATACATCCCCCAGCAAATCTTGAACTGTGACGAGACAGGGCTCTTCTGGAAAAAGATGCCGAGGAGGACGTATATAACGGCAGAGGAGAAGAGCATGCCAGGCCACAACTTGTTCAGAGTGCCGGCGATAGCTCGCCTTCTCTTTGTGGAAGACACGGTGAGATCCTTCACATCCAACAACTAATGGGACGCAAACGGGGCGCCCAGTTTAGCGGTACACACATTGATGAATCACCCTGCTTGTGAAAACACCGACATGACAGGTTATAGCTGGTCAGGATTCAAACCCAGGCTGGACAGTTTAGAGTCAAGTGTGCGTACCTCCAGTTCAGGCCAATCCTGCCAACCTGTATGCTGCATACAGGTGAAATATAAAGCGCGAGATATTTTTATATATACTGTATATTTCAAAAAAAATTGGTGTGGTTTTTGGGGGGCTGGAACGGATTAATAGCATTTCAATTCATTTTAATGGGGAAATTTTATTTGAGAACGAGCAAATTGAGTTACGAGCTCGGTCACAGAACGAATTAAACTCGTAAGTCAAGGTTTCACTGTATATATATATATATATATATATATATATATATATATATATATATATATATATATATATATATATATATATATATATATGTATATAAATGTATATATATATATATATATATATATATATATATATATATATATATATATATATATATATATATTGTCGAGCAAATCCCTCGGTTAATACCGTAGGACCGCCGTGGATGACCGAACGGGCTTTAACTGAGGCGACGATCAATGACGGATTCGACTATAAAAGTGCAGGGGAAAGAAGCGCAGGGGAAGGAAGAAGCGCAGGGGAAGGAAGAGGAAGAAGCGGCAAGCGCTTACCTGTAGCGATCCGACGGCAGCTCCGATCCTGGAGGAAATGAACTCAAACGGGAATCTGGGGTAAAATGTACAAAAATAACAGCTTTATTCTGCGGAACCCGATACAAAGAAACGCGACGGAAGAACTAACTATGGTTCCTAAACAGGGATCCCGCACTCAGACTTCATATACAGGACAAGGTGAGAACGAATAAAATAAATGTCCCGTCGTGTACTTGTGAAATGTGGGTGCGAGCTTATCTGTCTGTGTGGTGTGTCCGTCGGCCAACGCGGCTCCGTCCGGCTCCGATGCTGGCGCGAAGGCCTCAGTCCGCCTCGTTCGCCCGCTCCGCTCGGCCCCGAGCGACCCGCTCAGTGGCCAAGTCTGCTCAGCGGCACGCCTCGCTCGCACACGAGGTTCCGTTCGCTCGCAGCACCAAAAGCACCACGAAGGACCAAAAGCACCAAAAGCACCACGAAGAACCAGGGACGACGCCAACGACCACCAGGGAGGAACGCATGGAAGAAGAACCAGCGAAGCCAATTACCAACGCGTGAAGCACAAGCACAGAATCCCAGAACGAAGAGCTTTGAACCAACGAAGAACGAAGAGCCTCCCACGAAGAACTCAGAACGAACGGACCAGCACGAACTGACTAGAGCGAAGACTGAATACGAAGAGACAAAATGACCGCGAGCGAGACGTTTTGTCATGCGTGGTGTGACGTCGGTTCCGGCGCGTTACCAATCCGTTCTGCCCTTCTTTGCGATCTTTTCGTGCCTTCCCACGTCACTCGCACTTGTCCTCTAATCAACAACCTGTTTCTCAATGGTCGTTTGGCGCCTTCCGCCCTGATTGGCCAAATGTTCGCGACTTCCTTTCACTAATCACCCGTTCCTGGGCGTGGCTCCAGCCTGCCACGATGTTCGTCGCCCATGGTGGCGTACTACGCAGCCGCTTCCTGCTTGGCTTTCTAAAGTCATTGTTGCAAGGGAGGGGAATTATTTAATGCATGCACTAAGGGACCTATCTAAGTGTCTATATCTGGTGCGTTGCCATAATGGACACTGGATTGGCGACAGAGAACGACAAACGAAGGAATTTTAGCCATAATCCCTATACTAATTCGCACGCCTCGGTCCCTCGCAGCGGGGACACAGATACGCACTTATACCAACATCCGGGCTGAATATAGAACTTATTACAGGTAGATTCCCTATCACGACAGTCGAGCACCTACCTATGCAGATCTACCTGGCTCTAGATATTCCATTACCCCCGCCCCCCCTGACATAACACAGCCCCCCCCCCCCCCCTGGAACCATAGCTCCTGCTAGGTTCACTGCAGGCTCTACCATTCCAGTCTTGACACTTACTGTCTCACACTTAATTGGCCTATGAGATAAAGCAGGAGGGCTGTGGGAAGTGAGCCAGAGCTACCTACCTGTTCTCCTTAACATGCTACTCCCCTTAACAATCATGCAAATATGTACAATGATTATAATTCATTGTTCCTGCGGAGGGAGGAAACAAACAACACGCAAAAATAACTTAACCACAAACCTTAACCAAAACTTCAAAAATTCAAAACTCTAATAAACATTTGTACAACCCCCTTCCTAAAGACCGCACCCACTGGTGGATGCCACAAGACGCAACCTTACCATTGTGGCCATCCCAATGCACCCCTAAATTTCCGCGGGCCCTGTCCTGGTGTTACAGGTGTGTGACATGGCTCGGTGGATTTCACCCTCATTCATACACACAAACCCTTACCACTCACACATTCCAAAAATCAATCGAGCACTTGTTTCACCCCCCTGCAGGACCATGGCATAGATGTCATATTCATGTGTGTGCATTTCTCAACTAGGCAGCGGGGAGGTACCGCACAAGTAAGATTGGTGGGGGTGCTTCAGGCTGTGGTGCCGCAGTCCCAAAAACAAGTCAACTGACTTACCAAGTTCATTGCCCTCCCCCCCCCCCCTTTACCTCTTGGCCGTGGCAGTCAAACAGCCCCTTTCCACCATTACCCACCGGTGGGGGTCTCCACACACCAGGCTCTGTTGCCTCCTGCCTCAGCGCAGCCACACGGGTCGCCGGGAGTCTCCCTTACCCCAAGGCGCCCAAACAGACCCTCCACCGACGAGCTCCAATTTCCAGATACCACCGGCTGCCAGGGTAATTGCCGCAGAGGGGGGCCGCAGGCATCGCTCCTCAGAGCTTGATCTGTACCTGCGGACACACACACACCTTCCTCGCCCACAAAATCCCAAAACACATTTCCTCCCCCGCTGCCATTAAATCCTCCAACACATATTGCCAAAGAAGGTACAAAAAGAGTGCCATGGCCTGCCTTGTGTGAAATCTCTGTTCACATTTAAATCATATATCTCAAAAGCACAATAATCACCACTCACTCTCAGTTTCCATTCTCCACGACCACATCAAAACACATATCACAACACAAAAACAAACGCCACCCACAAGACTCTGTGGCACACATTCCATCCCCCTCACCGGCCATGTCATCACTCTCACCCGCTCCCAACTCCAAATTACATGTCCCCAAATTTACATAAGCAAGTCCTGAAGCCTGAGACAGTAACCATCAAGGCCTTAACTAACCCTACCTTGATGTGCAGGTAATTCTGGTTGGTCCAGGTCAAAAGTGCCATCCACCCTCAAAATCCCCAAATTTATCATTGGACAATCAAATTTTCTCCAATTTCACTTTTGTCCCCACTATACTGGCAGGTATGTGATCCACCTCCAACGGCTATTATCACTACACAACTCCCTGTGGCTACGACAGCTCCGCACCTCTACCGTGCAGGCGTCATCGCGACAAGGTGAGCAGTCAAAACGCCAACATGGCCCATGAGTGTCCATAAGGGGTGCGACCCACCGTCCATCCTTCGGCCCCCCCTGCGAGGAACACAGCTGCACGAACCCAAGATGGCCAATGTGGTGAGCACCTGCTGCCAACAACACTCACTCACACAACCTCAGCCCTGGGGGAGACGGTCGCAGTGCGTGGCATTCACCTCACATCACTTACGCCGCCATCATCCCCCAGTCCACACAACTGCAGCCCCCAGTGCCCACCCACACTTGACCACGCCAAGGTCCAGTCGACAGCCATGCTCCACCAGGAGACTCACCAGAAGACATGGTCCACACACCTCGGACACCCATATAACCACGTTGACCCACAACTAAACAACTCCATCCCCATAACCCCGCGTCCCAAATATCGGCACAGACGCCCCCGCAACCAGTTGAAGGCTGTGGCTTGCTAATCTATCCAATTCTATCACAGCCTCAAACACTTTGGTCTAACACACCTCGATCAATAATGGTGACACTGATGTCAGTGTCACTGACTGAGACCACCACAGCATTGCAAAATCCACCCTTAAATTTGCATCTAACCACAGATTACCCATTGCCAAACATTTTTCACATTTCACTAATCTCACCAAAGAAAGATGCTTTGCCATACACATGCCAGCCGAGCATGGGCCATATGCTCGGCCTCGTTACACATTCCCGATAACATTAACCCCATGGCTCTCCTCCCAAACCGAGAGTCCACAAATCATAACGGAGCATCTGTGGAAGATCATTCTCACACCATCATGTTCCACAGATGCCCAAATGGTTGGCGTCCATAGACCAGCACAGCATGGCAGGTCACCACATGCTGGCTGTCCCAGAGTCTCAGGGAGAGGGTGCCAGGCCGCATCCCCGGGCGGTCACCACATCAGGCCCATGGTGGCCGCCTGTGGTGCCACCACCAAAGCGTGACCCACAACACCTCCCCCTAGTGTCCTCAATATACGCCATCGCAGGGCTTGAGAAACCACCTCGGACCCCCTGGAGGTCTTAACCCCCACCAGATTCCGGTGACCTTGCCGCTGTATCCCACCTGCTCGGGCGGCGCCCCGATTTACAAGGGACGCCACACTCCCCCAGACCCCCCGTGGGGCCCAGGTCATACCATGACACCCATGGCTGGACCCCACGTCCTAATCTCACCAGCACAGCTGGCTGGCATACCCAAATTGTGAAAGGGGCAACTTTTGCCCGAGGCCATCCCCAATGAACTCTCCTGATCCGAATTCCACAGCTCGGGGACCAATTCCAACCAAGGCTGCGCCAAATCAAATTCCCATTTAAGCATAAATTTATTTCACCTTTTAAATTTTTTTATTTCCACTGCCAAACTGCAGCCCGCAGGTAACAACCCTCTCAGGTTGTTATGCCCCTCCCTGCAGCTGTTCCACATTCCCTACGGAGACCAAATTGTCTGAGGCTCTATCTCCCGACTTTCCAGGGTCCAAATCCAGCTTGGAGCCAAACACACTCCCCCAACTGGTTCTGCAATTTCAGAGTCTCCTGTACCCAATTGATGTGCATAGTGAGGGTCCCCTCGGTCACCTCAAACCGCCTCCTCGGACCGACTCACCTCCTCCCCCAAGCTCCATTGGGCCTGGTCACACTCTACCTCTATGGGACTGTCCCAGGTCTCCAACCGCTGGATCAAATCATTTTCATCATCATCCCCATCAATAATTTGCGGCCCCCACAGGCCTTCCCCAATAAATACCCGTGTCGGCTCCATTACTCGGACCTCCCCAATTGTTACCCCCTCATTGTTCTGCACCACTGCCACATGTGCAGCAAGGATTCCAATCCATCCCCGGGTTGGGGTGTTGTGGCATCCACCCGGCCCCGATAGCCTTCCAGGTCACCATGTGGAGAAACATTCCCCAATTATATTTAATTCTCCCCGATTAACCTTTTTACACTCCAAATTTCCTTCCCAATTCAATTCAATTGCCATTCCCTGCTCCTGAGCCCCATGCACATCTGCATGGGCCGCACACTCTTCCATTGTCCCAGTTAACTCCCCCTGATTTGCTTCCGATTCTGCCACCCATAGGTTTCTCCTGTGCCCCATCGGCACCACTCTTTCGTTCCTCCCTCCAACTCACTCGTCCATTCATCAATTTTGTTTTCCATTCGCTCACCCTGAGCATCCATTTTGTTTTCCAGCCCCTTCATGTCTCCCTTCAATTCATTCATTTGGGAGTCCATTTTTTCATTCAACCCATCAATTTTATTTTCCAACCGCTCACTGCGCTCACTCTGAGCCTTCATGTCATTTCTCATTACCTTCATAAAACTGATCATCTCAAGCTGGAAAGCGTTCGGGACCGTCTTGATAGCGGGGGTAGCTCCACCACTATGCTCCATCCCAACTACCTCCGACCTCCACTTCCAAGGCTCCCCACATCTTCCACCCTTTCTTCCATATTGCGTACCCTCTACCATCCATGAAGAAGAGGTAGCTTCCCCGCGCGGATTTTACCTCAGATCGATTGAATTTTATGACGCCTGTTCGCATCCCGCAAGTCCAATCGACGATACAATTTATCGCCTCTGACTAAAAAAAATTGTCATCCGAATGTGTCGATCGCAGCCGCGGACAAAAAAAATTTGTCCATCGGGCCCGTATCCCTAACTCCTGACACCAATTGTCCACACACGAATCCCTCGGTTAATACCGTAGGACTGCGGATAACCAAACGGGCTTTAACTGAGGCGACGATCAATGACGGAAGAAGGAAGAAGGGGAAGAAGGAAGAGGAAGAAGCGGCAAGCGCTTACCTGCAGCGATCCGACGGCTGCTCCGATCCTGGAGGAAATGAACTCAAACGGGAATCCGGGGTAAAATGTACAAAAATAACAGGTTTATTCTGCGGAACCCGATACAAACGAATGCGACGGAAGAACTAACTATGGTGCCTAAACCGGGATCCCGCACTCAGATTTCATATACAGGACAAGGTGAGAATGAATAAAATAATGTCCCGTCGTGTACTTGTGAAATGTGGGTTGCGAGCTTATCTGTCTGTATGGTGTGTCCGTCATCCAACGCGGCTCCATCCGGCTCCGATGCTGGCGCGAAGGCTCAGTCCGCCTCGTTCGCGTGCTCCGCTAGGCCCCCGAGCGACCCGCTCAGCAGCCTCGTCTGCTCAGTGGCACGCCTCGCTTGCACACGAAGGTCCCGTTCGCTCAGCACCAAAAGCACCACGAAGGACCAAAAGCACAAAAAGCACCACGAAGAACCAGGGAAGATGCCAACGACACCAGGGATGGAACGAAGGGAAGAAGAACCAGCGAAGCGATCACCAACGCGTGAAGCACAAGCACAGAACCCCAGAACGAGAGCTTCGAACCAACGAAGAACGAAAAGCCTCCCACAAAGAACTCAGAACGAACGACCAGCACGAACTGACTAGAGCGAAGTATGAATACGAAGAGACAAAATGCCCATGACACGAGACATTTGTCACGCGTGGTGTGACGTCAGTTCCAGCGCGTTACCAATCCGTTCTGTCCTTCTTTGTGATCTTTTCGCGCTTTCCCACGTCACTCGTGCTTGTCCTCCAATCAACAACCTGTTTCTAAATGGTCGTTTGGCGCCTTCCGCACCTGATTGGCCAAATTATCGCGCCTTCCTTTCACCAATCACCCGTTCCCTGGGCGTGGCTCCAGCCTGCCACGATGTTCGTCGCCCATGGTGGCGTACTACGCAGCCGCTTCCTGATTGGCTTTCCAAAGTCATTGTTGTAAGGGAGGGGAATTATTTAATGCATGCACTAAGGGACCTGTCTAAGTGTTGATATATGGTGCGTTGCCATAATGGACACTGGATTGGCGACAGAGGGAACGACAAACGAAGGAATTTTTTCCATAATCCCTGTACTAATTAGCACGTCCCACCCCCTCCCAGCAGGGACACAGATACGCACTTATACCGACATCCAGGCTAAACATAGAAGTTATTACAGGTAGATTCCCTATCACGGCAGTCGAGCACCTACATATGCAGATCTACCTGGCTCTAGATATTCCTCTACCCCCCTCCCTCTCCGACATTATACAGTCACGTGAAAAAATAAGTACACCCCATGTAAAGTTTTGACTGTTTCAACATATTTCAACATACAGCTATTTGATCTTCATTTCAACAATATTGATAGATAAAGGTGATATAATATAACAAATATCATGAAACATTTACATTTTGTAGTCCATTGTGTAATTTAAATAAACATAAATGCAAATTTCGCATGTGGAAAAAGTAAGTACACCCCGACATTTATCACTACTTCAAATACCTAAAATTAGAATCAGGTGCACCAGCTCAGGTGCAAATGATTAGAACATCGTTAGAGAGGATCTTGGAGGAACCTGTCTTATTTAAACCTCAGACATTTAGTTTGGTTTGCTCTTTGTTGTTGAAGTGTGCGGCGTCACCATGCCTAGATCAAAAGAGCTCCCTGAGGCCTTCAGAAAAAAGTTTATAGATGCCTACAAGTCTGGGAAGTGATTTAAAAAGATCTCCAAACAATTTGAAATCATTCATTCGACTGTCCGGAAGATCATCTACAAGTGGAGAAGATTCCAAACAACTGCCAACTTGTTCAGGCCAGGTCGCCCCAGCAAGTTCAGCCCGAGAGCAGACCGCAAGATGCTGAAAGAAGTCTCTAAGAACCCCAGAATGTCATCACGGGACCTACATGTAGCTCTTGCCACTGTTGATGTCAAAGTGCACGAGTCTACCATTAGAAAGAGGCTGCACAAATTTGATCTGCATGGGAGGTGTGCCAGGAAAAAACCTTTGCTGTCCAGAAAGAACATCAGGGCAAGACTAAAGTTTGCCAATTAACACCGAGGCAAAGACCAGCACTTCTGGAACAATGTGCTCTGGACAGATGAGTCAAAGGTAAAGCTATTTGGCCACAGTACCAGAAGACGTTTGGCGAAAACCAAAGACAGCATTTGACCACAAGAACCTGATACCAACTGTAAAGCATGGTGGTGGAAATATTATGGTTTGGGGCAGCTTTGCTGCATCAGGGCCTGGGCAGCTCACCATCATATAATCCACTATGAATTCTTCATTGTACCAGAGGATGCTTGAGGATAATGTGAGGCCATCTGTCGGAAAGTTGAAGCTCAACCGAAGGTGGATCTTGCAACATGACAATGACCCTAAACATACCAGTAAATCCACCAAGGAATGGCTGAAAAGAAAGAAATGGAGGGTTCTGGAATGGCCAAGTAAAAGCCCGGATCTAAATCCCATCGAGATGTTGTGGGGGGATTTGAAACGAGCTGTGCATGCAAGAAACACCTCAAACATCGCACAGCTGAAAGAATTCTGCATAGAGGAGTGGGCAAAAATTTCTCCAGTCGGTGTCAGAGACTGGTGGACAGTTATAAGAAACGCCTACATGAGGTTGTTTCTGCCAAAGGGGCAATACCACCCATTAGAGCAAAGGTTGTACTTACTTTTTTCCACATGCGAAATTTTCATTTTTGTCGATTTAATTATACAATGGACTACAAAATGTAAATGTTTCATGATATTTGTTATATTATATCACCTTTATCTTTCAATATTGTTGAAATGAAGATCAAATAGCTGTATGTTGAAATATGTTGAAAAAGTCAAAACTTTACATGGGGTGTACTTACTTTTTCATGTGACTGTATATATGGATATATGTATATATATATATATATAATATATGTTATATGTATGTACATATATATGTACATGTATGTACATATATATGTATATATGTATATATATATTATATATATATATATATATATATATATATATATATATATATATATATATATGTATGTATATATATATATATATATATATATATATATATGTATATATATATATATATATATATATATATATTATATTATATTATATATATATATATATATATTATATTATATATTATATATATATATATATTAATATATATATATATATATATATATATATATATATATATATATATACTTATATAATATATACTATATATATATATGTATGTATATATGTATGTATGTATATATATATATATATATATATATATATATATATATATATATATATATATATGTTATATGTATGTACATATATATGTATATGTATGTACATATAAATGTATATGTACGTATATATATCCCTGGTGTTGGCTTCGCGGTTAGGGTGCCGGCTTGGGATCCTAGGATCCTGGGTTCGAATCTTGGTCGATCGCTGAATTAACGCCAGGGGGGTTGACTCAGCCTGTCATCCTTCCGAGGTCGGCAAATTGAGTACCAGCTTGCTGGGATGAATGATCACGGTGTGTACCCCGATTTAGAATAGGTACACCGTATCCCTGTGCATCAGCGTGACCAAGGGTAAGAGCGTGACCAAGGGTTGGCGTGAGGAAGGGCATCCGGCCATAAAAACATTGCCCCAAACAGGGAACCATGATTGTCATGGGGCCCGCAAGGCTAACCCCCGCTCTAGCGGGGAAAATGGCCTTAAAACGATCATTCATTCATTCATATATATATATTATATATTCTGTATATATATTGTTGCGAATATGGAATTTGGCCTCCATATCCGCTTGTAAATATTCCCCTATTTTTTCCAATACTCCCCAACTTTCCCCAGTCCCCCATTCCCTAGTCCCATTGCATGTAAATAACAATCAGTAGAGCCGACCTTCCCCTTATTCCCCCCATTAAATGTCGTGCCCAGGTCCCCCGCACCACACGTAGACAATTATAGGACATCTTGCTAGTTATTCTTAATCTATGTCAGTTAAGGACTTGTTTCCATTAATTATGACTCTTCGTTGCACCAGAATGTGATTATATGGCACCTGTTAGGAAGTTTAGGACCTCCCCATACCTCTCCGCATCTCTTCCCCATGAAGAAGCGCCAACTACAACAACAACAACAAAAGAGGGGGGCGGCGCGGTGACGGCATGGGGAGTGGGCGTCCTCCTTCCGGCTCGGTTAGCCGCCATTGACCACGCGCTCCACGGGGTTACCACGAAGGGGCTCCCTGTCGGCCCCTCGTCAAGGGCGGAGCCGGTAACCCCCGCACCCAATGAGAAGCCATGGGCCGATGCCATCTGGGGCGGCGCTAACGAGCCGAGGGCGTGTCACTCCCCGCCGGATATACGCGGCCCCGCGCCGGACGTGACGTCAGATGCGCCCCGAGCTTGGAAGGACAAGACGCCACCCTCCCGAGCGCTGAGCGACCTCCCCGGCATCTCCACCAAAGTCGCGACCCACGAGCGCTGAGCGACCTCCCCGCATCTGCTGGACACCACCGTACGTGATTCTGTCCCTGAGCCAGGTGCACCTGAGCCATCGACTGCCGCTTTCCTTGCCATCAAATCCCGTGTGAGTCAGCGTTGTCCCGTTTATCTGTGGTCTGTCTAGGGTTAATATAAGAGTGTGTCTAAGTGCCTGTCTTCCTATGCTGTCCCTCTTGTAGTTGTAATCTAACCTTTTTCCGTACGAATATACTTGAGAACTGAACCCCTGGTGTCGTATTGTGTCATTATAATCCAGCCGGGTGTCTTCTTTTTCTTATTGAGCCAGCATAGCGCGATTAGTCAACCCCGGGTGCAATCGGGGTAACTTGTACGGATACGGCGGCCATCCCGCTCGGCCCACCATACCATCAAAGTCGTATCTGTAACAATTGGTGTCGGGAGTGAGATTCGAGGCCCGACCAAATTTGGAAAAAAAAAAAAAAAAAAAAAAAAAAAAACGAATAGAGGAAAAAAAAAAATTTGGTCAAAATTTGGAGCGGCCGAAATTTGTATTTGTTTTACGAAACTCGAATTTTGCAAGTCGCGCTATGGCGGATCAAGACGGCTGGGGTCCGGTAGAGGAGTGGCCCGCACCACGTACCATCAAAGAGGTGCGGGGATTTTTGGGACTCTGCTCCTACTACCGGCGCTTTGTGGCGAAATTTGCGGAGTTGGCCCGTCCCCTCCACCGGCTTACGGAGAAGGGGACGCGATTTAATTGGACACGGGAGTGCCACGAGGCCTTCCAAAAATTGAAGGGGTGTCTAACATCCGCACCCCTTCTAGCTTACCCCACTAGTGACGGGACATTTACCCTGGACACGGATGCGAGCCAGGAAGGATTGGGCGCAGTTTTGTCTCAGACACAGGAGGGCGTGGAGAGAGTGATTGGTTATTATAGTCGGGCCTTAAGTAGGCCCGAGAGAAATTATTGCGTCACTCGCAAAGAGTTATTGGCTATGCTGGCTGCCATGAACCATTTCCACCCGTACTTGTACGGGCGGAAATTTTTGGTTAGAACTGACCATTCCTCCCTGCAATGGCTCCTTCGGTTCAAGGAACCGGAGGGCCAAATTGCAAGGTGGTTGGAAAAGTTGCAGCAGTACGATTTTGATGTGGCCCATAGGGCCGGGAAGGCCCATGGTAATGCGGACGCACTCTCTCGGCGTCCTTGTCTGGGGGAAAACTGTAAATTTTGTGCGAGACACGAGGAGAGGGAGCAATTGGGCGATTCCGCCCCGATTCTCGTCGTCCGGGCAACCCGGGTGAGAGGGCCAATTTTGCCACTAACCGCGGACGAGGAATTTGGAGAGTTGGCTTGGAGCACGGCCCAGCAGGAGGATCCTGTTCTGGGGCCGGTGTTCCAATGGGTCAAATTGGGGCAAAGACCAAAGGGGGAAGAGGTCACCCCCCTCGGGGCGCAGACAAAGGCATATTGGGCTCAGTGGCAGACCCTGGAATTGAAAGGCAACATCTTGTATCGCAAGTGGGTGGAGGTTCCCTCTGATCGAACTTCCTGGCTGGTGATAGTCCCTGACAAATTCAAGAACGTCATATTGCAACAGGTGCATGGTACCCGCTCCGGCGGCCATTTGGGCAGGACAAAGACAATATCTCGGGTCCGCCGGAGGTTCTATTGGGTGAATATGGGGCGCGACATACAGGACTGGTGTCGGAGATGCGACGCCTGTTCTGCCAAAAAGGGACCAGCACGGAGGATGAGGGCCCCCCTTCAATTACATCAGGTGGGGGCCCCCCTTGAGCGGGTGGCTATGGATATTCTAGGACCGCTGCCCCGCACCCGCCAAGGTAATAAGTATATCCTCGTTGTGATGGACTACTTCACCAAGTGGCCGGAGGCCTACGCCCTCCCCAACCAAGAAGCAGGGGTGGTAGCGCAGGCCTTCGTGGAAGGATTTGTGTGCCGGCATGGGATTCCACAGGAGTTGCACACCGACCAGGGACGAAATTTTGAGAGCAAATTACTAAAAGATGTGTGCAGTCTCCTGTCAATTCGAAAAACCAGGACAACGCCTTTAAGACCTCAATCTGACGGGATGGTGGAAAGATTCAACCGAACTTTAATCCAACAACTGGCACTGTTCACCACCACCCGTCAGGATGACTGGGACGAACATCTCCCTTACTTGCTCATGGCCTACCGAACCAGCCAGCACGGGGCCACCGCATGCAGTCCAGCGTTGCTTATGTATGGGCGGGAGTTACGGGCTCCCGCCGACTTGCTATGCGGTCCCGTGCCAGACACAGTGGTTAACCCGCCGAGGGAGGGGTACGCACGTCACCTAGAGGAAGGCATGGAGCTAGTCCATGCCTTCGCCCGCCGCCAACTCCATCTGGCGGGGGAAAAGATGAAGCGCAGGTACGACGACCGGAGCCAGGGGAGTCAATACGCTCCGGGGATGAAGATTTGGTTCTTTAATCCCCGGAGGCGGAAGGGAAGGTGCCCAAAACTCACCTCCCCCTGGCAAGGCCCAGGAGTCGTCCTGTCGCAAATCTGTGACGTGGTCTTTAAGATCAAAATGGGGCCACGAGCCCTCCCTCGGATCGTCCACGCCGACCGGATAAGACCTTACACCGGCGAGCAGGCGCCCCCGTGGATCGCCTCGGCTTTAGATGCCGAGGCGGGACCCAGTACCTCTGAATAAGGGGGGCTTATTAGTGCCAGAGGACTGGGGGATTGAGGAGCGATAGGCCCGGTGGGAGAGGGTGGCATCCCTGCCACCTTTCCCATGTGAGGGGGGCAAAGGAGCAATAGCTTATGGGGTGTATGGCAGTGAAAACTAGCCCGGGGGGGTTAGGATATTGTGTGTAGGGATTTAGAGAAGATGACATTAGGTGACGTCAAGGTTAGTTAGTGACTGATACCTGTAGTGGGGACGCAGGTAGATTAGTATGGATGATAATGACGAGGGAGCGCAATAGTTTAAAGGGACGACTGGGAAGCGCAAGTTTCAGAGGGGAGTAGTTAGATGAGATGATGCTGTGTGAGAATTGAACAGGTGTGATTGCACAGGTGTGCAACTGGACAGGTGTGTGGAGCAGTGTGTGAGTAATGAGTGTGTGGATCAGCGCGAATGCGCTTGGGGAGAGAAGGGTGCAGGTGGCACCAGGTGTGAGAGCACAGGTGTGCAGGTACGGGTGTGTGGAGAGAGTTGGAGTAAGTGGTACGGAGTGGTGTGCATGGTGCGAAGGTGTGGATGGGGGAAGAGTGGACCCCTTTCACGAGTACCCGGGGCGGGTAGTGTAAGTGTTAGGTAGAGGGTACAGGTAAATTGTGGTTGGATATTGGCATTTGTGGTGCGGTTGCAGAATGGTGTTGTGAATGGGTGCATTAGTGTTGTGGAAATGGCTGGGCGTGTAGCCTGTTAGTGTGTGTAGTTGGTTGGGCACTCCACCACTGTGAGGATGTCGGCCAGGTGAGGCCGCAGGTGGGCTCTGGGAGCCGGTAGTTGTGAGTGGGTGCCTGAGGATCCCGGGTGTGGATCGGGCAGCCCAGTGCCAGAGAGGGCACGGAGTGGGGAGAGAGCCAGAGGGCCTTCCCCAGGTAGTTAGGTTAGGGTAAGGAGCAGGTAAGCTCGGAGGCAACTGCAGTGGTGGAGGTGTGCAGGTGGGTAGACCCACTGGGAGAGGTACACGTCGCAGCCCAGAAATTGTACGAGGGCACCGGGAGATGAATCGGGGGAGTGAGACCCCAAATTGAAGAGCACCACAGTTTGGCCAATGGGAATTGGTTTTTAGAACCCATAGCGTAAGAGGGCCAATGGTTTGGCCGGAGAAAGACCCCGGGTAGTGTAAAGTTGTTAAAGTCATTTAGGAGATAGTTAGGATTGATGAACCTGTCGCACCATACGCAGCCACTTGCCTGTGGTGATGATGATGACTCCACACCTGTGTTTTCTTTGTTTGTTGCAGGAAATGAGATTGCTGTGAGGATTTGTGAGACGCATCACGACGTGGATGAGACATTGGGGTGATTCCATCTCTCCCTCCCTAGGAGGGACTGATGATGAATTGGTGATGGCAAATTTTGATGTTCAGTTGGAGATGGCAAATTTTGATGAGAGTTGAAAATGGCAAATTTGATTGGTTAGGAGGGAGAGAAGACGAATTTGGTATATGGGAGGAACGGGGAAGACAGTAGGGATGTTTGTTGATTTGTAAAGTAGATGTTTATGAGTAGTGTTGTGTTGTGTGGATGCAGTAAGGGGTAAGGGAGGGGCCATGTAGGTTACCTGGTGGGGGGGGGGCGTACGATAGGAACGTACCTGTCTCACCTGGTTCCCATGTGCCCCCAGTGTGCATTACCTTACATTGCGTGCACTTTTGCGCCCTTACCACCTTGCTCACTGTCTTGTTTTTGTCTCCCACCTCCGAGGATCTGGCTTTGGGGTAGAGAGAGAGGAGAGAGAGGTGCTGGCTGCGCAGTTGTGGGCCTGCACTTTCGCTGTTCGCTGCCTGGATCGGTACACCATATGGACCGCAATGTTTGTGGCCACCCACAATGGACCGCAGTTCGTTTGCGGCCAAGCACCACCCGGGGATGGACCTATGGATCAACGTGGCACCTATGCCATACAGGTGAACCACTTTTAGTTACCACCAAGTGCACCACAAGAAGAGCAAGAGACACCTGCAGGGTTAGGGGTTGTTGAAGTTATTTTTATTCCAATGAACAATGGTGACTGCACCGATTGGTGGTGGGGTGGTGCTTTTGATGCTGGGACAGGGTGCTCTGCACGTTATTAAAGGCCGTCGGCCACAGAGCACTCGTGGGTTGGTGTATCGATGTTGGCAAGCGCGCTCTCTCTATGCATAACATCTGCATGTGTTCCTCCAAAAACAGGTCCTGGATCGTAGTGTAAATAGCAGCGTAGTCTTGTAAATAATGCCCCCTACCGGCTGTATGTGTAGTTTGCGAATTCTTTCCGGATTCGGTTATCCTGTGGGTGTGTTTCTGTGAGGAGAAGGGTGCAACGTCGCAGGGGGACATATTTACTCATTTGTGAATATCAGTAAAACTGTCGCACTCAGGGTAGAGTTAATAGTAGAGGGAACTACATTGCGTGCCACACTAAAGTAGGTAAAAATTTATCGGGTCGGGACGCCCCGAGGGTAGAGAAGGGTGCAATGTTGCGAATATGGAATTTGGCCTCCATATCCGCTTGTAAATATTCCCCTATTTTTTCCAATACTCCCCAACTTTCCCCAGTCCCCCATTCCCTAGTCCCATTGCATGTAAATAACAATCAGTAGAGCCGACCTTCCCCTTATTCCCCCCATTAAATGTCGTGCCCAGGTCCCCCGCACCACACGTAGACAATTATAGGACATCTTGCTAGTTATTCTTAATCTATGTCAGTTAAGGACTTGTTTCCATTAATTATGACTCTTCGTTGCACCAGAATGTGATTATATGGCACCTGTTAGGAAGTTTAGGACCTCCCCATACCTCTCCGCATCTCTTCCCCATGAAGAAGCGCCAACTACAACAACAACAACAAAAGAGGGGGGCGGCGCGGTGACGGCATGGGGAGTGGGCGTCCTCCTTCCGGCTCGGTTAGCCGCCATTGACCACGCGCTCCACGGGGTTACCACGAAGGGGCTCCCTGTCGGCCCCTCGTCAAGGGCGGAGCCGGTAACCCCCGCACCCAATGAGAAGCCATGGGCCGATGCCATCTGGGGCGGCGCTAACGAGCCGAGGGCGTGTCACTCCCCGCCGGATATACGCGGCCCCGCGCCGGACGTGACGTCAGATGCGCCCCGAGCTTGGAAGGACAAGACGCCACCCTCCCGAGCGCTGAGCGACCTCCCCGGCATCTCCACCAAAGTCGCGACCCACGAGCGCTGAGCGACCTCCCCGCATCTGCTGGACACCACCGTACGTGATTCTGTCCCTGAGCCAGGTGCACCTGAGCCATCGACTGCCGCTTTCCTTGCCATCAAATCCCGTGTGAGTCAGCGTTGTCCCGTTTATCTGTGGTCTGTCTAGGGTTAATATAAGAGTGTGTCTAAGTGCCTGTCTTCCTATGCTGTCCCTCTTGTAGTTGTAATCTAACCTTTTTCCGTACGAATATACTTGAGAACTGAACCCCTGGTGTCGTATTGTGTCATTATAATCCAGCCGGGTGTCTTCTTTTTCTTATTGAGCCAGCATAGCGCGATTAGTCAACCCCGGGTGCAATCGGGGTAACTTGTACGGATACGGCGGCCATCCCGCTCGGCCCACCATACCATCAAAGTCGTATCTGTAACAATATATATATATATATATATATATATATATATATATATATATATATATATATATATATATATATATATAAATATATGTGTATATATATATATATATATGTATATATATGTATGTGTATATATATATATATATATATATATATATATATATATATATATATATATATATATATATATATATATATATATATATATATATATATATATGTGTATGTATATATATATATGTGTATGTATATATATATATATATGTGTATGTATATATATATATATATATATATATATATATATATATATATATATATATATATATATATATATATATATATATATACATACATATATATATATATATATGTATGTATATATACATATGTATGTACGTGCCTGTCCAAAGGTCATTGTGTGATGTGGCCTTCGCCATGACCGCTTGGTGTGTCCGTTTTTCTTTGTGGAGGATACAGTGACCTAAACAATTTACAACATGTTGGAAGGATTCGCCTATCCACAGATTGAAGACCTGCAACCCAATATCAGTTTTCAACAGGGCGGCACGCTCCCTCGTTGGGCTTTAGTCGTTCGAGGCATCCTGAAGGAAAATTTTTCCGGTTGCTGGATTGGCCAAGACGGACCAAACTGCCTAGCCCCCACGATCACCAGACATAACCCCCTTGATTTATGTTCTGTGGGTGTTTGTCAAAGATGTTGTCTAGAGCACCAGGGTGGCAAACATGCAGGATCTTTGTTCTTGGATCACAGCTGCATGCGCACTGGTGGATGCAAACATGCTGAGCCGAACATGACAAGAGCTCGTGTACCGCTTTGATGTCCTGTGCACGACAAACGGAGCTCACATTGAAGTGTATTGATGGTGTCCACAAAACTTTGAGTTTCTGTATCATATAAACCAAAGCGTTTCGTTTTTTAATTTGTGGTTCTAAATATATTGTTATGTCGGTGGGGTAGTGACATATATACATTCAGGTAGATCTGCGTAGGTATTATGCTCTGGTTGTTGTGATCGGGAATCCCACATGTAATAAGTTCTGTTTATGCGGTTTTTTCGAATTAAGTGTTTATTCGTCCCCGTCACAAGGGGGCGTGGCTTGTTAACTAGATTGGGGCATAAGGGTAAAATTCCCTTGTATGTCGTTCCCTCTGTGATCATTCCATTGTCCCGTATGGCAACGCACATAGACACGTAGATTAGGAATTCATCTCCATTAGCGCACACACTAATAAAATTCCCCTGTCACAATACAACTCACCGGAAGAGCAGGCAGGAAGCACCCGCGCATTGCGCCGGCATGGTGATGACACATAGCACAGGCAGGACGAAGGCCACCGATTGGCAGAGTAAGGAGGGACTGGTGATTGGCCAAGGGAGGGGCAAGAAGCTTCCCTCAGATTGGTGGAAGGAAGGAAGCAAGAAGCGAGATACTGATTGGCCACCAACCGAAGGCATGAGGAAGAGAGCGCTTCGAGCTTGGCCAATGGTGAGGGACTGACGCCAGAAGAACATTCTAGAGGTCGAAAGGTGGCGGACTGATTGGTACGGAGGATCGATGACGTCGGACAACGAGCGACAAAATGACTCGCGAGCCAGCATTTTCTCTCTCGTGTTGGATGCCATCGCAGATGGTCATGGACCGACATTTTCGCTCTCCCTTTATGCTCTAGGTTTGGACTGCTCGCTTGCATTTGGACCTTCTACCTGCACTGGACTTCCCTTACATTCCGCTGGATTGTCTTGCCTTCAGACTTTGGTGGAGAGACAGTTGAGCGTGCATGAAAAGTTGGGTTCTCAGTGCGAGCGACGGGCGTACCAGCGCGGCTTGCCACTGCAGCGTGGAGAAGCAGGGGCGAGGCTTGCCGCTCTGCAGGTACACGGGCCTAGCAGCACGCGAACAAGGGCGCGTCGAGGCCTTCTTTCCGCCAACCGGAGCCGTGTTCGGATGACGTGCTCGAGCCTGACGATCCCTGACCCTGAAAACAGAGATAAGCTGCACCACACAAACACAACGGATCCTTTCATTAATTCTTCCCTTGTCTGTTGTTGAAGTGAGGTGTGTGGGATCCCAACTAAGGACATTTATTTACCGGTGCATTCATTGTTCTCGGGGTCCGGCAATAAAGCCGTGTTTATTTTTGTACCTAAAATCCGCCTCGGTTTGAGTTACTTTTCGAAGGGTGAAGACATCATCAAGGCCGTCCAGGTAAGTCGATATTCTTCTTCCTCATCGCGTATCATCCACCGTCAATTGAATATCGCCTTCATTAACGCTCGTTTCCATCCGTGGCTTACTCTCGGTCTTAACTGAGAGCAGTCACAGGACAATATTAACAGCCAAATTTGGCCGGGTCTTTTTGGAACACCCTGTACATTGAAGCGTGTTTATTGTCTTCTGTGGAATAATCTGAACCCTCTGTTATCCAGCTCATGGATGCCAATCTCTGTAAATAAATTAATAAGTAAAATAAATTCCTCATATCACTTCAAAATAAATTGGCATGAATATTTTGTCGATTCAAATGACAGCTGTACTTATTTATCGAATTTTTTCAAATATCTGCAACAAGTGTTATGAAAATGTAATAATGACTGTAGAGTTGTGAGAAATGACTTTTTCAGCCCTCATTATTATGTAAAATAATCAAGTTATATTCAGGATATGAGGTTTAAGATAAATGTCTTATCTCAGCACAACTTGCCTGAGAAAATGCAAAATAATATAGTTAATTCTTATTACCATTTGCAGATATCAATGAAACCCTGTCATTGCTGAAAAATCCAGAAAACAAAGTGCTGTTTGATGTATGGCATGGAAAGGAGTGGAGCTCGGAAGGCTCGTCGAGAGGTGCACCCCCTAGCACCGCATGTGTGCGCTGTGCCGTGGTGGGAAATGGGGGAATTCTGCGTGGAGCTGACCAGGGTCACAACATCGATGCTCATGACTATGTGTTCAGGTAGAACATGGCATCGCATGTGGGTGGCATTCATCTAGTTCTAGTTATTGGAGATTTGTGCTTAGCGATTGGGTTTCATGTGGGAGAGCAAACCGCTTGCCTTAGTGTTCTACTGTGTCTAAGGCTCCTTGATAAGCTTGCACATACAGTCGTGGCCAAAATTGTTGGCACCCTTGCACTTTTTTCAAATAACTCCCAAATTTCTCCAAAAAAAGTTGAAATTGACGAAAGTATTTGGTCTCCACAATTCTATATTTCACTGTTAATATTACAGAACCTTTGTTTTTGATTCAGAACTTAATATATCCTTCTAAATCAGAAAATAAAAAGAAATGGCATTGACAAAATTATTGACCCCCGAGACTAAATATTTGGTAGCACGACCTTTGGACAAAATAACTGCAGTCAAGCTCTTCCTATAGCCATGATTGAGCTCCCTACACCTCTCTACTGGTAGTTTGGGCCACTCTTCTTGTGCAAACTGCTCCAGTTCTCCCAGATTTGAAGGGTACCTTCTCCCAACTGCTGTTTTCAGATCTCCCCGTAAGTGTTCAATGGGATATAGATCTGGACTCATTGCTGGCCACTTCAGAACAGTCCAGCATTTTGTCTTGAACCATTCCTGGGTGCTTTTAAAAGTGCATTTGGGGTCATTTTCCTGCTGCAAGCCCCATGACCTTTGACAGAGACCCAGCTTTCTGACACTGGGTTCAGCATTGTGCTCCAAAATACCTTGGTAATCTCCTGATTTCATGATGCCGTGCACACATTCAACGCACCCAGTGCCAGTGGCAGCACAGCAACCACAAAACATCACTGAACCTTCTCCATCTTTGACTGGAGGGAAGGTGTTCTTTTCTTTGAAGGCTTCATTTTGTTTTCTGTAAACATAGAGATGATGTGCTTTACCATCAAGCTCTAATTTGGTCACATACAGTCACGTGAAAAAGTAATACACCCCAAAACATTTACATTTTGTAGTCCATTGTATTTTTTTTTTTTTTTTTTTTGTATACAAGATCGAGGCTCGTGAAAGAGCGAACATTAATCACACAGAAAGACAAACCGACATAAAACATATAACATCGGGAGCGGTAGACAAGATTGGGAGAGAGGGGGAAGGACACAAACACAACATTTGAGAGCAGGGACCGAGAGACATGGAGACATCGAGAGATCTGAGAGAGGGCGAGGGCTTTGGGGGGGGGGGGGCATGGGAAGGGGGCGGTGGGAGAGGTATAAAACATATGGACACTGCCAGGACTTCCAGGAAAGAAGTTGGAATTTCAAACAAGGTGGATCTGGGGTGAATTAGCGGGGGTAGAAAAGATCAAGGTTTTGGATGGGGGAAGATAAGAGATGGTGGTGAACAGCTGTTTTAAAGACCTGGAGGGAGGAGTGGGATTGAAGGGAGTGAGGGAGTTTGTTCCAGAGGCGGGAGAAAAGAGGAATGAAAGAGTGAAGGTGAGCAGAGAGCCGAGATTTCGGCAGTTTAACCATCAGAGGGTTGCTGGCAGATCTTGTGCGACCTGTAGGAATATTTGGGGGACAGAGCACAGAGAGAGCTGGGGGTGCAAGGCCGGAGAGGAGTCGGTAGAAGACAGAAAGACCACCTACCTGCCTGCGGTGAGTGAGTGAAAGGCCCTCAGAGATAGCTTCATCGCGGGAGATTCCAATAATTCTGAAAGCTTTGGTTTCAACAGCGTGAAGCCGAGCTCGGTGTGAGGCAGGAGCACCGGCCCAGAGGGGAGAACAGTATAAATTAAATAAACATAAATGCAAGTTTCGCATGTAGAAAAAGTAAATACACCCCGACATTTATCACTACTTCACATACCTAAAATTAGAATCAGGTGCACCAGCTCAGGTGCAAATGATTAGAACATCATGAGAGAGGATCTTGGAGGAACCTGTCTTATTTAAACCTCAGACATTTCGTTTGGTTTGCTCTTTGTTGTTGAAGTGTGCGGCGTCACCATGCCTAGATCAAAAGAGCTCTCTGAGGCCTTCAGAAAGAAGGTTATAGATGCCTACGAGTCTGCGAAGGGATTTAAAAAGACCTCCAAACAATTTGAAATCAATCATTCGACTGTCCGAAAGATCATCTACAAGTGGAGAAGATTCCAAACAACTGCCAACTTGTTCAGGCCAGGCCGCCCCAGCAAGTTCAGGCCGAGAGCAGACCGCAAGATGCTGAAAGTCTCTAAGAACCTCAGAATGTCATCACGGGACCTACAGGTAGCTCATGCCACTGTTGATGTCAAATTGCACGAGTCTACCATTAGAAAGAGGCTGCAAAATTTGATCTACATGGGGGGTGTGCCAGGAGGAAACCTTTGCTGTCCAGAAAGAACATCAGGGCAAGACTAAAGCTTGCCAATGAACACCTAGGCAAAGACCAGCACTTCTGGAACAATGTGCTCTGGACAGATGAGTCGAAGGTAGAGCTATTTCACCACAGTACCAGAAGACATGTTGGGCAAAAACCAAAGACAGCATTTGACCACAATAATCTGATACCAACTGTAAAGCATGGTGGTGGAAATATTATGGTTTGGGGCAGCTTTGCTGCATCAGGGCCTGGGCAGCTCACCATCATATAATCCACTATGAATTCTTCATTGTACCAGAGGGTGCTTGAGGATAATGTGAGGCCATCTGTCAGAAAGTTGAAGCTCAACCGCAGATGGACCTTGCAACATGACAAGACCCGAAAGATACCAGTAAATCCACCAAGGAATGGCTGAAAAGAAAGAAATGGAGGGTTCTGGAATGGCCAAGTCTAAGCCCGGATCTAAATCCCATCGAGATGTTGTGGGGGGATTTGAAACGAGCTGTACATGCAATTGTGCATGCTGTGCAACAATTTTTTGTTGAATAAATTATTGCAAAGTCAATTTTCCATTGTTTTTTGTTCAATTAGATCACCTTTATCTATAGATACTGTCTAAATGAAGATCAAATATTGACATGTCCAGAGATCATTGATGAAGACCAGAAAAAGCACAGGGCCTAGAATACTGGCTTGGGGAGCTCCAGCCTGAACAGGAAGAGGAGATGAGAGAAACCCATTCAGCTCCACATGTTGACTACGACGAGAGAGGAAGTCCGCCAGCCATGCGTGGAGTTTTCCATGGATACGAAAGGAGGAGAGTTTGGTGAGCAGAGCGTGGTGCCAGACCGTATCGAAGGCATGTGATATGTCGAGGGAGACAGCTCTAATTTCCTGTTTGGCATTGAGGACCTCCATCCATTTTGAGACAGCAGAAGTAGCATGTCCAGAGTAGAGTGACCTGGTCTGAAATCAAATTGATGATCAGAGATCAAGCCATTGGAAAAGAGGAAAGATTTCATATCCAAAGCAATGATGGATTCCTTGACTTTGCTGATAATTGGGAGTAGGCTGATTGGTCTGTAGTTGCTGGGATCTGTTTTTGCACCTTTTTGTGTAAAGCGGTGATGTTGGCTGATTTCCAAGCAGACGGCAGATGACCTTGAGCAAAATAGAGGGTGAAGAGAACAGAGAGAGGGAATGAAAGAGTGGAAGAACAGGATTTTAGGACCCGTGGGCTGATGCCGTCAGGTCCAGTTGCAGAATCAGAGTCGAGGGTTGACAGAAACTTTTCCACCTTGTCAGGAGGAAAGGACACAGATTCCAGGAGCAGCTGGGTACGACTGGGTACGGTGGGTACAGAGAGGGATGGGTTTGGGACACAATATTTAGAGGCAAACACAGAGTTGAGGCATTCAGCTTTTTCACGTGCGGAGTCAGCTGTGTAGCCGTTTGAGGTAAGGGAGGGCATGGAGGGGGAACAAACATCAGAAACAGATTTGACCAGACGCCACCAGGATTTGGAAGAGGGAGACAGATAAGAGAGTTCGGTCTTGAGAATGGAGAGATATTGTTTCCTGGCTCCCCTGAGGGTGGACACACACTTCTTTTGGGCTTTGTGAAAGGAAATGAGATTTCCTTCCGTTGGATTTGCTTTCCAGGAGACGAAGGCAAGTTGTTTCTGGGCAACAGCCTCATCACAAGATTCCATGTACCATGGACGAGAGGAAGGGTATGACAACTGAAGACGAGATGGGATAAATCTGTGCATGAGAGAGAGCCTTTTACTTTGGAAGAATTCCCAGGATGAGTTGATGTCAGTGGTGGTAGAGATGGGAGACCAGTCCAGATGATTGATGGCTGCTTGAAGACCATGCCAGTTGGCCTGAGTGAAATGCCAAACTCGTCGACACTGAGGAGGCTCCCTGAGAATGGTCAGAGAGATGTCCACTTTAACAAGCACATGATCAGATGAGCCGATTGGAGCAGAAGAAGAGCAGCAGACATTTACAGGGAAGTTAGTCATAACCAAGTCCAGAAGAGAAGATGCTCTGTTGACTGAGATCTGGGTCGGGAAATTGACAGATTGTGTCAGTCCCAGTGAGTCGCAGAAGTCCTTTCCTGAGGAGCCATGGCTGGTGAGAGAGGTACCCACACCCAGCCAACTGGCATGGTGACAATTGAAATCACCACATATGAGGAAGAGAGAGTTGGGATGAGTAGATAGAAGTTGATCCATATTATCAGACAGCGAGATGTAGATGGAGTCATCACTGTTTGGTGGACGGTACAACACACATATGAACAAGAGGTGGGAGCGAAGGGGAAGCCTTAGCCAGAGGTATTCCTGGGGGTGAGGTGGAGAGAGGGCAGTGCAGGGCAAGTGAGAAAGAGAGTTTTTGATAAAGATAGCAACCCCACCTCCAGAACGAGGCTCAGGTCCATCATACCGGAGGAGGGAGTAACCCGGGAGAGATGGTAAGGAATCAGAGACATCATGAAGAAGGAAAGTTTCTGTTAAGCAGATCACGTCTGGTTTGTCAGAAGCAACCTGTATGGAGAGATCAGATAAGTTTGAATGAAGGCCCCAGATGTTTGAGGTCCATACCATTAATGAAGAGGAAGGGGGAGCATCGGATACAGAACAGGGGGGAGGAGGGGTAGGGTAGGATGTTGAAGAGGAGGAAGCGGTAGGGAGAGCTGTTGAAGGTGTGTCAGAGATTTCAGAATAGCTCGGAGAAAGGGAAGGATGGGGCGGACAAAAGATTTCATGGTGATTGAGTGAGGCATAATGAGGTGTTATTTGAGGAGGGGGAAGAGCAAGGCAGAAGGTTGGGGGAGATGGAGGTGAGAGTTGGAAGGGGGAAGAAACGGGGAGGACGCTTTGAGGAGGAGCGCTGAGAGGGGGGAAATGGAGAAGAAATGAGGGTGGGGAGATTTGAAGGGGAGGGGCGAGGGGGGAGTTTATGGGGGAGGGGTTAGGGGGGAGTTTAGGAGGGAAGGGACTAGGGGAGGGATTTGAAAGGGATGGGAGATGGGGAGATTTGGAGGGGAGGGTTGAGGGGGGAGTCCAGGAGGGGAGGGGCGAGGGGGAGTCTAGGAGGGGAGGGGTGTGGGGGGAGTATAGGAGGGAACGGGCAAGGGGGGAGATTTGAAAGGAAAGGGTGATGGGGAGGATTTGGAGGGGAGGGGCAAGAGGGAAGATTTGAAAGGGATTCTTCAGAAGATTCTTCAGAATCATTGGAATCTCCCGCGATGAAGCTCACTCCAAGGGCCTTTCACTCACTCCCCGCAGGCAGGTTGGTGGTCTTTCCGTCTTCTACCGACTCCTCTCTGGCCTTGCCTCCCCAGCTCTCTCTGGGCTCTGTCCCGCAAATATTCCTACAGGTCGCACAAGATCTGTCTGCAACCCTCTTATGGTTAAACTGCCAAAATCAAGACTTTCTGCCCACATTCACTCCTTCATTCCTCTTTTCTCCTGCCTCTGGAACAAACTCCCTCACTCTCTTCAATCCCACTCCACCCTCCAGGTCTTTAAAACAGCTGTTCACCACCATGTCTTATCTTCCCCCATCCAAAACCTTGATCTTTTCTACCCCCGCCAATTTCACCCAAAATCCTACACTTTTTTTTTTTTTGAAATACCAACTTCTGTCCTGGAAGTCCTTGGTCCCCTTGTGTTTTATACCTCTCCCCCCCCCCCTTCCCACGCCTCCTCCCCCCAAGCCCTCTCCCTCCCACACTTCTCCCTGCTCTCAAATGTTGTGTTTGTGTGCTTCCCCTTCTCTCCCCATCTTGTCTTCCGCTCCCTCTTTTTGTATGTTTTGTTTGTCTGGTTGATTTGTTTGTGAAATAAATGTTAGCTCTTTCACGAGCCTCGATTCAGTATACAAAAAAGAAAAAAAAGAAAAAAGGGATGGGTGATGGGGATTATTTGGGGGGGAGGGGTGATGGGGAAGTTTTGGAGGGGAGGGGTGATGGGGAAGATTTGGAGGGGAGGGGTGAGATTGCATTTTGGAAAGTGTACGATTAATTATTGGAAACGAACATTTATTGCAAAATGAGTTTCTTGTGACCTTTGAGTTAAAAATACGTTTAAGGATGCTGGAGGGGGATGGAGTGCAGGAGAGTTGAGGGAATGTAGAAAAGAGGAACTGTAAGAGATGGAATTTTTTTTTGGGATGAATAGATTTGGTGAGCAAGTCGAAAGCAACCTTTTAAAGAAGAAGAAGAAAAAGGTGTTATAATATACGACAGAATACGGCACTTCAGGGGAAAGTTTAAACATTTTAAAGTTTAACAGTGAAAACTATCTGGGGAAATTGGGGAGAAATACGTGGTCGAAGAACGAACGAACGAATAAGAACAACGAATAAACGAATAAGAACAACGAATAAGAACAGAGAAGGAAATGTTTTTTTTGTTTTTTTTGAGTTGAGATTTTAAACAAGGAAGTAGGTTAAGGGGTGAAAAGCCTGGGAAAACAGAGAACGAAAGTTATTGGAGCACAATTGACGGACCGCTGAGAGAAAAACAAAGCCTCAAGGTAGGACATGGTACAAGGCCTCAAAAGACACGAAACGAATTAACACGATTTTCTGTACAGGTATGAAAGATTTACACCGAGAATTTTCCTTTTGACCCACTGTCGGTACACACACCATCAAATAAATACAGTTTTGACGAAAATACAAATGGGAACAATTACTTAACTTCGATAGCGTGGAGAGCGTGGACAGCTGCTTACTTTTTCATGTGACTGTACATCCACAGGACATTCTCCCAGAAGGATTTTGGCTTGTTCAGGTGTGTTTTGGAAAACTCCAGTCGGGATTTTTTTATGTCTCTCTCTCAGCAGTGGGGTCCTCCTGGGTCTCCTACCAGAGAACCCCCTTTCATTGAGTTGGCGACGGATGGCGCGAGTTGAAACTGTCGTACCTTGTGTCTGAAAATCAGCTTGAGCCTGTTTGGCAGTTAATCGAGGTGCTTTCTCCACCATTCAAGCAATCCTTCACTGCAATCTTCGATCAAGTTTTCTCTTGCGGCCATGTCCAGGGAGGAGGGCAAAAGTTCCATGGGCCTTAAAGTTTCTGATAACATTATGGTGGACACAGGAATATCAAGGTCTCTGGAGATGGACTTGTAGCTTTCAGATTGTCCATGCTTAGCTACAATCTTGTGTCTGACCTCCTCAGGCAATTCTCTGGCTTTTCTTTCTTTTCTCCATGCTCATTGCGGTACACACAGTGACACAAAACAGCCGAATGACTCCTTTTCTCCATTCAAACTGGGTGAATGAGTGATTTTTAAATTGCAGGCACCTGCAACTCCCCACAGGCGAGTTCAATTCCAGAGTAAAGGATAATCATCTGCTTGAAATCTAATTATTTATCACAACTTCTAAAAGGTGCCAATAATATTGTCCGGGTCATTTTTGGATTTCTGTGTGGAATAAGCTGAGATTTGGTAATTTTTTCAATTTTTTTTTGTTTCCGTTTTTCCGACGGGTGGTCACAAGAGCAGACAGGTCTGTGAGGCCACACCCCAGAGAGCAGTGATTAGTGAGATTGGCTGAACAATGAAGCGAGGGACTGGCTGATAGGAGCAGGCACGGGCGGCGTCGGATGACGTCAGAGCCTTGAGTACATAGGAGTTGGAGGGCCGACATTTTTTTTTCTTGACATTCTTGGCTTTCTCTCGGTTTCTGGATCTGGAGGTGGACAGTCGCCAATAAGCTCTCTTGCAGTGGGACAGTCTCAACAAATGGTCGTGTTCCGACATTTTCCCTTCTCTTGCGTTGGAACATTGGTGCTGTGTAGTCACAGTTCATAGCACTCTCATGCTAGGGACATTAGAGGTTTTGACAATGGTGAGGAGGGGCGAACTTCAGACCGAGGCCTGCGTTTCCCGCGAGCGAACTGTGTACAGCGGCCTGTGCTGTTCCTGCCAAGGACACGGGAGTTTTGACGATTCCCGAGGGGGTTCAGGAGATGCTCAGAGCTAAGTACCTAAAAACACACACACATTTATTTTTACCTTTATTTCACCCTTTGTGTGTATTTGGGTCCGTATGGGAGCGCTCCATTTAGGAATCGTATTTTGCCGTGTGTCATTTTGTTCGCCGGCATTTCTTCAATAAAGCCGGTATTTTTTGTGCATTTTAAATCCATGTCGGTTGAATTAATCATCACAGGTTTGAAGATGGCCGGTGGGGCCCGTGAAGCTAAGTTCTTCATTCTCCTTTCCCTCGCGTGTAAAGACCACCGTCATTTTTGACTGAACGCCTTGGAGTGTTAAGTTCGATTAGCTAATCTGTCCGAGACCGGTCTTCATCGGCACGGACAAGATAATATCATTAATATAGATCAAGAGTAATGTAGGTCTTATGACGCTACCTTGAAGAACCCCAGCCTGAAGGGAGAAGTTATGGGAAAATATGCCACACATTGTTTTCACTCATAGAATAAACCAGAAAACTACTTGGGCATGGGCCACTGAATACCAAAGAAAGGAAACTTAAAATTAAGGGTGCATGCCAGAAAGTGTGAAAGGATATGGAGTTATCAGAAGCTTGCATACAACAGCATCACGACAGTCTCACCAACCCTCATACCCTGCAGTACCAATTGCCATTATTTCAGTTCTTTTGACTGTAGCATGTGTGACGTGTCTAGCACTGCTGGTTAAAAGGCTGAGGTTGCTCCTTTCTCCATGAGGTGGTTGTCTTGAGAGAGATCTTTTCAAGATTGATAGTTTTTCATTGAGGCTCCTTGTCATCAACATGAGCCTGCACCAGCCAGACGAGTTATTCATTCTATACAACCGAGGCATCCTGCACAAAAAGGTGCAAAAACAGATCCCAGCAACTACAGACCAATCAGCCTTCTCCCAATTATCAGCAAAGTCATGGAATCCATCATTGCTTCAGATATGAAATCTTTCCTCTTCTCCAATGGCTTGATCTCTGATCATCAATTTGGTTTCAGACCTGGTCACTCTACTCTGGACATGCTGCTTCTGCTTTCTCAAAATTGGATGGAGGTCCTCAATGCCAAACAGGAAATTAGAGCTGTCTCCCTTGACATATCACGTGCCTTCGATACGGTCTGGCACCCCGCTCTGCTCACCAAACTCTCCTCTTTTTGTATCCATGGAAATCTCCACGCATGGCTGGCGGACTTCCTCTCTAGTCGTAGTCAATGTGTGGCCCTGAATGGGTTTCTCTCATCTCCTCTTCCTGTTCAGGCTGGAGTTCCCCAAGGCAGTGTTCTGGGTCCTGTGCTTTTTCTGGTCTTCATCAATGATCTCTCTGACTCTCTTGAAAATCGCCTCTCTCTCTTTGCTGATGACTCTACTCTCTGTCGCTCCATTCCTCATCCCTCAGATCGGCAGTCTGCAGCCTCCTCACTCTCTGCAGACCTGGACAAAATCACAGACTGGGCAAACAAGTGGAACATGTCTTTCAATCCTGACAAATCTCACACTCTTACGATGTCTCTCTGAAAAGACCGACTGGACAACCCTCCCATCCACTTTCTGAATAATCCTCTCCAAGAAGTTCTGTCACTCAAGCTTTTGGGTCTCACTATCTGCCATGATCTTTCCTGGGAAAACCACATTTCAAATCTGGCCTCCAAAGCCAGTCGCCGACTGGGCATCCTCCGTCGTGCGAAGTCCTTCCTTGGCACACCTGAGCTCCTCACCACATACAAGGCTTTCATCCGCAGCTCAATGGAATACTGCTCTCCCCTCTGGGCTGGTGCTCCTGCCTCACACCTAGCTCGTCTTCACGCTGTTGAAACCAAAGCATTCAGAATCATTGGAATCTCCCGCAATGAAGCTAACTCCAGGGCCTCTCACTCACTCACCGCAGGCAGGTTGGTGGTCTTTCCGTCTTCTACCGACTCCTCTCTGGCCTTGCCCCCCCCCAGCTCTCTCTGGGCTCTGTCCACCAAATATTCCTACAGGTCGCACAAGATCTACCTGCAACCCTCTTATGGTTAAACTGCCAAAATCAAGACTCTCTGCTCACCTTCACTCCTTCATTCCTCTTTTCTCCCGCCTCTGGAACAAACTCCCTCACTCTCTTCAATCCCACTCCACCCTCCATGTCTTTAAAACAGCTGTTCACCACCATCTCTTATCTTCCCCCATCCAAAACCTTGATCTTTTCTACCCCGCTAATTTCACCCCAATGCCACTTTTTTGAAAGACCAACTTCTGTCCTGGAAGTCCTTGGTGTCCTTGTGTTTTATACTTCTCCCACCCCCCCCCCCCCCCTTCCCACGCCTCCTCCCCCCAAGCCCTTTCCCTCCCACACATCTCCCTGCTCTCAAATGTTGTGTTTGTGTGCTTCCCCTTCTCTCCCCATCTTGTCTTCCGCTCCCTCTTTTTATATATTTTGTGTGTCTGGTTGATTTGTTTGTGAAGTAAATGTTAGCTCTTTCACGGGCCTCGATTCAGTATACAAAAAAAACAAAAAAAAAACACTTTGTTTCCTGGGACCCTTTAAGTTTGTGACGTCCAACAGTATAAGAGACTATAAGAGTTGCGTTTGTCAATCTGTATCGCCATTTACCTCAGACATGGCTGAACGGATCTTTGTCGAACTCTCAGAGGTTCATCAGTGGGTGCCGGGAAGTGTCTTAGGCAAGAAAAAATAGAAAATTTTGAAAAAGAAAAGTTAGATTTTTTGGGGGATTAAAAAAAATCGCTCTATGGTGCCTGAGCCTTTGTAGCTATGTGAAAAGTAATATTAAATTATCCCCGATTAGAGTGTGTGTGTGTAATGTTATAATACTGAATATACATTTTCTTTAGTGGGTGTAGGAAAGTGTTTTAGACACCCACAAAAAAATGGAAAAAAGACAAATTGATTTCTTTAAAATGCCAGCAGGATTAGAACATAACCGGGCAACGCGGGGTATTCCTGCTTGTAGACTCTATAGTCTAGACCTAGAGGATACTTTATAAGCTCTGCATTTCATGTTGTTGGCCTTGCTGATGAAGCCACAAAGCAGACATGGTAACTCATACCAATTTTAAAGGTCATTCGACTGTAGGTGACATATATTTGTAATTTGTTCAGAGTGCCATCAATAATTTGTCCACTCTTCGTGAATTGGGAATCAACCGAGACTAGCTAGGCAGCTTAAAATTAGGTACCCTACCTCAAATTGGCAAATACGTCTCTCAAACAACATTTATAATGATTCAGTCACAAATTTGATATAAAATGCCTGTGAGGCACGGTCAATTCTGACGGATGGTGCGGAAGTCGGGTAGTACCCTGTAGATCAGCCCAGGAACTTAGAATTTATCCAGGCTACCAGCACGCAATAGTCAACTCTTTTCAAAAGTTAGCATGGAGTCTTTGTCAAATGTGGCCAGTGAATGCTAGCAGACAGGACAGCTAGTTTCACCTGCAGACTGAGTGATCATTGAGGCAACATCCTGCCTGCAAAGCCTCAGGATTAAAGTTTGCAGATGAACTGGGAATGAACTCTGGAGCTATCCGGTCAGCTTGGCAGACATATTGAAAGCCTGAGAAAAGATAATGCAAAGTTGAGTCTGAGTTTTGCTACTTGTCGGGTTTTCCAAATGTAAGCACATGGCTAAAATGTATAATAGTATACAGACAATGTTGATAGGTTTGGAGTTTCAGTTCTGATATATTAAATGCTAGAATGAACTTCATAGGTAGGCCCATGAATGTTATACTGCATTCACCTGTCTTTCTACTCTGCAGAATGAATGGTGCAATAATCAAAGGCTATGAGTCTGACGTTGGGAATCGTACATCTTTTTTCGTCGTCTCCATGAACACGATGTTCAACTCACTTGCTGGCTACCGAGGCCAAGGATTTCGTGGTCCACCAATGAGTAATGTGAGGTTTCCTTGCTATTATGATTATTGGAAGCCGCTCCTTTTGTATTCCATTCCCAGGCGCTCGGCAGTGATGCGCGCTGAAAGGGAGTACTCAGTTTTCACTCCGGTTTCTTTCTTGTTTGTTTTCTTGTTTTTTGCTTGTCCGGGCAATATCTCAGCCATCCTTTGAGCTAGGAAGCTGATATTTGGACACGACAGTGATTAAGTGATGTGGCTAAAGAGGATATTTTTGATTTATTGATTAATCAATCAATCGATTAATTATATTTATTGATTAGTCAATTAACCAATTTTTTTTTTTTCCCCGATTAATGACATTTAATTATTTTTCAAAAAGTTACAGCTTCGGATGAAACACTGGTTTGTTATTTTACGATTATTATTTATTGATTTTAATTGTGTAATTAATCAATCAATTATTGTACACCTCTCCCTCCCAATACAGTCTCTATGAGCTGCACAGTGGTATTCCCGGGTGCCTGAGGTGCCCCGGCAATGCCGTGCTGGAGGATGTTATTTATTTATTTGGCATGTGGGCGGTGTACTTTGAATGTATCTCTACTTGTTTATATTAATATTGGTATATAGCCATTTGACCTCATCCCTTATAAAGGGCAGAAGAGAAGAAATGAGAATCACAATATAGACATGTGAACAAACTTTGATAGAAGCCTTCTATTTTTCTCACAATCCTTTTCACATTCATGGTTGAATTTTCCTTCTACCTCAATTGAATCACACAATTTCTTTATTTGAGCTTTGGCTTCCTGAGCACAACAGCTTTCTTTAAAGAGAAAAAGGGAGGTTTAAAAAACGGAGAATTGCCAGATATTTTCATTATTACATTGTTTTTCACTTACGATTTTATTTTTACACATTTTTATACATTATATTTTCTCATATGATTTACACACCATTAATGCACCAAATAAGCATGGTGTTGGTTTAACAGTTAAGGTGGCTGGTTTGAGATCTTAGAGTCCTGAGTTTGAGCCCCTGGCATGCGGTTGAATTAACACCAAGTGGGTTGACTCAGCCTGTCATCCTTATGAGATTGGCAAAATGAGTACCAGCTTACTGGTAATGGGGCATATTGCATTAGCGGCACAGACGCGCCCCCAGAAAATTATGCAGCCAAGCAGACACACAGGCTGCATACGCAGCACCAAGCATCAGATACATTTATCTAATTTCCCAGTAATTTCTGCAGAGGCAGCTCTATATTGTACACAGTTTGCTGTGAAACACAGGTATTGTCATGTGGTTCCACTATTGATGAAGAAATACAAGTGGTCACATATGCAATTTTGCCAATCATGGATGCTGAATTTGCTCCTTCATAGTAATTTTTTTTTTCATGTGAGGATCAAAAGTGAAAAGGTCGAAAATTGATTTTGACTAGTGAAGAATCTGTCCTTATGGATGGGTTAATTCCCCCAGAATTACTGATGGGTTAATTCCCCCAGCATTGATGTGTTGTGGTATTACTTGTAACACCCCACTCCCACCGTGAGTGGCGCTATGCCATACATACAGAATTTACAGAGAGAGAATCGGGGTCTTCTCCCACCCTGACCATTTAAGATCATGAGAGAAACTAAATGGTATTCGTAGAATACTTACCCCATGCAGTCAACTTGGTGCGAGCCAACTGTTCTGTTTAAGGTTTTTTTTTTGATCCAATATGGCTGCCAGACCACGTGATCAATGACATCATAAATTTACATTCTCCAATTTAATTGTTGCGTAGATCACACTCAATAAATTTCAAACTGATCGGACTAAGCATTGTACTTGTCGAATTATGACGTCATAATTAAGGGAACAATGACGTCATCATTAACAACACTTATTCACCATGCAGAGTTCTTTACAATGAGCCACGTTTCAATTTCTTCCATGGAGCGGTTTTGGAGATTATAGAGGTGCAACCTTTTTTGTTTTTTCCAAGATGGCACCTGTACCACGTGACCTATGACGTCATAATTATCATTAAAAATGGTACAGGATGAGGCTCTCCTATGCTGAAAATTTCGTATTCATCGGACCAACAGTTGCAGAGAAAATAAAAATTTCATACTGATTGGATCAAGCGTTGTACTTGTCGAATTATGACGTCCTAATGAAGACACCGATGACATCATCATTAACATATCTTATTCCTTTTGGGGAGTACTTGACAATGACCCATGCTTAATTTTTTTCCATTGAGCGGTTTCGGAGACATAGAGGTGCAAGGGTTTTTCCAAGATGGCGTCCGTACCATGTGACCCATGACATCATAATTATCACTGATATATTCTACAGGAGGAGGCGCTCCTATGTTGCAATTCCATCCATCCCACCTGTGGCTTTTCAGACTTTTTTTTACCATACCTTTTAACATACTGTATACAACTGAAACTTGGGACATGCCATTATTATAAGTTACAAAACAAGTTCGAGTTTCAGGGTGTTTCGTCAATTTTTCAGAGTTATGCCCTTTTTGTAGTTGTGTGTGGAGGGACTCAAGTAGAGGATAAATGTTGGTTCTGGGACACACTCTATTTAACATGTAAGTGAATGGGGGAAAGCGCATGGAAACGCACTAAATCACCCCTTTTTCCTCTTTTTCTAAGCCCATTTACCTACTATTAAAACACATTGAAGTCAATGGTCTGCATTTAGCTTATTAACGCTCCCCATTTTTCATTATACTCGTACAGAGGCCCAACAAATATTTGTGTTTCATTTTTAGGTAATAGCTTAATTCTCTTAAAAGAACAATCACCATCTTGAGCTAATATGAAATGATATACTTCTCTTAATGACCTCACCCAACCCACTCCGAAGCCCCGCCCACTTTTTGTTAAGCCCCGCCCACTTTTGCTAAGCTCCGCCTACGTATTGCTAAGCGTCACCCACTTTGTTAAGTCTCGCCCACTTTATAAACTCTCCACCATTGTATCATTTTCAATAAAGACATTATATCATTTTCAGGGAATTTCCATCACATCATTTCCAGTTAAGACATGTCCAGGCATGCCCAGGGAATTTCCACAGGAAATGACACGCACAACCCATTCTTATATAAAGGGTTCCAGCGCAGGCTTTTTAAAAATTGACTTCCTGCTCTCTTGAGATTGGACTACTTGCCACAGCTTGAGTGGGAAGATTGCGATCTACCTTGGGGTCCTACTACCTGTGTGGAGCTCAACCTTCAGATTGATGAACTGGACTCGAACCTCTTATCAATGGAGGTAAGTTTTTTTTTTTTTTTTTTTTTTTAGATGAGAATCGTGTAAGAGTTAGCAAAGTTTATTTTAGTATTCATAGAGCTTGATTTATACAAATAATAATATTGTATTAAATTAATACATTGTTATTTTCTCTCACAGGAAATTGTATCTGAGATACAAAATTAAAATACTACTTTTAACACAACTTGGGATGAAGTTATTGATTTGTTTGAAGACATTTTGAACAACCAAGACCCACAGAACGAGTTCTACCTTGATGACCCAGCCAAAGAGTTATACCTTGGATATCCACAAAATCCTGAAAAAGAGTTCTACCATGATGATACTTATTGTGAATGATCAAAACAAAACCCACTAAACACGTTCTACTTTGATGAGCCAGAATACAAGTTTTACATTGGAGACCCACAAATTTCTGAAAATTGGGAAACTGGAGTTCTCCCTGATACTCTGCAGTTATACTATGTGAGACTCATCACAGAAACCCTAAAAAATTGGGAAACGGGCGTTTTCCCTGATGGTCCGCAGTTATACTATGTGAGACTCATCACGGAAACCCCCAATATTTCTGAAAATTGTGGTTCTACCTTGGAGACTTGGAAAGATGGTTATATTTTTGGAGACTCAGAATGGGGGTTTTGTTTTGATGGCTCACAATGTGATACCTATCTTGGAGGCTCAACAGGAATGTGGTTATACCTTGGGAACTTGGAAAGTTGTTTTTATTTTGGAGACTCTACCTGTGGGGTCCATCTTGGAGACTCTTTGGATTCTAAAGCAATGAACAATGTTATTTGTTTAATGGCGCTTGATTTAAGGTAAGATCAGTTGATTGAAAATAAATTAACTTATATATATGTTATTTAATTCAATATTAGATAACCAATATTTTTTTACATATATTTCAGCAATATCAAGAGAGTTTGAGGAAGAAAATGCAGGAAAATTCTTCCTCCCCATTTCTACTTCTTCAAACTTGAAAGTCTTGGAAGACAGAATGGGTAGAAGAGAAAAAAAAATATTGAAATACGTATTAAAAAAAGAAGAAAAAAAAGAAGAAGTTTATGTTAGGGTTGGGGTTGGGATTTTGAATGTGAGGGTTAGGGTTGGGGTTGGGTTAGGGTTGGGTTAGGGTTAGAGTTAGGGTTCTGGATGTAAGGTGAATTTTTGAATGAATGTTATACCTCGCAGACTCATTTATCTTGTATTATCATTTTTTTTAAGTTGGAAAAAGATGAACAGAATTGGAAGGTTTATATACAAGGAGATGGAGTTAAGAACTTTTTTAAATCGTTGATGTAATGGATACAGTTGTTTAGATGGATGATGGATACACAATGAAATTCGTATTTTAATGTGGGGGTTAGGGTTCAGTTTTCCTCACCCTAAACCAAAACCAAAGCATACACCCCCTATTATACACCCCGGACCTGGTCCTCGAGTGCCCACAGCGGTGTATAGTAGAGGATTGTGAAGCGCCAGCCCATTGCTTTCAAGGGTATAATTTGCTTTGGTCTTGGTTTAGGGTGAGGAAAAGCAGATACCCCCTATTATAGACCCCAGTCTTCGAGTGTTCATAGTGTGGAGGATTGTGAAGCGCCAGCCCATTGCTTTCAAGGGTATTATCTGCTTACTTGTGTCTTTTGTAATTCCTGTGAATAAAATGATCCCAAGATTTCTTCCCCATTCATATCATATAATTTGTAAGTCCAAGGGACTGTATCCATTACATCAACGATTTAAAATAATTCATTAGTCCATCTCTTTGCATAACCTTTCTCAAAATGTCTTTTCCATCTGTATATTCTTACAACTAGCAACGATACCCACCCTATGGGAGGGGCTTCAATTGGGAACCCAAATGAAAAGGCAAAATATCAGAAATTGAAGGTTTTAAATTTTTTTAAACGATTCATATAAACATCCATTGAATCATATCACACGCAAATCATCAAAATCTAAACAGTATCTTTAGAATTTCAATAAAAGCCACATCACTGTTCATATCTGTGCAGGGGCTGATCCGAGGATCTCATCAAACCGTAGTAGCGACGGGCGGTGTGTACAAAGGGCAGGGACTTAATCAACGCGAGCTGATGACTCGCGCTTACTGGGAATTCCTCGTTCGTGGGACACTATCTCAAGCCCCAGTCCACATCACGGATGGGGCTCAGCGGTTTACCCGAGCCTGACTGCGAAGGGCAAGGTAAACGCTGGCCCGTCCAGTGTAGCGCGTGCGGCCCCGGACATCGAAGGGCATTAAACGTTAATTAAACATTAAACGTTCATTAAACATTAAACGTTCATTAAACATTAAACGTTCATTAAACATTAAATGTTCATTAAACATTAAACGTTCATTAAATATTAAACGTTCATTAAATATTAAACGTTCATTAAAGGATTACGAAACGAAAAACATTACGAAATTACGTTCACACCGTCATGTCAAACACTACCGTGAACACATACATCGTCACAACATCGTCACAATGAGAACAACGTCACAATGAACGATATGCGAACGCAAATGTTATGTGGGAGTTCAAACCTGGGAATGCTGGAGACCAAAGCTGAAATTGGGAAAACTAAATAGCATATTTTACTCCTGGAGATCCCAGGATTACCCACCAAAAATATCTTTGCGATCGGTTCAGCAGTTTTTACGGTACCTTCGAACAGACGGACATTTGGTGAATTATAGTAAGATCATCACAATGAGAACATCGTCACAATGAACGTTATGCGAACGCAAATGTTATGCGGGAATCCAAACCTGAGAATGCTGGAGACCAAAGCTGAAATTGGGAAAACTAAATAGCCTATTTTACTCCCAGGATTACCCACCCAAAATATCTTTGTGATCGGTTCAGCAGTTTTTACGGTACCTTCGAACAGACAGACGGACATTTGGTGAATTATAGTAAGATATCACCAACTTTGAACTTGGGCTTTCTCAAATTAATCTCCTTTTCATATTCTAATTTTGTAAATGTTTCCGATGGTTTTGATTTTGTTGATGAATGAAATGTATTATTGTAATTATCTACAATATCCTGAATTAAATGTACCCATTGTTGAGAACCGAGTTGTGTGAATTTTTAATATAGTCTCTCTTTCAAAGTGCGATTAAAATGCTCAATAACAACTGCCTTCCCTTCATTAAAGGTGCTGTATAATTTAACACCCCCCCCCCCCCCCCCTTAAGAAATTTCATGAATATTTTGTTATAGAACTCTGTTCCCTCATCAGTCCATAACTTCTTTGGTTTCCTTTTGCTTTTACTAAATATTCCACTGAAAGCTAACACAAGAGTATTACCCCTTTTGTTTTTCAAAGGAACAACCCAAGCATACGTATCTACACCTCAAATCAATAACGGTTAAAGCATACTTATGATGGGTTGGAGACTTAGAACTCGAGACTCAGAGAAGGAACAACTGATATATTTATTAGACACGTCATACACAGGCTGTGGAAAGCACGATGTCGGACAGAAGCTCACAAAAGGATCAACTCTACAACAAGATGCTCTAAAAAGGTTCGATCAGGGCTTCATTATATATATGAAATATAGAGGTGTGGTTTAACATCAGGATAGGAGACAGGAGACAAGGGGTGAACAGGTGGCCCCCACAATAGTCCCTTCCGGTTTAAGGAAGTTCGAGGCCAGGCAAGGGTTATGCCCTAATAAGTCTATGGCCAGTATGAGGCAGCATGATGGCAACATAATCATTGAAGCTTGAAGGGAGAATCATTGAGGCTTGAAGGGAAAGTATAAGGAGATAATAGTCTAGTAGGAAGACTAGGTCCCCCTGCACCCCCCGGAGATATACTTCTAATCAGTGTTTCTAGATTGGAAAAAATGTGTAGAAAATGACTAGCTATGGCCCCAAGCTGAAAAAATGTCCCACATACCATTTTTATGCAAATTACTGCTGCAAATTTTATGCAAAATTATGCAAATTTTATGCAAATTTTTGATGAGGAGTAGAGTTGAGGGGTCTTTGAGGGCTTCATCGAGGTGCTCTCGGTTGCAAGACTGGGTCATTCTGAGAAGCACAGCAGGGTCAGAGATCATGATGTTCTCCTCCTCAGTGAATCTCTCCATCAACAGCCTCTCCATTGCCTCACACACTGTTTTGAGGCAAAAGAGGGACTTTGCGTAGGCCTTTCCACTGAGAACACCTTTGAGAGATCCACTTGTTACTAGTTGTGCCTCAAAGAGAATCTCTGCATATCCAGAACCACGCATCTTGTGTCCAGTGAGCATCCCGATGTAGTTCATGGATGTGTGGAAGGGTCCAATCGTTACTACATGACTAGCAAATTCATTTGGCCAGCGCCAGATGATGGGAAGGGCTTTCATGCAGACACCCAGATCAAATGTATTCAGGACCCATCTCTGACCCACCTCAGCAGTTGCTGCCTCGGAACGCTTCAGTAGCTCACGAACAACTGCGTTGTCTGTGATCGGTCTGTGCCTGGTGCCTGCATGGCATGGCAATGGCCTGCAGCCTGTGCCTGGGCTAGGGGGTTTCACCTCTGCAACTGGTTCTCCCCCACCCAGCAAATCAACAGTCGACTACTGCACGCCTATCCACCAACCGATCACAGACAACGCAGTTGTTCGTGAGCTACTGAAGCGTTCCGAGGCAGCAACTGCTGAGGTGGGTCAGAGATGGGTCCTGAATACATTTGATCTGGGTGTCTGCATGAAAGCCCTTCCCATCATCTGGCGCTGGCCAAATGAATTTGCTAGTCATGTAGTAACGATTGGACCCTTCCACACATCCATGAACTACATCGGGATGCTCACTGGACACAAGATGCGTGGTTCTGGATATGCAGAGATTCTCTTTGAGGCACAACTAGTAACAAGTGGATCTCTCAAAGGTGTTCTCAGTGGAAAGGCCTACGCAAAGTCCCTCTTTTGCCTCAAAACAGTGTGTGAGGCAATGGAGAGGCTGTTGATGGAGAGATTCACTGAGGAGGAGAACATCATGATCTCTGACCCTGCTGTGCTTCTCAGAATGACCCAGTCTTGCAACCGAGAGCACCTCGATGAAGCCCTCAAAGACCCCTCAACTCTACTCCTCATCAAAAATTTGCATAAAATTTGCATAATTTTGCATAAAATTTGCAGCAGTAATTTGCATAAAAATGGTATGTGGGACATTTTTTCAGCTTGGGGCCATAGCTAGTCATTTTCTACACATTTTTTCCAATCTAGAAACACTGATTAGAAGTATATCTCCGGGGGGTGCAGAGGGACCTAGTCTTCCTACTAGACTATAAGGAGTGGACAGCCATGAAGCTGTCAACAAGGAGAATATTGAGAACTTGGAGAACTTGGAGGAGTGGAGGAGTATAACAGCTGCAGCCGAGACCACAGTATGAGAACACAAGCTGGATTTCGACAGTAAAAGAGAACATGCCATTATCAAGGCATAAAGTCACACAAAGTATATATAATCCTTTAAAAGGCCTTACAAACAAAGTAATGTAACATAAGTCCTTTGGTTGGGAAAGTATGGAGGGAGTGGACAGTCGTAAATGTGCCAACATAAAGGAGATTGGCAAAAGCCTCACTGGAAGGCTAGAAAGATAACAGTTGCGACCAAGGCCATGGAAGGGGGAACAGGTGGTTTTCCACAAAGTAAAGGATTATGCCATCACAGGGCCTGGCTTCATAAAGCATATACTTCTTTATAAGGATATAATAAGTTTCCAAAGGATATGAAAAGAACAAAGTATTAAAAGGATACAGAAATCAATCAATCAAAACAAAACATATAATTGGTTATACTTGGTAATTGGTCAAACGGTAACAAGCATAAAAGGGGGAGGGGGATCTCAAGCCCCACACTTATACCCCTTATCATTATTTAGTTCGATTAAATCAGCGGACCAAATGTGGTCGGTGCCTTTAGAATAAACTTTCCTTCTTTTAAACTCTATGATTATAGCTTTATGTAATTCATTAGCCAAAAGCTCCTCAGTCTTGATGACATCATTAGAGCCCAATAGTTTTTTGAGGGTGAATAACCAAGACCAAGTTTCAATTTAGCACTTATCAATTTTTTCACGATAAACCTATCAACTTTCTCTCTCAACGTTGGATTTCGTATCAAAGACAAATTTTACAACATTTCTCTATCGGCTTCATGTTTTCCCTTTAATGTATCGGTATTCCCATAAGCAATATCATGCTTCATACACACTTCATCAACCCTATTTAGAGGTTTAGACCAAGGTTTAGGATTGTCAGCCTCATCTAATCTTTTATCCAAGTTTGTTCCTGGACCACAGAAAGAATACCCTGGAAGGTGTAATTCCCCTGGAATTCCAGTTGTTGTAAATTTGCTCCCTGACAAAAACTTTTGTATATCTCCCCCACTTTTATGCTTAGAAATGAATTGACACTTTTTAGAGCCACACACTAAACATATTCCCTTTTCATAAACTCTATTATTTTTACCTTTAACATACGATATATTTTTCGTATTAGTTTTCTTTTTACACTTAACACAATAACTCATTTATTTATCTGAAAAATTCCTACAGAGTACTAAAACCTTTTTGGTTTTCAACATATACATTTCTATCTTAATTTTTAAAACATAAAGAATCCTGAGGAATGCCTTCACTCTCTCCTCCATTTATTTACAAATAAAACTAACTCAAGTCAATAACACCAACATCATCAACCACATAATCTATTCCTTCTTCTTCTTCTTTATCCCCATTTTCTCGTTTAAATCTCCTCTCTGAAAGTGAAGACATTGACGTCGTTATTCTTGAAAATAATATTTCCATTAGACTTTTCATTTCTTTATTTTCCTACTCAGTGCATTGAGTTTGATTTATTTGCTGTAATACCTTCAATCTTTTATTAATCTGACTGATTTCCATCTTTTTATATTTTTCCTCCCTCTCTCTTTCCTCCTTTTCCTCCTTCTCTCTTTTTTCCCTCTCCTTTTTCTCACTCTCTTCCTTCTCTCTTTTCTCTCTTTCCTCCTTCTCTCTTTTCTCCCTCTCTTCTTCAACTCCTTCCTCATCCCTTGCTACCCGTGAACCATCTCCCCATATAATATTATACATATATTCATCTGGATTTTAAGATATCCTTGTATCTATAATTATTTTTCTCATAATAGGATACCAATACGATTTGTTGATGATTTCTAAAAGAGTTTTATATTTCATAACTTTGAGAAGTTGATTTTTATTCAATATTTTAATCAAGTCTCCATTTGTGGGTTTAGCAATATCAGTATAAGGCCAGTTCTTAATTACAAAATTCCCATGTATATGTTCCAATTCATAAGGTATGTAAAACCGAGCACCCTTTTCTTGTAGGTATCCCTGAATACAAAAATTATAATTCTCTTGTAGTCTTCTTCCTGCCATTTATGTATCAGAAATATATGTGAGATTAATATTATGACAGGTAATACCACCCCATCTTCCCACTACCAAATCGGTTTGTATTCCATGACTTTGTATATGTATCTCATTACCTTCCTTCTTTGTCATATAAACTATTGTTTTGCTGTCATATAATTTTCTATTCTTGAAATCATGTATTTGTTGTTTGCTAATTGTACTTCCACATAACTCCTTATCCTCACCCTAGCAGATAATATTCTTCTTTACGAGACTGATTAAAATCATGTAGGTCTTCTAAGTTTATTGAAAAGGACCAATTATAGCCTCAATCAGACATATCATACCCCCATTTATCTATTCGCATATTAACTATATGTCCTTCTTTATAAAATTCAATTGTAAGCTGATAGTTAAATTTAATGAGGAAAGGTCAGATATATCCAGGTGTTGTGGTTGTAAATTTTACTTGTTTAACAAAACGTGCTGTTTTATTTAAAGATAAATATTGTGAGAAATCACTGAATCTAATTAAGTCATTCGCACCTGTAGGGCTTCGATAATTGGTTAATTTATAAGTATTTTTCACATTAATATTTTTTGTTATATTATATTTTTGTCGTTCAGCCTATGCCTTTGTGTAATAAATCGATAAATCAATATCCTGAGGGGATTATCCAAAGATAGAACCATATTTTCCAACATAAGTCATTTATATTAGATTAAAAATGATATCATAAAAATTTTCATTATTGTTGAGTTGAAATAATACATATAAACATAATTGACCACAACATTTAGAATTAATGTCTTGAACTTGAAATGTTTGATAAACACCAATCTGTAAGAATTTTATTACTTCAACAGGTGGTGGAATACCATAACTATCAAAATAATATTTATCCTGACTATTATGAATACAAACCCAATGAGAACCATTCTGTGTGTCTAAATTCATAATAATATTCTTTGTATTCTTGGACAACTTTGTTAATTAATCTCTCATACAAATAACCACATTATCAATTTTTAGTTTTTTACAATATTTAACAAGTTCTATATTTGATGCATTTTTTCCAAATTGTTTAAACCATTTATCCATTTATTTATGAGAAAGATATAATCCATTACCCCTTTTAGTTAGTTTAACACCCACCTGTGCGATAGAAGAAAGCATATCTCCAACTAATGATCTCCCTTTATCAGGCAGGCTTTCAAGCTTTTCAGCAAAATCTACAATTACACCACTTCCACTAATTTGTTTCTCCAACTCCTTGTTATGACTTTCCAATTCTTTTTGAGCTTTTAGTTGTGCCTTCTTTTCGTTAGCAGTTTTTACCGCTGCTGAAATACCGCCCGTCCATGCTCCTGCTGCACTTAAACCAGCAAATAAAGGAATTAGAAATGGGAGAAATCCTCCACTCGTTTCCCTTGTTGAATATTTCTTCAACATAGGTTTTGATATTTTAAATGTAAGTGATCCAGTATCATTTCGTGTTTTCACCTACTCTCTTGTGAGTAAAACATCAATTATTTTTGCTCCTTTTCTTCGAATTGTATTAACATTAATAATACAAGGCTTTTGATTTTGAATACATGATGTTAATTTATTAAGATTGATTTCATTAACATATACCCCAGTTGGTTCTTTAGCACTCATTTATTTATTAGAAAAATCTATGTGATATTAATCATAACACCATTATCTGTATTAATCTGCAATTCTGTTTCTTCCAAAAGCAAACAATATACATCAACTTCTTCATTCTCCTCCCTTTCAATGTATAGAGACGTATCCACTCTATTAGAGAAGTATCTTTGTAGTTTCCTTTTGAGAACTCAGATCAATGGCGTAGATTGTATAAAGTTTTTGAAACGCAACCATATCCAAAATAGGATCTTTATTACCGTTGCTTTCACACACCTTTTGGTAAGACTTGCAGGCTTCCACATAATCATTTTTTTCCCAATCAATTTCCAATCTATCTCGCGGGTAAAATGTGCCATCAAGAGAAACCCGAAGTTGTTTCACCTTAGCATTATCACTCAGCGCATTATTCTTATCAGTACCTTCATCTCCATCTGGTTTCTTAAAAATGAGGCAACGGTATCGTGGCTTTCCTTCCAGAACACCTAAATTCCAAGTGTAGCTGGTGTGTTCCAGTTTAACATGTTGACATCTTCTTTTAAGGTATGATACATTTAGCGGTTTCTTTGAGTTAAGTCTTCTATTCAACATCTCTTCCGTTTTAAGATTAGGAGTATATTTACTAATATACCAACGCAAATCATTAATAACAAATTTATTATTATCACCAAAAGCATTTTCAGCCACAAAAAGCAATCTATTTACATTATCATTCCTTTGTAGTTGAAATTGAATTTTAAGACCATACAAAACTTTATCATAATCACAAAATCCAAATATACCTTTAAGAGGTACTGCTACAATAAAACTATTCTCTGCTTTTGTTTTGTCATTATACATTGCCTTCCTTTGACCATAACCAGGTTCTGCATTTGTTCCAGTTGTCATATCAGGAATAAAACCTTCAACAGCTCCCTTACCCATTCTATCACTAAACGAATAAAGTGTAAATTTCATCATTTCAGATGTAGCAGAGACATAATCAACCGCTTCAACCTCTTGTGTCCCAATATACAAACGGACACTATCAAACATTTTCCAGAAGAAATCATTTACGAGTGTAGCATTAGTTTTTTTTCGCAGCCTTAGTGAATTTAAATTTACACAACAAGAAACTATCAGCTAGATTCAAGTAAGTTTGTTGATTATTTATTTCAAAACTTTTTGTTCCGTTTGAATTCCAGTCTGTTCCTGTTATAGCATTTACCTTATAATAGTCTTCCTTTTTAGTCAAGTTTGAAATGATAATCGTATCATCGAAATCATAGATACTATCAATCGCTTCCATACTTGTATTTATATAGCATTAAAGTCGTTGAAACCCAGACCCAAGTATTTTAATGATTTTTTGTCGTTCTTGTGAAGATAGTTGAGTTTTGCCCTTTTTAATTTCTTTGATTGCTTGTAATTTATGAAACTCTTTTTGAGCATCTTTTATACTCTTTATAGCACTTGCTACATTTCCCACGGCAGAAGCAGTTGAACCAATTTGGTCTTTATCTATCTATAATTCCAGTAATCTCTGTCTGTCTGTCTGTACGTTTGTTTGTCTGTGACCGCTGTTTCTCGACAACCACGGGTCCGATATACTTTTAACTTGCCAGGTATATTGCTGGGGACCCGAGGATGTGCCTTTTCAAGGTTTCATATTAATCGGACAATTACTTACCGAGCTATGTCCAAAAAACGATTCAACCAATCAGAGAGCAGCGAACGATCGCGTGTGCCGAACGTGGCGGGCACACTCTGCCTCGGATGGCACATTTGAGAGCGTATTCATTTATTTCACGTTTGCAAACTATGTTGGCGTTAAACTATGTTTTACAACTAATAAAAACGAATTTGCGATTCATTCGCTTTCCTGCGCGTTTGTGCACGCGATGGCGATTTCTTTACCAAACTCCGGAAGCCGTTCGCTTTGGACCAAACCATTGCATGTAAATAGAGGGGGGGGATTGTCACCACTCGCAAGCCGTTCGCTTTGGACCAAACCATTTCATGTAAATAGAGGGGGGGGATATAATTTTAGATATAGATATAGTACGGGCATGCCCTAGTGTATAAGAATGGTTGAACCAATACCCATTAGAGCATCAATTATCCCATCTCCTTTATTTCTAAATTGATGTCCTATACCACATTGTCTCTTAGGTTTATAGCATTCTCTACCAAGAAACATACCTTCACCCTTATAGTATGGTGAATGGAACATCCCATCCCCTGTAATTATTTTATATTTTCCCAACTCGTGTTTTCTCACAATAACCATTATTTATTTATTTAAAAAACTTCACGTAGGTGAATTCTGATGGATATAATTTCATCATTGAAAGAAATCATCCGATTATCTTGAGCAGTTATCCTAAAATTTACTCTATAAATGGTTTTTCCTGACACAGGTAAATAGACAAGATTTTTGGTTCCATATTGAATTTATAACCAATCGGGGTTGAGTTTGCGCTGAATGAAAATATTGTATTTGTTCTTATTCCATCGTTATAAGCACCATCAATCAAATCACATTGAATTAATACTGAATTTATACCGGAGGATATTTGAATGACTATCATTGTAAAACGTCCCGTTAGTTTCAATCTTTTTTGAAGAGAAACCCAATAGCTCTCTGAATGAATTTTCAATCGTGAAATCAACTTTATAATTATTTTTAAGTTTAATAGTTGATTTTGAAGTATGTTTTTGAATATCTATCACAATATTTTTCGGTTCATCACCTTGGTCTTTCATAAAGCGAGAAATTTCAGAAGATATTTGAGAAATCTCGTATGCTCTGGATGAAACTGTTATAGTTTTGTATCCGCTTCCTGAATCATAACTAAACTTGTTGTTTTTCTCTGTGATATTAAACAAGGTATTATAAGTTTCCATTGACAACAAAATTGCCTCATATTCTTTTGTGGGGTCAAGTTGTAGTGGGTAAGGGAATGAAGCTGTGTAATCACTCGTTGTGAAATTAAAACTAAGGATTATGCTTCTCATCTTATTTAATATGTAATAAAATATCTTTGTATTGACATTTATTAATTATTTCCAAATTCATCAACTGGTCTAAAATGGCTGAGGCTTCATTAAAACAATTGTTGTTTCCAGCCTTCTTACTACCTAACAACAATAATAGTCTATTAACTGATTGTGATGGGTCATTTGGAAGAAAACTAACACCCGAACCAAGCTTGCTTAAAGCATCAATAATATGTTTTTCCTTCTCATTCTTCTTACTTTTACCAGCAACAGAAACTCCATAATCAAGTGAGTTTAGGAAATCAATATATACTCTATCATCTTCACTTTGTGTATTCAAAGGTTCATTGAAATATGTTGAATTAGACCTATTACTTGTTGCCTGTTTTCCATCTTTTGTTAGAAGAAACATTAGTCTTGGAGTTAATTTAAGAGGTGGTTGGGCAAAACTTAAGAACACCAATTTATCATTAAATATCAATACCTTTTCTTTCACATGATGAAACACTGCTGCTTCTTCTGTTGGTATGAGACACGCTTTGGTTTTTGTATCCGCTTTATATTCATTGTTTAAAAGAGCCTTCACAATAAAATTGGGGGGTTTATTTGTCTCCTCAAGTTGCCGAAATAATCCTTCATCATCATATTCTAATTCTCCTATATCTCCAAGTTCTTGCTCCATCATTTGACTAAAATCTTTGAGCATTTGAAGTTTTTTCGGAGTATATTCTATCGTGGGAACTGCAGGTGAAATCATTTGTTGAGTTTTTAAAAGTGGTTTAAAAAATTTCTCTTGTTTTCTTTCAAAGGCTTCTTCACCAATTAGTTTCTGCCTCCGTTTCTTCTTTATCTCTTCCTGTTGTTTAACAACTTTTGAAACTAATTGTTGATGTTCCTTAAACTTTCTTGCTCTTTCTTCAGCATTCATTTATTTATTTTAAAATATCATTTACTGAATTGTAAAGGTCAATCAGAAAATTTTCCTTTTCTTTATCATTAAAGTATATGTGTTCAAATATATCCTTTTCTTTAAATATTTTATCAAACTCTTTATTAGCATTAATACGAATTGTAATTTCTTCTTCACTAATACTCGTATCCCTGCTTTTCATGTGTTGGCGTTGAGTTTCTTCATCAATATCTAAACCGAATGATAAAATATTAACTCCATTATCACTCAGATGTTTTATAATTTGTCTCATTCCTTCTGGATTAGTTTCTAAAATCCCAAGACCACCAGATTTTAGTTTCTTTAACTCACTCTTACAATATGAATATTTTGTTGTGTCAAGAGAAACCTCCTCAAATATTTGACCTTCGTTCCTCAATCGCATATGTTCCTCCATTGAAATGTAGTAATAATCTTCACCTTCTACTTCTCCTGGTCGCATTGCTCTGGTTGTAGTACCTACAATACGAATCATAGGGTGTTTTTTTTTTTTTAACTTACAATCTTTTCATTTTTACTATTCAAGAATTTAGATTTATGAAAGTTCTTTCCTGAAGCAGATTTACCCACAAGATTAATAATAATAGTCATTTATGTGTGTAAAATATCATTTAGTATATCATCTTGTTTCACAACAATATATTTATATTTTTCAATCGTGTGTTTCATGTGAGACTCAAATTCTTTTTTACTACATAACGTAGAGCAATAATCTCTCCAAAAATTATTTATATCGATTGAATTTAACTTGAACAAATTACAAGTATTGGCATTGTTTCTTATTGAGCGAAGGGAGTTGAAAGTATGATTGACTGAGATAAATACAATATTATAAGAAGAATGTCTCCCTCTTGTATAGTAGCTATCCATAACCATTTGGTTTCTCTCATTAACACAATCATCAAAGATAACGAGGTTCTTTTTTGATTTATCTAAATCTTGGGGTGAAGGTATATCATCCGTATTATCACTGAGAATACAAGTTATGGGTTTTGGTTTCGGTTATGATTTCTGTGTATCACAAAATAGTTGTATTATATCCTCAATGTTACAATCATTTAGTTTGTTTTGAAGTTTAAATAAACCAATTATATCTTCTTTTTGAAGACCCACATTAAAACCTTGTGATAGTAGTTGATACTCGGGTTGAAAACTTGACTTTGTGAAAATTATTAAATTATTATAATCTAAAAAGTTGGGGCAAGGAGCATCTTTAAAAGCAAACAGGGTTTTCCACATCCGCTTGAACCAACTATTAGACATCTTAATGAATTTGGAAGATTTTTATGGTTGTTAAATTTTAGCTTGTTTTCCCAAACAGGTAAAAAATCATTCATTTATATATTTGGAAAACAAGTCAGCTAACTTTTTATGAGCTTTTTTAGAAACTCTATCTTTTATCCTGAGTTCAGGTTTAATTTCAAAATAATCCATTATTTTATTTATATAGTATCTTGTATTAACAATTCCATTAAAATTATTTTGAATAATAAATATCATTAAACCCCTATACATTTCCTCAATACAAATAGTCTCTTCCCTTGTAAGAAATGGTGTATTATCATCATAATGCTTAACATTCATCTCTCTTATTAATCTTGTAAAATAATTCATTTTTGGTTCTAATTTAAAAGAGTTATATATATATATATTTTTTTTTTTATTATCATTAATTAAAAGATAATCACAGAATAAACATTGTTTATGCACTTTTGACTCTGTATTTAATCCCACTCTATCACAAGCTGGACAATTCTCTAATTTATTATATGGAGAATCAGGAAATTCAAGAGGCTCAAGATCTGGTATATCGTTTGGATTTATCATATTTATAGAGTAAAAGATTACTTAAACTAAAAATCATCAACATAGAGTAGTATAAATAGTAGTAGTAGTAGTAGTATAATTATCATCCTCATCAGTATCGCTACTTTCATCGGTATCTTCATCATCTATAAAACTACTTTCATAGCTATCGTTTGAAGACAAACTCTCTGTATCATAACTGTCTTCTGTTCCAATAGTATCATCACTATCATGATCCTCAAAGTCTTCACTTGAATAATGACTCATATTTAATTAGCAGAAAAAACATTACCATCTATATCCATATACTTTTTTTCATTAACTGATTCAACTTCTATATTTTTAATATTAAAGGTAATTTTAAAATGGTTCCTAACTACTATTGAGTGAAATGACATTTCTCCTGATATATTAACATCTTTCATTTCATCAAGATTAACATCTTTGGGGTTGTTAAAAAAAAATACAAATTTCACCGTGTTTGGAGCTAATAGTTTTATCCTCCTTTTCGGTAGCTTCAGTAAAAAGAGTTTTATTTTTTGATACTTTTACATCTTTCATTACTTCCTCTAGTTTGTTATAGATCTCCATAAATAGTGGTGAAACTTTTGTTATAACTACTTTAATTGATGATTTCCCAAAGACAGAGAATGCTCTTCCTTTAAAAGGGATTGAGTAGCTCATATTATCCTTCATTATAGGTTTTATCCAAAAGTTATTGTAATCATCTTTGTTCAATTTTACATCCGTGCAATATATTTCAGTATCCTTTTTAAAGGAGGAAATTGATTGAAATTTGTCTTTTGTGTTTTGAAACATTGTATTTATTAAGTAAAAAAGTTAGACATATTAATTTGGATCTGTGCCAAGAATTGATTTTTATTTTAAGCATAGAATTACCTATAAAAGAGCCCATTCTTAAGTGGTTGAAATCATTGATACTATTTCATTTTAAGTGAAGAAATATCTATAAATTACCACGACATTTTCATCAAGTTTTTTACTATATAAATATGGTGGATACAACGTATTGCGACGTTTGTAATCATGAATATCATAAGCGTGCTTTGGCGCACCATCTAACAACAAAAAAGCATAGACGAAATACAGGAGAACTACCTCCAGAGTCTAATGTTAAAAACTGTGATGTCTGCTCTAAGGACATTAAAAAGGTCTGGTATAACAAACATCTTATAACAAAAAAGCATAGGCGAAATACAGGAGCACGACCTCCCATGTCTGATGTTAAACACTGTGATGTCTGTAATAAGGACATTAAAAAGGATGGCTTTAAGTCTCACCTTCAATCACGCAAACACAAGACTATGTCTGGATACTCTATTTAAAACTCTGACGGAGCATTTAAGGGACATATTAAGTTTAGGGTTTTTGAGTTTGGAACTCCTGGACCAAAATCAATAGCTGAGGCAATTGAGATGGTTAAACCTGCTGTTGAAACACTTATAAAACATACGTTGTCTGAGATGAATACTTTGAAGTTTTATATGGGGGTAAAAATGGGTATCGTAAAAGATGATGTTGAAGAAACCCCCTACATGAGAACAGACCCTCACTTTATCACATCATTCCAAGATTTCTTATCATCAGGTGTTTATGGCAAACTTATAAAACAGGAACAGGATGTAGATAATACTGTGGTGGATAGTGGGTATAGTATTAGTAAAATCATTTTCTTAGATATGCACATTCTGAAATCAGACCCTCTTAAAGCTTCTTCTTACATTGATTTACCAAAAGAAATTAAACTTTAAAAAGTGGTTGTTAATATTCAAAACAAAGATAATAAATGTTTCCTATGGTCTGTTCTCGCTCACCTTCATCCCCCACATTGGAACCTTGAGAGAGTATCACATTATAAGAAATATGAGAATACATTAAATGTTAAAGGTTTAAAGTTTCCTATGTCATTGATTGATATTGTAAAATTTGAGAAAATGAATAATCTATCTATTAATGTATATGGATTAACGGATACAAACAAAGTTCAGATATTAAAATTTTCTGATAACTATAAAGATGATAAAACACACATCGACCTTCTTTGTTATAGTTCGGGAGAAAATTGACATTATGCTTGCATCAAAAATTTATCAAGATTAATCACCTCACAAGTAGTCAAAAGAACAAATAAAACCTTACAGAGGAAAAGATTCCCCAGAGGAGTAAGCGATGTCTCAACTTCTTTCATACCTCACATATGAAACTTCTTTCATACCTTAATCACCTCACAAGTAGTCAAAAGAACAAATAAAACCTTACAGAGGAAAAGATTCTCCAGAGGAGTAAGCGATGTCTCAACTTCTTTCATACCAAAGAAAGATTAAACCAACATTCAAAATACTGTAGTAATCATAAATCAACCGTAATTAATATGCCAAAGGTAGGTTCAAACGTTTCATTCAAAGATTTTAACAAATCTATAAAACATCCATTTGTGATATATGCTGATTTTGAAAGTATCCTTGAAAAGATAAACACAGCTTCTCCAGACCCTAAAGGGTCTTACACGAGTAAATATCAAAAACATACTCCTTGTGGTTTCTGTTATTATATCAAATCATCCATAGGTGATGAATACAACAAGTTAGAACTTTACAGAGGAAAAGATTCCCCAGAGGAGTTTGTGAAACGACTAGAAAGAGACTGTGTTCGATTAACCAAGATAATGAGAGAAACCAATAAACCAATGTCCTTAACAAAAGAAGAAGAAACAGGATTTGGGCAGCCAAAGGCTGTCTGTCATATTTGTGAGGAGAAAATTGTTGAAGGTCTAAAGGTTAGAGATCATTGTCATCTCACTGGTAAATATAGAGGTCCGGCTCATCAAAGTTGTAATATTAATTATAAACTCCCCTCTTTCATTCCTGTCTTTCTTCATAACAATGCTCATTATGATACGCATCTATTTATTAATGAACTTTCAAAGACATCTGGAGACATTTCAGCAATTCCTAACACAGATCAGAAATACATTTCATTCACAAAAACAATTCATACATCTCCTATAACTCATATCAGGTTTCTTGATACATTTTAATTTATGGCAAGTCCATTATCTAACTTGGTATCAAATATTAAAAACTTTCTGAGTCTTTCAGAGTATTTCATAAATCAAGAAGAGATTGAACTCTTATCACAAAAGGGGATATATCCGTATGATTATATGGATTCATTTGAGAGATTTGAAGAAACACAACTTCCCTCAAAAGAAAATTTCTATAACGAGTTAAATAAAAGCCATATATCTGATAAAGATTATACTCAAGCACAAAATGTTTGGAAAAGGTTTAATACAAAGAACCTTGGAGAGTATCACGATTTGTATCTTAAAACTGATGTCCTACTATTGGCTGATGTATTTGAGACTTTTAGAACCGTCTGTCATAATACAAATTCCTACGGATTAGACCCCACTCACTATTACACTGCTCCTGGTTTAGCTTGGAGTGCTATGTTAAAAATGACAAAACAGGTTTTGGATTTAATCAGTGATGTAGATATGCTTTTGATGATAGAAAAGGCTAAACGAGGAGGAATATCTCAAGTATGTTCGAGTAGATATGCTAAAGCTAACAACAAATATCCTTCCAATTACGATGCTACAAAAGATAGTTCTTATTTGATGTATTATGATGCTAATAATTTGTATGGATGGGCTATGTCTCAAGCCCTACCTTATGGAGAACTTAGGTGGGTTAAATAGAAAGATTATGAAAAGGTTTTACATGATATCGTTATCTCTACACAAAAAGAATTGAATAAAGCTAAAATAGAATATTATTTTGAGGTTGATTTGAAATATCCTGAAGAACTTCATAATAAACATAAAGATCTGCCTTACGCTCCTGATAAAGAAAGACCAAGAAAAGAATGGTTAAGCGATTATCAACAATCATCTAATACAAAAGCTAAATCAACAGAAAAATTACTTTCTATATTATATAATAAAGGAAATTATGTTTAACACCAAAGGAACTTGAGACAATATTTATCACCAGGGTTAAGAGTGAAGAAGATTCATAGTTTTAAAGTGTAACCAAAGTCATTGGTTGAAGGAGTATATTGATTTTAATACAAAAAGGAGAACAGAGGCAAAGAGATTTTGAGAAGGACTTTTATAAATTGATGAATAATGCTGTATTTGGAAAGATGATGGAAAATGTTAGGAATAGACAAAACATAAGCCTTGCTTCATCTTGGAAACAAGCAACAAAATTAATTAATAGACCCAGTTTTCAAAGAGCAGAGGTGTTTTCAGAGAACTTTTGTGCTATCCATTTGGTTAAAGAGAGTATTGAAATGGATAAACCTATTTATATTGGAACATCAATTCTTGACTTGTCAAAGTCATTAATGTATGATTACTTTTACAATAACTTAAGGAAGAAATATCAAAATGATGTTAATCTACTTTATATGGATACAGATCGTTTTATTTTGAAAATTGATACAGAAGATGTTTGTTCAGATATGATTGATGATATTGATATATATGATACAAGTCGGGTGATTTGTTTTCTTCAAAAAATAAAAAGGTTATTGGAAAGTTTGAGGATGAATTGGGGGGGGGGGGGGGGGGGGTAAGATAATGAGTGAATTTGTGGGATTGAGGTCTAAGGCTTATGCTTAAAAATATATTGATAATAATATTGAAAAGAGTGATAAAAAGTTGAAAGGAATAAAGAAAAATGTTATTAAAGAAATAATAAACTTTGAAAATTATTATAATTGTTTAACTTTAAAGAAAGAAGAGTTTAGAAAAATGAATACGATAAGAAGTTATAAACATCAATTATATTCAGAAGAGGTGAATAAGAAGGCATTGGGAGCTTTTGATGATGAGAGGTTTATTTTAGAAAATGGAATTGATCGTCTCCCTTATGGTTATAAGTGTTAAGATAAATATTTGTGTTATAAGTGTGTTATAACTTATAAGTGTTAAGATAAGGTTATAAGTGATAAGATAAAAAGGGGGGTTAGGGATTTTAGCGGGCTACCGCCACCTTTTTATGAATATATGAATGATAGAACCAAGCAATAACCAAACCAAAGAGTGGAGAAAACAACAACCTTGGTATTTAAATGGAAAACATCATGAATGTGAAAAATATCAAATAAGTCTTATTGAAGAAATAACGGGTAAAAGTAGATAAAACCAATAAGCGAATAAATTTAAATATGAATAAGTTAGAGGCTCTGGGAGGTAATATCCTGGAGTGGACTGAAAACTTTGATGGTTGCCAAGAGATTGGGGGGAAATTAACTTACAATCATCTCAAAATGGTGTGTGGCACTGGGGGATTTCAGACAAGGTCATTAAGAGAAGTATATCATTTCATATCAGCTCAATGACGATACCTAAACCAGGAGTTAAATTCCAATGTTATATTTATCAATATTTTAGATGGTGATTGTTCTTTTAAGAGAATTAAGCTATTACCTAAAAATGAAACACAAATATTCGTTGGGTCTCTGTACGAGTATAATGAAAAATGGGGAGCGTTAATAAGCTAAATGCAGACCATTGACTTCAATGTGTTTTAGTAGTAGGTAAGTGGGCTTAAAAAAGAGGATAAAATGGGTGATTTAGTGCGTTTCAATGCGCTTTCCCCATTCACTTACATGTTAAATGGAGTGTGTCCCAGAACCAACATTTATCCTCTACTGACTCAAGACAGACAGGAAAATATAAGAGAATTTTAAAGGAAAAGTTCTGGGGTCTTGTGTAATGTCGTCCTGCCTTTACTGGTTGGAAACAATGACACTAACAGAGAAGCAACAACAGAGGTAGCAAGTAAGGATCTATGTTTTGGGATCTATGTTTTCCTCTACTCGATATCTTATTCTCAAGAACACTTCACTAATACAGTAATGTCGCATGCTCATGGTGAAAACTGAGATCATCTTTTTTACCTTCGCAAAAGCGGAAGGTTATGTTTTGATCGCTGTGTATTTATTTGTATGTCTGTGTGTGTGTGTGTGTGTATGTTATTCGCATAACTCAAAAAGTATTCAACCGAATTGCATGAAATTTGGTGGGATGATTGGTTATTATACGGGACACATTTGATTAGATTTTGGGAGCAATCGGGTCAAAGGTCAAGGTCAAGGTCACGAAAAGGTCAAAATCGTATTTTTACCAAGTACAGAACAGTAGCTGCGGCGAAGGTATGCGCTCTACCGAGTGCCCGTTCTAGTTTATACTTGAGCTAAAGCTCGCAACAGAGATGACACACGCACACACGGACATACCGATGAGACCAACACCAAACACAGCCACTGAGCTTGGGGGAAGTGCCTTCACTTCCTGATATACTCTGGGTACCAGCACGTCATAACAATGGCGCCGCTTTTCTTGCCGTACTCAGCGGAGCATTTCCTCAAGAAGAATTTCCTCCCAACCGATGGGGATTGTCCATGCTCTATGCTTTTCAAGCAAGGAAGCAGCACGTACCATTTTAAAGTGTCTTTAGTGTGCCGATCTGTGATTACTATGGTAAATGGTTGGTGTATCAATGAGCTGAATATCATCACGCTTTGTTCTGTATCACTGACAATGATGTTCGACTGTGATGTTTCAGGAAACACGATACCTTCTTCTACCTGAAGCCAACCGAGACTATTACATGGTGAAGGCAGCCATCAAGCACACCCTTGTGGAGAAAGGAAGTGATAAATCCAAAAAGTAGGCCTATGCTTATTCTCAGATTGTGTTACTGCTACTACATGTGTCTCTTGAGGTCTATGGGAGGGAGTGGTGGGGGGTTGGGGAGAGAGGGGGGAGGGAGTGTGGGAGAGGAGGTTGACCCCCAAAATAGGTATTTGCTTTCTTCTCCAAAACTACACATACGATTTTGACGAAACTTCACTATAAACTTCACCACCCGTGATGTTGACTGTTTCTCTTGATCAGTGACTGTTTCTCTTGATCCTGGTGAACTTCAGGCCCCACGGTGCTATTTTTTGTTCTGGCTCCATATATTAGCCATCATAACTATGCTGAGGAAACGGAAAGCCCCATTTTTAAAGCCCACATTTACGCAAAGGCAGAAACGAGGAAACATCAGAGTTTGTTTACTGCCACGGTCCGTGCCTAATATGCACCCCGGGCAGTTTGATCAAAAGAAAGAAGAGAGGGGGAGGGTGAGAAATTATTTTTATTTTGATCTTCCTCTTTGTGTTGTCTATATTATTCACAATTCAGCATCTAAAAAGGCTGTGATGAATATCCTATTAACAATATCCTCACTGCCTGAGTGTATAGCTAAGACGGTATCAATACACCTCCTAAAAATTTTCCCCCATTAACAGAATCTGCTGTTTTTTTTTGCAACTACACAAACAATTATATTCCCGTCAGCAAAGCGATGGGTCTTTATCGGGTCTGCACATCATCGATGATGCGGCGTGCTTCTCCCAGCTCGCTTGCCATTGTTCCGGTGTCCCGGCAATGTTGGGGCGAATGCAGCCCCCCTCACCCTCCTTTCCCCGACCTGGCAAGACATCATAGCCCCATGGGAAAGACTATGTTTCCTGCATAACCTTTTGTGTTGCGGCCTGCAGAACGCTAAAAAGGACATTTATGAACAAGAAAGAGCAATCAAAGACTGCAGACCCTCGCCAGGACGTGTTTTCAGTGTTTTTTAAAGGCTTTTGTGTTAAAACAAATATGGCCGAACCACGTGACCGATAACGTCATCGTTATTTTTTTTTCTCCACCAATTTATCCCGAGGATGCTCAAGGAATTTAATCTTAATCGGATGAAGTTTTGTACTTGTCGAATTATGATGTCATAATGGAGGCACCTATGACAAAAACATTAACATAAGTTATTCCACATGGAGAGTTCTTTACAATGAGCCATGTCTCAATTTTTTATATGCAGTGCTTTCGGAGATATAGAGGTGCAAATTTTTTCGGGTTTTCCAAGATGGCGGCCAAACTACGTGACCGATGACGTTATAATTATTTTTCTCTTGACCAATTTATGCCTACATAATGCCCAAGAAATTTCATCTTGATCGGGTGAAGTTTTGTACTTGTCGAATTATGATGTCATAATGGAGGCACCTATGACATCATCATTAACATATTTTATTCCCCATGGAGAGTTCTTTACAATGAGCCATGTCTCATTTTTTTCTATTAAGTGCTTTTGGAGATATAGAGGTGTAATTTTTTTTGTTTTTTCAAAGATGGCGGCCAAATCACATGACCTATGACATCATAGTTATCTGAAAAAAATTCTACAGGTGGAGTTGCACCTATGGTGAAAATTTCCTGTCGATCGGAGCAGTTGCAGAGAAAATCATATTTATTCTGTGCGGACAAACAGACAAATGAAAAATCAGTCAGAGACCGAGGATTTGCCGGAATGTACTTTTTTTATCGGCCATTTTGTATTTTCCCAGGTACCGCACTAACGGCTGCACCGATCGTAACCTGACGAATGAAAACACACAGTTAAAAAGAATGACCTCGGACAAAGACCTTTTATAAGGACATGGGTTGAATCCCTGCTTGTCAACCTACTCCCTGCCATCACGGTCGTCTCTCCAACTCACCCAAAGCCTTCAACTACACATATTAAAACGCTCCTCCTCTTTCATTCCCGTTCTTCAAAGCAAAGCGGTAAAAATTGTTGTATTGAAGGAACTGCGCTCCAACGCGAGTCGAAAGAATTGACGCGACCAAAGACGGAATTCGTCCGAGTTGCTTTATTGAAACAAAACAGCTCAGGTATTCTCCTCAAGCCCGTTTATCGGGCAGCAATATATATACACATTTATGTCGGGAAGTTTGCCCGGCAAAAGCTATACCGGGCATGCCCGGGTGTCAAGGGCGAGCCTTGGAAAGGCGAGTCTGGACCTGCCCGGGCGTGTTTGGCTGCGGCCTGGCAAGTCGAGGCTGGGCGTGCCCGGGCGCTCTGGGCGAGCCCTGGAAAGGCGATAGCGGGCATGCCCGGACGCTCTGGGCGAGCCCTGGAAAGGCGATAGCGGGCATGCCCGGACGCTCTGGGCGAGCCCTGGAAAGGCGATAGCGGGCATGCCCGGTCGCTCTGGGCGAGCCCTGGAAAGGCGAGAGCGGGCATGCCCAGGAAAGACGAGACCGGGCGTGCCCGGGAGGTTCGGGCGTGCCCGGGAACAGTGAGTCCGGGCATGCCCGGGAGAGGCGCGTCTGGCCGTGTTCTGGCCGGTGCAAGGCGATTGTGTGCATCCAGCGGTAACCGCTACACACGCCCCTCCAGAATCGACCTGCACCGGCAGGGTCAATTTAAGGGGGGTCCGGATGACCCGGCCGAAGCGACCCCTGGAGGGTCGTGGGGAGGGGTCCGACGTGGTGGTGGGTGGTCGAGCGGGGGGAACTGTGGACGGGGGGTGGCCTCGCCGCGGAGGAAGGGCCAACCGTGGTGGTCGGTCGACGTCCATGTGTGCCGGTTTGAGGCGGTCCACAGAAATCCGGTCCGGCCGGCTGCCGAAGTCGACGATGAAAGACTTGTCGCCCCGTCGCAGGACCCGGAAGGGCCCGTCGTACGGCGGCCGGAGTGGCCCCCGGTGCGCGTCATGACGCACAAAGACGTACTCCGCTGTGCGAAGCGCCGGGGGGACGTAGGACTGGGGGCCACCGTGGCGGGACGTCGGCACGGGGGCAAATCGTCGGGCGGCCTCCTGGAGGTCCGAGCGCTGGCGAGTGGCGGACCAGGGACTGGTAGCATCGGGCACGAATTCGCCCGGGACGCGGAGCGGCTGGCCGTAGACGAGCGCGGCAGCGGACGCCTGGAGGTCTTCCTTGGGGGCCGTGCGAAGGTCCAAAAGGACCCACGGCAGCCGGTCGGCCCAACCGTCGTCCTGAAGGCCGGCCATGAGTGCGGCCTTCATGGAGCGGTGAAACCGCTCACACAACCCGTTGGCTTGGGGGTGGTAGGCCGTGGTGCGGTGCAGCGTGACCCCCAACGAACGGGCGACCGCGCCCCAAAGCTCAGACGTGAACTGTGGGCCGCGGTCGGACGAGATGTCCGCTGGTGCGCCAAAGCGCGCGACCCAGGTGGCGATGAACGCCTGCGCTACGTCGGCGGTGGTGGTGGAGGTGAGGGGCACGGCCTCCGGCCACCTGGTGGTCCTGTCCACCATGGTGAGCAGGTGGGTGAACCCCCGCGAGGGGGGCAGGGGACCGACCAGGTCCACGTGGACGTGGTCGAAACGCCGTTCAGGCACGGCAAAAGGTGCCAGCGGGGCCTGGGTGTGGCGGTGGACCTTGACCCGCTGGCAGGCCGTGCAGGCGTTGGCCCAGTCGCAGATGTTTTGTCGAAGGCCGTGCCAGACGAAACGCGCCGACACCAGCTTCTGAGAAGCTTTCCGGCCCGGGTGAGAAAGGCCGTGGATGGAGGCGAAGATGCGGCGCTGCCAGGAAACGGGCACGATGGGGCGAGGCTGGCCCTGGGAGACGTCGCAGAGCAGGACGGTGCCCGCGAAGGGAATGTTGGCCAGGCGGAGGCCCGTGTCCGCCGCACGGAGTGCCTGCACCGAGGCGTCGGTGATCTGGTCGGCCGCCATGAGTGCGAAGTCCACGCTGAGGTGGACCGCGTTCGCGCTGGCCCGAGAAAGACAGTCGGCCACGGCGTTGTCTTTGCCGGCGACGTGCCAGATGTCCGTGGTGAACTCCGACACGGCGGAGAGGTGGCGCTGCTGGTGGGCCGACCACGGCTCCGTGACCTTAGCCATTGCGTAGACCAACGGCTTGTGGTCGACGAAAGCCGTGAACGGGCGGCCCTCCAGGAGGTGTCGGAAATGGCGAACGGCCAGGAATAGCCCGAGCAGCTCGCGGTCGAACGTGCTGTAGTTTAACTCGTTCGGCCGGAGTTGCCGGCTGAAAAAAGTGAGTGGCTGCCAAACCCCGTCCACCCATTGCTCATGGACGGCGCCCACCGCGTAGTTGGAGGCGTCCGTAGTGAGGGCGATGGGCGCGTTGAGCACCGGGTGAGCCAGCAGCGTTGCGTCGGCGAGGGCCCGTTTGGCGCTGGCGAAGGCCGCGTCCATGGCCGCGGACCAAACAATGTCATGCTTGGCCGGCTTGCCCCGGAGGGCCTCGTAAAGGGGCCGCATGAGCTGAGCAGCGCGGGGCACGAATCGGTGATAAAAATTCAGCATGCCGAGGAACTCTTGGAGGGCCTTGATGGAACAGGGATGCGGGAACGTGGTGATGGCCTCGACCTTGGTCGGCAGCGGCACGGCCCCGGTCTTGGTGATGCGGTGGCCCAAAAAGTCAACGGTCGTCGCGCCGAAGTGGCATTTGACCGGGTTGACAATTAAGCCGTGCTCGCTGAGGCGACCGAACAGTGTTCGGAGGTGGAGGAGGTGCTCGGTGCGGGACGTGCTGGCGACGAGGATATCGTCCAGATAGACGAAAAGAAACGGCAGGTCGCGCAGCACGCCGTCCATCAAGCGCTGGAACGCCTGGGCCGCGTTCTTGAGGCCAAACGGCATCCGCAAAAATTCGAACAGGCCGAACGGCGTGATGACGGCCGTCTTCGGGACGTCGGCCGCCCGGACAGGTACCTGGTGGTAGCCCCGTATCAGGTCAATTTTCGAAAAGATGACCCGTCCCGCCAAACGGGCAGAAAAGTCCTGAATATGCGGGATCGGGTACCTGTCGGGGGTGGTAGCGTCGTTGAGACTGCGGTAGTCGCCACACGGGCGCCATCCACCCCCTGGCTTTGGCACGATGTGCAGTGGCGAGGCCCACGCGCTATCGGAGCGGCGCACGATGCCGAGGTGCTCCAACGCGTCGAACTCGGCCTTCGCCATGGCGAGCTTGGCCGGGTCGAGGCGGCGGGCCCTGGCGTAGACCGGCGGGCCCGTAGTGGGTATGTGGTGCTCGATCCCGTGCCGCACCGCGACAGCCGAAAACGTCGGCCGCGTGAGGGCCGGGAATTCCACGAGCAGGCGAGCGAACTCGTTCGCTGCCGGGAGGGTGCACGCCAGCTCGGTCGGCGCGGAGCTGCTCATCGTGCACGCCAGGGAGCTGAAGGTCTCGGCGTGGACAAGGCGATGTCGTTTGACGTCGACCAGCAGCCCGTGCGCGCAGAGGAAGTCGGCGCCCAGCAAAGCCACGGGGACGCTGGCGGTAACAAAAGTCCATTGAAAACGCTGGCTGCCGAAGCAGAGGGTGACGACGCGTGGGCCGAAAGTGCGTATGGCCGAGCCATTAGCAGCGACCAAAGAGGGGCCGCAAACGGCGTCCCGCCTGTCCTGCTCGGAGGCGGGTATGACGCTCAGTTGGGCGCCGGTGTTACACAGGAAACGCCGCCCAGACGCTTTGTCCCGAATAAACAGCAAGTTGCCCGAGTAGCCGGCGCTCATGGCTGGGAATGAACGCCGGCCCGGCCGTTTCCCGACCTGCCGAAAGTGCACGGGGGCCGGCACGTCCGAGCCTTGTGTCCGAACCTGGCGTGGTAATAACACCATGCCCGGTCAGGTGGAGGCCCCGGCCGTCGTGTCGGAAGCGGGCGGTGCGGCGTGGCGGCCGCCAGTTGCACCGGCAGTTCGGCCTCCAACCGCGCAGGGTGCTCGGGCGTCGTGGGCGTCGCCTCGGACGGCGGCGGGCTCCAGGTAACCGCGCCGATGTGCTGGCCCGCCGAGGAGATCTTATCGGCTTCCCTGGCGAGGGCGCGGGAATCCGTGATCAACGTGCCAGCCAGGGCGAGGCGTACCGGGTGAGGCAGCTGGCGAAGGAACAGCTCGCGGAACAGAAAATCCGGAGAGTGCTCACCGAGCAACGAGAGCATATAGTCCATGCGCTCGGACGGGCGCGTGTCGCCGAGCTCGGGCAGAGCGAGCAGGCGCCGTGCGCGTGCTGCCGGTGAGAGGGCAAAAGCGTCGAGGAGGAGTGTCTTCAGCGCGTCGTATTTGTCAGCAGCCGGCGGGTGCTCGAGGAGGCTCAAGGCGCGGGCCGCGGTGGCGGAACCGAGCGCCGCCACAACATGGTGGAAGCGGGTGTCGTCCGCGGTGATGCCTCGCAGGGCGAACTGGGAGTCCGCCTGGGCGAACCAAACAGCCGCGTGAGCCTCCCAGAAGGTAGGCAGTTTAAGCGTCACTGCCGGGTCCATGTCGGTAGGTCACCAATGAAGGAACTGCGCTCCAACGCGAGTCGAAAGAATTGACGCGACCAAAGACGGAATTCGTCCGAGTTGCTTTATTGAAACAAAACAGCTCAGGTATTCTCCTCAAGCCCGTTTATCGGGCAGCAATATATATACACATTTATGTCGGGAAGTTTGCCCGGCAAAAGCTATACCGGGCATGCCCGGGTGTCAAGGGCGAGCCTTGGAAAGGCGAGTCTGGACCTGCCCGGGCGTGTTTGGCTGCGGCCTGGCAAGTCGAGGCTGGGCGTGCCCGGGCGCTCTGGGCGAGCCCTGGAAAGGCGATAGCGGGCATGCCCGGACGCTCTGGGCGAGCCCTGGAAAGGCGATAGCGGGCATGCCCGGACGCTCTGGGCGAGCCCTGGAAAGGCGATAGCGGGCATGCCCGGACGCTCTGGGCGAGCCCTGGAAAGGCGAGAGCGGGCATGCCCGGGAAAGACGAGACCGGGCGTGCCCGGGAGGTTCGGGCGTGCCCGGGAACAGTGAGTCCGGGCATGCCCGGGAGAGGCGCGTCTGGCCGTGTTCTGGCCGGTGCAAGGCGATTGTGTGCATCCAGCGGTAACCGCTACAGTATCACCATTATACTGTATATTACTAGCAATGGTACCCGCCCTAAGGGCGGGGCTTCATTTGGGAGGTGCAAATAATTATTTAAACGATTTATATAAATGGGTGGTGAGGGGGCTTGAAGCCAGATTTTAATCGTACAGCCGCCATTGGTGCTCGCCGTCACTGCGATGCGAAGCGAAAGATGCCTCAGAGCTGTCACATTCACAATCGCTATGTCATATGTACTCCCCATACATGTTTCCTTCATTGTAAAAACTACCACGTCAACAGTTAAAAGGATTTTGAGCCGATAGGTGTTACGGCCTTGGCAAGATCGATGGAGACAGCGATCTGTTAGCTTATACACCACCCAAATAGCTAGGTGGAATTCTCTCATGTAGAGATTAAACCCATGTCGTTTGAACTTTGGCAGAGGTCATTATTTACTTTTAATGATATTTATATACGAATCAAAAAGAAGATAATTGGTTTTGGGTCATCCTTTCCGCATATGTCGTGGGATTGTGAGTTGGAGAGATGACCGTGATGGCGGGTACCGTTGCTAGTTAGCAAAAAACGATTTTCACGTTTTGGATGACCTTGAGCTTGACCTTGGGCCTGGAGAGTTAAAAATTTGGCACAGTCTATTCCAGGGCAAGGCAAATATGTGTGTAAAGTGTGGTGATGCTATGTGCAACGATGTAGGCGTAGTACTGCGCACAAACAGACAAACAGACAGACAGACAGACAAACCAACCAACCAACCAACATACTTGCTGGAATCTATTCCGGCAAGTAACAAACAAACGGACTCAAATGCAATACCCTCTTCTCTGGCGAGGGCAATAAAGACAGAGGGTGGTAACATTTGATATGGGGTCAAACAGGTGGATACTTTCAGATACACACAGTGGGGTGGGGTGAACGTCGTCCATCTAGACAAAATGGTGATGCATATCGGATATCACATGTACAATTACCTCTACGCTTATCCTAAACACTTAATAATGAAATAACTATGCTATATTTGGCATTTATTAACCCCTCTGAGTCATTTCCACAACAATATAATTTCAATTATTAACATATTGTGTGTTTTTCTTTTTTATAATTCTCTTTGCACTCTTGACTACCTTATTTTCACCAGCCCTGCTGCATTGTTTGGTGAAAATACTTCAGCCAGAAAATTCAAACTTCTCCATCCAGATTTTGTCAGGTTTCTCAGAAACAGGTAAGTTTATAACAATTTCATGAAATCCTTGAAATGTAGCTTGCTTTACTTTTGAGGATGTTTAACCTTGCATCAATATCTCTTCAAAGTATAAGCTTGCAGAACCTGAGGGGTCATCTATTTATTACATAAGTGGGGACGGGAAGGGGGTTGGGTGCTGGCTGGAAAAATTAAAATGGTGAAAGGGAATAGAAAGAAGGATTGTAAGAGGGGGAGAAAAGAAGGTCGGGGGAATGTGGGGAGAGTGGGGAAAGAAGGAAAAGAGGCTTAGGAACAGATACGAGTCGAATGATAAAATTCTGAAAGAGCAAAGTAAAATATTTCTGCCATATTTGCATAAGCAATACATACATTGTCTCGAAATGTCGTCTCCCACGAATGCCAGGTAGATGGTTATATGTTTTTTCCAACTGGCAATGTGCTATTTTTGAGACCAGGTCTGGAACTGACGCCATTACATTTTTAACTTGAATCCAAATATCACATACAAATAACCCACCATGTTGTGGCATATTGATATTTCAACAGGGAACTAGCACACAGTGGCCTTCTGCTTTCGAAATATACCTTAGGAACTTGAATAGTTCACAACTTAAATCCAGACAGGACAGCCAGCGTTACTTCGCTCCCAAAGGACTGAGCTTTGAGATATACTGGTCCGAGGTGGCTTGACACTGGATTAGCACCTGAGCAAGTCAGCCCATTGGCGTGCACACGGCCATTTAACTTTTCCTGCCACCCTTTTCTGGTGTGGTTACCAGCGCAGTAACTGAAGGCAGATTTTTGAATAGGCCAAATTTTTTTTAGGTCAGACAATCAAATACATTCAAAAGCTTGAAAAATCCAATATTCAAAATATAAATTTCTGAATAAATATCCCTCATATGTTAAGAGAAGAATATACTATTGGGTAACACAAAGCAAAAAAGCAAAATATACGAGCTATATGTTAAAAGTAAAATAAAAAAGTGTTCACTCGGTCACCATGTTTCTATGATCTTGAAAACGGGTGGCATGGTTTACAGAATATTTCGAACCAGCTCCAATCATAGTCTTTCAACCATTTTCTTTTCAAAATTTTCATTTTCAAAATGGTCTTTCTGTCTTCCACCGACTCCTCTCCAGCCTTGCTGCCCCAGCTCTGTCTGTGCTCTGTCCACCAAATATTCCTACAGGTCGCACAAGATCTGCCAGCAACCCTCTTCTGGTTAAACTGCCAAAATCTAGGCTCTCTGCTCACCTTCACTCTTTCTCCCGTCTCTGGAACAAACTCCCTCACTCTCTTCAATCCCACTCCTCTCTCCAGGTCTTTAAAACAGCTGTTCACCACCATCTCTTATCTTACCCCAATACCCCATTCACCCCAGATCCACTTTTTTGAAATTCCGACTTCTTTCCTGGAAGTCCTAGCAGTGTCCATGTGTTTTATACCTCTCCCACCCCACCCCCACCCCCCCCCCCACCCCCTTCCTGTGCCTCCTCCCCCTAAGCCCTCTCCCTCCCACAGATCTCCCGATGTCCCTGCTCTCAAATGTTGTACTTGTGTCCTTCCCTCTCTCTCCCCATCTTGTCTCCCGCTCCGTTTATATTATGTTTTATGTGTCACTTTGTCTTTTTGTGATTAATCCTAGCTCTTACACGAGCCTCGATCTTGTATACAAAAAAAATAAAAAAATTGAAGGTCACAACATTGCAACTTGCCTCCAATTAATTTAGTTGGAAAGATGAAACCAGAAGGAGTCAGCCTTCTTGGTTCATCTTTTGTTAATGAGTCAGAGGGTGGCAACATGCCCTTCTTGGTCTATATAACAGCCGGTAGAGTAGTGATGGAAGTATCCAGAGATGTACACTCCGTAAGAGGAGACCCACAGGGGAGTTTCCACTGGAACTGCACCATGTTGAAGAAGTCCAAGATTTTACTTTTGTCAGGCTTGTGTTTCCTCTCACATGGTAAAAAAAAATTCCACCATGTTTTCAAAGATTTACAATGGCAGAGTGGGGTCAGTGACGTGCTTGGGGTAAAGCCCAGGAAGAGTTCATCGCTGTGTGTTCACACACCTAACAGATGGGATTTATCTTGAGGATTCCCAACAGAGGTAGATGAAGACAGACATCCCTACAATGATGAAATGAAGGGTTATTGAAAGTACGGAGGAAATTTGAGCTATAAGAAGAAGACGAGCTTACACAGTGAGCACATGTGTAGCCTACATGTCAATAAAGAAGAAGCATTATAAGAAAGAAGAAGAGTCAGCTGCACGAGGTGGATTGAAGACGAAGGATGAACGTTTTGAATTGTGATTGAAAAAAACTTTTAATATCCGATGAAAATACTTTTGGGTATATTGAGAAGTAAAAGTTAGATATAAAAGTAAAAGAAACAAGTACACATACATTCAAAGTACACCGCCCCATGCCAAATAATTAAATATGCTGCAGCGCGGCATTGCCGGGGCGCCTCCGGCGCCCGGCAATACCGCAGTGCAGCTCATTGAGGCTGCATTGGGAGGGAGAGGTGTACACTAATTGATTGATTAATTGTATAATTAAAATCAATAAAAGATTATCACAAAATATTTTCATAATCAATTGGCTAATCGCATAACTAAACCAGTAGTGCTTCATCCGAAGATGTATCTTTTAGAAATTTAATTAAATAAGTCATTTATAAAAAATTAAATAATTAATTGATTACTCAATAAATAATTAATCGATTAATCAATAAATACTTAATAGATGAAATGATTAATCAATAAATCAAAAATATCCTTGATAGCCACATCACTTGGTCACTCATGTCCAAATATTAGCTTCCCAGCTCAAAAGGTGCCTGAGATATTGGCCAAATGAGAAAGAAAATAAATAAATGATTAATAATGAAAATAAATAAATAATAATCATAAAAAAATTAAATTATTAATCAATTTGGTCAGAGAACACATAAACTACCACTATTTCATCAGAATCTGTAACTTAAAAAAAAAAAAAATTTTTTGTCATTAATCGAATAATTAAATAATTAATCGATTAATTGATTAATTAATAAATCAAAAATATCCTTTGCAGCCAAATCACCTGGTCATTGGCATGTCCAAATATCAGCTTCCTAACTCAAAAGGTGCCTGAGTTAATAATGGTCAGAAGATAAATGAAATTTAATTAATTAAATAAGTACTTAATTAAACGCTAATAATTAAATAACTCCTCAATTAATTGATTATTCAAAAAACAAAAAATACCGTATTTGACAAAGGACTTGCTCACGACTGTGCCGAAATTTCAGCTTCCTAGCTCAAAGGATGGCTGAGATATCGTCCGGACAACCAAGAAAGAAAACAAACAAACAAGAAAACAAACAAGTACACATACATTCAAAGTACACCGCCCCATGCCAAATAATTAAATATGCTGCAGCGCGGCATGGCCGGGGCGCCTCTGGCGCCCGGCAATACCGCAGTGCAGCTCATTGAGGCTGCATTGGGAGGGAGAGGTGTACACTAATTGATTGATTAATTGTATAATTAAAATCAATAAAAGATTATCACAAAATATTTTCATAATCAATTGGCTAATCGCATAACTAAACCAGTAGTGCTTCATCCGAAGATGTATCTTTTAGAAATTTAATTAAATAAGTCATTTATAAAAAATTAAATAATTAATTGATTACTCAATAAATAATTAATCGATTAATCAATAAATAATTAATAGATGAAATGATTAATCAATAAACCAAAAATATCCTTGATAGCCACATCACTTGGTCACTCGTGTCCAAATATTAGCTTCCCAGCTCAAAAGGTGCCTGAGATATTGGCCAAATGAGAAAGAAAATAAATAAATGATTAATAATGAAAATAAATAAATAATAATCATAAAAAAATTAAATTATTAATCAATTTGGTCAGAGAACACATAAACTACCACTATTTCATCAGAATCTGTAACTTTAAAAAAAAAATTTTTTTTGTCATTAATCGAATAATTAAATAATTAATCGATTAATTGATTAATTAATAAATCAAAAATATTCTTTGCAGCCAAATCACCTGGTCATTGGCATGTCCAAATATCAGCTTCCTAACTCAAAAGGTGCCTGAGTTAATAATGGTCAGAAGAGAAATGAAATTTAATTAATTAAATAAGTACTTAATTAAACGCTAATAATTAAATAACTCCTCAATTAATTGATTATTCAAAAAACAAAAAATACCGTATTTGACAAAGGACTTGCTCACTACTGTGCCGAAATTTCAGCTTCCTAGCTCAAAGGATGGCTGAGATATCGCCCGGACAACCAAGAAAACAAGAAAGAAAGCAAGAAAGCAAGAAACCAGAGTGAAAACTGAGTACTCTCTTTCAGCGTGCGTCACTGCCGAGCCCCCTTTGGTGCCCGGCAATGACGATTTGCAATGCCTGGAGATGGCATAGGAAAGGAGCGGTGTACAACAAGAAACCAGAGTGAAAACTGAGTACTCTCTTTCAGCGTGCGTCACTGCCGAGCCCCCTTTGGTGCCCGGCAATGACGATTTGCAATGCCTGGAGGTGGCATAGGAAAGGAGCGGTGTACAATGAGTGAAAGAAGGGATAACGGGCAGAGATAGTTTGTAAAAAATTTAACATGCAAATGTTTTTGTTGTTTTTTTACCTCGCGAGTAAACTACAAAAAGGTTGAGAACAAAATAAAAGAGAATACAAGAAACCAGGTGTATGGTGTTCGGCCAGGGAAGGTTAGATGAATGAGTGAAGAAAGGAAAAGGTAGCAATGTTACATAATCTTTTTAAAGTCTTGTTTCACATGTATAACACAATAGAAAGGGGAGTGGAACCACGTGTTCCTGTAAATGGGCTGCGATGTTATCCTTTGTTGAATGCGAGTGAATGCTGTTTCCCATTGAGGCTACATTCCAGTTTTTGAGGCTGCCAAGCTGCATTCTTATGCCATTTCTGAAGCCTTTTGGATCTTTCTGCAAAGCGAGCAACAACAAGAAAGGTATTTTATCAGTCGGAAGGGTGGAAAAAAAAGAATGAAATAAGACACTGTGGATACAAACATAAAGCACAAAGTATGTTTTCTTTGTCAAGGTGAGCGACTTAGACCTCAAAAGAACATGAAAAATTGACGTCACAGAACTAGGTACATAAGGAGACATGGAAATGGGCAAGCGGAACCAACGCCACGTAACATCATCTGAGATCGAACTTGGATAACAAATCTGGGAGACAACAAAACGCCTCAGCAGTCTTGTGCCTCCATCCGAATGGACAGAATTTATCAGGCCATAAGAAATGGCCTTTAGTGGCAGCAACAAAAATGCAAGTACTGTACATACAATGGCAAGCAAACAGGTATTTACAAGTAGAGAAAACAATGAAATGACATACATGTGCAACAATTACAGCACATATACAGTGCCTATAGAAAGTCTACACCCCTTTCAAAAATTTCACCTTTTGTTGCCTTATAGCCTGGAATTAAATTGCATTAAAACAGACTTTTTCCACCTTTATTAACCAAGTGAAAAACAAATTCTACAAATTTCAGAAAATTAATTAAAAATACAAAACTAGAATTTATTGGTTGGATAAGTGTCCACCCCATGCATGGGTTGGCAATTTACAATTACAATTTACAATTTACACCCCAAGCAATTTACAATTGCTCCATGCATGGCTTGCGGACTTCCTCTCTGGTCGTAGTCAACGTGTGGCCCTGAATGGATTTCTCTCATCTCCCCTTCCTGTTCAGGCTGGAGTTCCCCAAGGCAGTGTGCTGGGCCCTGTGCTTTTTCTGGTCTTTATCAATGATCTCTCCGACTCTCTGGAAAATCCTCTCTATCTCTTTGCTGATGACTCCACTCTCTGCCGCTCCATTCCTCTTCCCTCAGATCGGCAGTCTGCAGCCTCCTCACTCTCTGAAGACCTGGACAAAATCACAGACTGGTCAAACAAGTGGAACATGTCTTTCAATCCTGACAAATCTCACTCTCTTACTATGTCTCTCCGAAAAGATCGACTGGACAACCCTCCCATCTACTTTCTCAACAATCCTCTCCAATAAGTTCTGTCGCTCAAGCTTTTGGGTCTCACTATCTGCCATGATCTTTCTTGGGAAAACCACATTTCCAAGCTGGCCTCCAAAGCCAGTCGCCGACTGGGCATCCTCTGTCGTGCGAAGTCCTTCCTCGGCACACCTGAGCTCCTCACCACATACAAGGCTTTCATCCGCAGCTCAATGGAATACTGTTCTCCCCTATGGGCTGGTGCTCCTGCCTCACACCTGGCCCGGCTTCACGCTGTTGAATCCAAAGCTTTCAAAATCATTGGAATCTCCCGCGATGAAGCTACCTCTGAGGGCCTTTCACTCACTCACCGCAGGCAGGTAGGTGGTCTTTCTGTCTTCTACCGACTCCTCTCCGGCCTTGCTCCCCCAGCTCTCTCTGTGCTCTGTCCCCCAAATATTCCTACAGGTCGCACAAGATCTGCCAGCAACCCTCTGATGGTTAAACTGCCGAAATCTCGGCTTTCTGCTCACCTTCACTCTTTCATTCCTCTTTTCTCCCGCCTCTGGAACAAACTCCCACACTCCCTTCAATCCCACTCCTCCCTCCAGGTCTTTAAAACAGCTGTTCACCACCATCTCTTATCTTCGCCCATCCAAAACCTTGATCTTTTCTACCCCCACTAATTCACCCCAGATCCACCTTGTTTGAAATTCCAACTTCTTTCCTGGAAGTCCTGGCAGTGTCCATATGTTTATACCTCTCCCACCCCCCCCCCCCCACCCCCTTCCCATGCCTCCCCCCCAAAGCCCTCTCCCTCTCACAGATCTCTCGATGTCTCCATGTCTCTCGGTCCCTGCTCTCAAATGTTGTGTTTGTGTCCTTCCCCCTCTGTCCCCATCTTGTCTACCGCTCCCGATGTTATTTGTTTTATGTGTCTGTTTGTCTTTCTGTGTGATTAATGTTCGCTCTTTCACGAGCCTCGATCTTGTTTACAAAAAAACAACAAAAAAAAAAATACCATAGGAGGAGAGTTTGGTGAGCTGAGTGGGGTGCCAGACCGTATCGAAGGCACGTGATATGTCAAGGGAGACAGCTCTAATTTCCTGTTTGGCATTGAGGACCTCCATCCATTGTTGAGACAGCAGAAGCAGCATGTCCAGAGTCGAGTGACCTGGTCTGAAACCAAATTGATGATCAGAGATCAAGCCATTGGAGAAGAGGAAAGATTTCATATCAGAAGTGATGATGGATTCCATTACTTTGATGAAAATTGGGAGCAGGCGGATTGGTCGGTAGTTGCAAGGATCTGTTTTTGCACCTTTTTGTGTAAAGCGGTAATGTTGACTGATTTCCAAGCTGATGGCAGATGACCTTGAGCAAAAGAGAGGGTGAAGAGCAGAGAGAGAGGGAGTGAAAGAGCGGCAGAGCAGGATTTTAGGACCTGTGGGCTCCTGCCGTCTGGTCCAGTTGCAGAATCAGAGTCGAGGATTGACAGATACTTCTCCACCTTGTCAGGAGAGAAGGGCACGGAGTCCAGGAGCAGCTGGGTACGAATGGGTAAGGTGGATACAGAGAGGGACAGGTTTGGGACACACGATTTCGAGGCAAACACAGAGTTGAGGCATTCAGCTTATTCACATGCCAAATCAGCTGTGTAGCCGTTTGAGGTAAGGAAGGGGATGGAAGGGTAACAAACACAAGAAACAGATTTGACCAGATGCCACCAGGATTTGGAAGAGGGAGACAGGTTTGAGAGTTCAGTCTTGAGAGTAGAGAGATATTGTTTCCTGGGTCTCCTGAGGGTGGACACACACTTGTACCGGGCTTTGTGAAAGGAAATGAGATTGCCTTCAGTTGGATTTGCTGCCTTCCAGGAGGTGAAGGCAAGTTGTTGCAGGGCAACTGCCTCACCACAAGATTCTGAGTACCATGGACGGGAGGAAGGGTATGACAACTGAAAACGAGATGGGATAAATTTGTGCATGAGAGAGAGAGCAGTTTACTTTGGAAGAATTCCCAGGTTGAGTTGATCTCAGAGGTGGTAGAGATGGGAGACCAGTCCAGATGATTGATGGTTGCTTGAAGACCGTGCCAGTTGGCCTGAGTGAAATGCCAGTCTCGTCGATGCTGAGGAGGCTCTCTGAGATTGGCCAGAGAGATGTCCACTTTAACAAGCACATGATCAGATGAACCGATTGGAGCATAAGAAGAGCAGCAGACATTTGCAGGGAAGTTAGTCATAACCAAGTCTAGAAGATAAGATGCTCTGTTGACTGACATCGGGGTCGGGAAATTGACAGATTGTGTCAGTCCCAATGAGTCGCATAAGTCCTTTGCTGAGATGCCCTGGCTGGTGAGAGAGGTACCCACACCCAGCCAGCTGAGCTGGCATGATGACAATTGAAATTACCACATATGAGAAAGAGAGTGTTTGGATGAGTAGATAAATGTTGGTCCATGTTTATCAGACAGCGAGATGTAGATGGAGTCATCACTGTTTGGTGGACAGGACAACACACATATGAACAAAAGGTGGGAGCAAAGGGGAAGCCGTCGACAGAGGTACTCTTGGGGGTGAAGTGGAGAGAGGGCAGTGCAGGGCGAGTGAGGAAGAGAGTTTTTGATAAAGATAGCAACCCCACCTCCAGGACGAGGCTCAGGCCTATCATACCGGAGGAGGGAGTAACCAGGGAGAGATATTAAGGAATCAGAAACATCATGAAGGAGGAAAGATTCTGTTAAGCAGATCAAGTCTGGTTTGTCAGTAGCAACCTGTATGGAGAGATCAGTCAAGTTTGAGCAAAGGCCCTGGATGTTTGAGGTCCATACCGTAAATGAAGAGGAAGGGGGAGCATCGGATACAGAACGGGGGGTGGGGGGGGGGGTAGGGTAAGATGTGGAAGAGGAGGAGGAGGTAGGGAGAACTGTTGATAGTGTGTCAGAGATTTCAGAATAGCTCAGAGAAAGGGAAGGATGAGGAGGACAAAAGGTTTGATTGTGATTGGGTGAGGCACAGTGAGGTGTTGTTTGAGGGGGGCAGAGCGAGAAAGAAGGTTGGGGGAGATGGAAGTGAGAGTTGGAAGGGAGAAGAAGCGGGGAGGATGCTTTGAGAAGGAGGGGTGAGAGGGGAGAATTGGAGAAAAAAGGAGGATGGGGAGTTTAGGAGGGGAGGGGTGAGGGGGGAGTTTAGGAGAAGAGGAGCGAGGTGGGGGTTTAGGAGGGGAGGGGTGATGGGGGAGATTTGAAAGGGATGGATGATGGGGTAGATTAGGAGGAGAATTTGGACTTGTGATTTGTGATTTATTGTGATTAAAAAAAAACACTTCCATACACCGACCTTGACGCTCGGTTTGCAAGCCACCATCTGCAATTCCAATGTAAGAGACATAATTACTCTTCTTTTGGGGCTTCAGAGTCCTAAGGGGTCTTTCGGGTCCTTGGGGTCTTCTCGGTCTTCATTATCTTTTGTGTCTTTAACAGTCTACAGGGTATTTTGGGTCTTCGGGTATTTTTGGTATTTGGGGTCTATTGGTTCTCTGGGGTCTTCTGGGGTCTTCTGGGTCCATGAGGTATTTTGGGTCTTCGGGTCTTACCAAAATTTTTGGTCTTTGGGGTCCATTGGGTTTTCATGGTCTTTTCAGTCTTTTGGGTATTTTGGGTCTTCGGCGTATTTTGGGTTTTTGGGGTCTTTTTTGGTCTTTGGGGTATTTTGGGTCTTCATAGTCCTTGGGGATCTTCTGGGTCCTTGGGGTCTTTTGTGTCCTTTTTGTCATTTGGGTCCTTGGGGTTGCTTGGGTGTTTTGGATTCTTAGGGTCTTTTGGATCTTTGGGGTTCATTGGGTCTTCAGGGTATTTTGAGTCCTTGGGGTCTTTTAGGTCTTTTTGTCATTTGGGTCCTTGGGGTTGTTTGGGTCTTTTGGATCCTCAGGGTCTTTTGGGACTTCAGGGTATTTTGGGTCTTCAGAGTCCTTGGGGTCTTCTGGGTCCTTGGGGTCTTCTGGGTCCTTGGGGTCTTCTAGAGTATTCTTTATATTTTGTTTCTTTAACAGTCTACAGAGTATTTTGGGTCTTTGCCTATTTTGAGTGTTTGGGGTCCATTGGGTCTTTGGGGTATTCTGGGTCCTTGGGGTATTTTGGGTCCTCAGACTATTTTAGGTATTTTAACCGGTGGACACACAGTCGTGTTCAAAGATTGCCCCTTAAACCGCCCCCCCCCCCCCTCAAATGCCTCCGAAAGCACTACTCAAAGCCTTTAAATAAAACCTATCATTATGAAGGTGGACACACACACACACACACACACACACACACACACACACACACACACACACACACACACACACACACACACACACACACACACACACACACTGTGTTTGATATGGTAGATACTTTAAAATACCTTTATTGTTGGTATTAGCTGAGGAGAAACAATTAAAAGACTTCAAAAGTGGTCTTACAGACGATAGGAGTGCAGCTTGGTTACTCTTCAATGAAGCAACTGGGCTTATGAAAGTTATCTCTGTAATAAAAAACATCAATTAAGAAACAACATTCACTCGCATTCAACAAGGGTTCATCGACTATTTACAGGAACACGTGGTTCCTCACATTATTTTTTGCAATATGCTGGTCTGGGAGGACGGTGTTTGAACTCTGTTTGAATCATGCGAAAGAGTTTAATTAAAGTGGTACTTCTGTTTGTTTGCTTGATGTTCAGTGTTTAATAAGAACAAAGTATAAGAAACAACCTTAGGTTGTCAGCCATTGCACATGCTTTTGGAGCCTAATGGCCTCTTTCTATGTTGAAGTTCCTTGTAAAATAACTTGTATTTATCTTTATTTATTTATTTATATATTTACAATGTCAGAAACGAATTACATTTCACAGGGTGCTGCCATCTCCAAGCATGAAAGGCAGATATCGTGATATCTACCGGCCTACTACAGGCGGAATTGCTCTCCTCACAGCACTCTATACTTGTGATCAGGTGTGTTTGTGTATGTGCATTTACGTACAGGAATCGGATGGATCTCAGATGATGATGTCATGATTTTTGAAGAAGTGTCAGAAATTGGCATCAAAGTGAAATGACAGCATAGCTTATCATCATTAGCGGAGAATCCACTAATACAAATGAGATAATTCCCACACTTCTATGATATCTGCAGTTTTCATTGAAACTATATTATAACTAGAACGCCACTCAGTCGAGCGCATACTCCCGTCGTGGGTTTAGTTGGAATAATACGTTTTGTTTAACATCTCCTCTCCCCAAAACAATAAATGAAAAAAAAAGTAGGCCCTAACTGTCAGAGAATTTATTTTGATATATCTCGGAATTAGAGGAGAAAAACATCATTTAAGAATAAGAATAAAAGCTTTAATGCAGTAAAACAGAAAAAATCTTTCTCAAAAAAAATTCCAAAAAAAATTCCTGGATCCGGAATAATATCCTGAGCTTCACCAAAAACTAACTATTCGTTCAGCCATTGACAAATCTGGAAATAATTATTTATAAGTTCATCAAATACTGACACTGAGAATGACATTCGCTGAGCTAAATGTTGATATCTTCTGAGGTAAAAAAAACAAACAAAAAAAAAAAACAGTTTTAAAGCATTATACGTATCAAACGATACATTTTATGAAACGGGGAAACCTAATACACACTTTGGTGGTTTTAAAATGACAGAATATGTCTTTATTAGAAAAAAAATGAACATTGAAGATGATGCTGCTAAAAAAAATACACCGCTCTAACGCATAACCACGAGTTTAAACATTTACAAAAAATATGAAAACTATTTTCATATTACAATGTTAAATATAGAATATAAAGAAGATAATGTTAAAAAAAAATGAGCCCTATCTTCCAATGGTAAAAAAATCCTTCCAAAAATTCCTGCATCGGGAATAATATCCTGAGCTTCACCAAAAACTAATCAATTCTTCCTTATCCCAAGGGCAATCATCCCACCAACTTTCATCCAAATCCGTTCAGAACTTTTCCAGATATCTTGTTCACAAACACACGAACATACGAACACACACACACACACACGGACGGACACGAACGAATGCGTTACTCCCTGGCGGGAGTAATAAACCTGAAAATCGCAGAGCCAGAACCAGAATTATTTATTTGGTCTGGGAAGCCCATGCGAGGTTTCTTCTTCTTCAGCCTCTCACAACCCTGGGTGAATATGCGATCTTTTCAAAAAAAGTTGGAATTTTGCCAAATCTGTTTTATTCCTTTGTTAATATACCTCAGCCATTGATAAATCTGGAAATAATTCTTTATAAGTTCATCAAATACTGACACTGCGAATGACATTCGCTGAGCTAAATGTTGATATCTTCTGAGGTAAAAAAAAAAAAACAGTTTTAAAGCATTATATGTATCAAACGATACATTTTATGAAACGGGGAAACCTAATACACACTTTGGTGGTTTTAAAATGACAGAATATGTCTTTATTAGAAAAAAAATGAACATTGAAGATGACGCTGCTAAAAAAAAATACACTGCTCTAACGCATAACCACGAGTTTAAACATTTACAACAAATATGAAAACTATTTTCATATCACAATGTTAAATATAGAATATAAAGAAGATAATGTTTAAAAAAAATGAGCCCTATCTTCTAATGGTAAAAAAATCCTTCAAAAAATTCCTGCATCGGGAATAATATCCTGAGCTTCACGAAAAACTAATCAATTCTTCCTTATCCCAAGGGCAATCATCCCACCAACTTTCATCCAAATCCGTTCAGAACTTTTCCAGATATATTGTTCACAAACACACGAACACACACACACACACACATACACGGACACGAGTGAATGCATTACTCCCTGGCGGGAGTAACTAGATTGGCACTCGGTGGAGTGCAAACCTCCGCCAGGCTGAACACTTTACATTTTGTGTCCCACTGAGTGCTCAGATCTGGATCCGACATGAACCAAAATCTAATTGGCTTGTCCTTGTCACTTACCCAACTCATCCACCAAGTTTTGGCAGAAGTCATCCACAACTTTTTAAAATATCATGCTATATATCGTTTTTGGCTCTAGCACTCAATGGTGAATAATCACTTAAATTGTTTTTTGAATTCTCGGATCCAGATCCCGATCCAGATCGTCACCAAAATCGAATAGATAAATTTTGTCCTTGCCACACAACCAACCTGTTCAACAAGTTTCGTCTGAATACATTCACAACTTTTTGAGATATCATGCTATATATCAGATATAGCCCTGTTAGTCAAAGTTGAAAAATATTTTTTCCTAAAAAAATAATTTTTTAAATGAAAACAAATAAACAAAACACCTGAAAAAAATAGATGTGAAGAATCACTTTAAAATTATCTGATCCGGAATCTTCACCAAAATATAATCATTTCGTCTGTGTTACCTACCCAACCTCTCCACCAAATTTCGTCCGAATCTGTCCACAACTTTTTGAGATCTTTTTCACAAACAAACAGACAGAGGCGAAAACATAATCTCCATCTACCTTCGGTGGCAAAGGTAATAGTCCAGCGGATTAGCAAACCAATTGTTCATTTTTTGATAAAAGCATCAAAATTGGCATAGACATAGATAATTACATAGTAAACAATTTCAGATATGGAGTCACTTGAAATTGTACCTATGTTGGCCAGAGCGGCCATTTTCCAATATGGCCGCCATGCTGCATTAGCGATATAGATAATGCCTACTAGTACCCGACTGCAAAGCCGCAATGAGCCGGCGAAGCCAAAGCCTCTTGCCACTATTTTACCCATCACTATGGCATCAGTAGGTTAGGTAGTTGGTAGTAGGTAGGTGTAGTAGGTACCGTACCTAGTTCAAAATGACACCATTTGCATTCTGGATGAGATTAAGATTTATAAAATTTCCTTCTTGATTAATTCGGTGAATTCCGTCTCAACTTCGGATATTTCCGGCCGTGAAAAACTATCCCCTACGGCCGTGAGATTTCTAAAAAATAATTCTTCGTCAATTTTAGAATATTTGACGCCGTTTTCAGCGTCCGAAATGTGGTAATAAGCTTTTTTGAAATATTTTTTCAAATACTCGAATCTCATTGGTTCCGGTAATTGGTGACGATTTTCGTTGAAGGTAACCAGGGCCCGTGTGGGTCCGGGGAACGAGGTTGGTCTTAAAGTATTTTAATTACAAATTAGAGGTGCATAGGATTGTGAATAAAAAAAAGACGAGTGAAACAAACTCCTATTGAACCTTTTTCAATTTGTTATGCATACTTCCGCATCCGCAAGATGGCGGCCTCCATTGAGCGATTTGGTGCGTCAAAGCTTCGAAATTCTCAAGGGATCCAGCAAAATCTGGCTTTTCAACATAATACGTACGCGTTCATTCACAACACCGGCTTCGCCGGCTACTAGATGTCTTTGTTTGTGTCTAATAGCCACTTTAGAGCTGCCAATTGCTCATGATCTTATGCCAGAATATTAACCAGGTGCTGGCCTGAATATGTATGGGAGCCATTTTTCAAAATGGCCGCCATGTTAACAAAATGGGATCATATCTGAGCATATTGCTTTAAAACAGTTCAGCTTATGTAAAAATTGATGTACTGCTAGGTATATTAGTTTCTTGGACATTCTCCTTCACACCAGCAGAGAGCTGTGCATTTAAGTGCAGCCTTTTTGCACTTGCAGCGGTTACGGCATCCTTTCTTGCAGCCACAGGAGATCAACTCATAGCAGGTCTTGGATGCTTCAGGAAGTGTCATCCAATTTGGTTGATGAAGTCCATCATCAGTCTTTATCCAACCCCAGCTACATGGAGAAGGAAGTGCAGGCTGTGGAAGCAGTGTCTGACCCCAGATATGGCCACCCTGGAAAACAGCCCTCTTAACATGTTGTTCTAGAGCAGCCTGTGTTGGCGGAATTCGCTTAATAGAGTTATTCTTTGCAAACAGCTTCTTCCTTGCCTTGTTAACATCAGTGCAAGTACTTGTTCGATCAAAGAGGAGTATGACGAACCTCTCAATGACACTCATGCTTTGTTCCGAGATCCCACTGGGAGCACGTGCCAGTCGCAAAAGTGCATCATTGAGCTCCGGCAGTGAGTTCCAAGTAGCCCATGCAGTTTTCTTTCCATGTCAAACAAAGGCTGACACCGTATCACACCCTGTTAGGGCATGAAACATTGGAAGCGCACGTGATTTCTCTGGACCCAGACAGGCTGTAATTTTGTGGGTTGGTATGTAGCGAAAACTCTTTCCTGTTCCAAAAGCTAGCCACAGTTCATCTTTATCTGGTAGTGTATAAGCTACCATCACAGCCAACACCACAACATCGGTGTCAACATTACGTACTAGTATCTGGTGATGTCCGTGCTTTGCAGCATGTGCTACATGCAGCAACATTAGACTGTCTGCCTCTTCATGGTTGCATGGTGCAAGTGAGTCAATGTCCTGTTGTGGTGGCACACAGAGTACCCGGTCCCCATCTGTGACTACCAGCTCCTTGTTTTCAGTATCGAATGAATGGATGAGTACTATTGACAGGAAACTGAACAGTTCTGTCTTATTGATATCCACACACAAGAAGTCCTGCCAGTTTTTTGGTATGGGTGCAGACTCAACAACACGTCTGCGAACCCCCTTTCCACGTTTTGCCCTGGCTGTTGCTTTTGGAGAATCAATTACATAGCTGTCTCAGACCAGATCTAGATGTGATGCATGTTGAAGCTGTCCTAAGATGTATGGGATGAACACCTGACTGGCATATTCAAGAAATGTCTTTGCAATTCCTGGCTTCAGTATTTGAATGATGGCTGCTCCATCTAATACTATATTGGTGACACGAGGAGCTTCTGATTGCGCATTGGAAAGGCCTTCCAAACACGTCAACAAGTCACTCTTGGTGCCTAGGTGAAGTCTCCCTGCCTCAGAGAGTGCTGGTGGGCATCCTTGGTTCTCGTCTCGAAAGAATTCATCAAGATTTCCATCCCGAGTCTGACAGCCGATATACAACCAAGAAAATAATTCCATGTCACTCTTCAGGGAGGCAAACTGTTGCTTTCCCTTAGGTGCTTTGTCTATAGGGGTGCCTAAAAGTGGTAGCTTATTACGGTGAATTACATCATCGATTGACTTGGTCCTGTCTAGGAGACGTTCCTTTGTGAATTGATCAAACTGTTCTTGGCCTAGGTTATTGGCAGTACGGACTGTCTTTAATACTGAAGGGTCTGCAATTTCTTTGGTATCGAGGACAAGTAAGTCTTGGCTCTCCTCATCAAAAGGGTTGCTCAGTTCCTCGATTACCCTCACAAGTGAACGAACATCTTTTGCAAAGGATTTCTGTACACTCGATGTTTGATCATGGTGACATAAGTCTACTCGTTTTTCCCAGTGAAGCTCCACATTCTCGAATTCCTGAATAACTCTGGCAACCTCTGGGCCAGCAATCATCCACTGCCACAGAGCACTTGGGTTCTCTGTGAGACCAATCGCCCCTCCATCACCCTTGATGCAAGCATTTTTCTGTTCATGTGCTTGATCAATAGTGATGGCTGAGAATACCCGTTTGGTCTTCTGCACCGTAAAGTGACCAGCACTAAATTCTCTGTAAACGTCTGGGTGTTGCTTTGACAGTTGAGCCATATCTCTCAGATGCACTGGTATTCAGCGCGCATAGTTTGCGTGATCTAGTGCATAGAACCATGGAGTCAGTTCTGTCAGTGCATCCAGATACTTAGTAAAATTGGCTTCTCGTATGGAGTGCACATAGATTAGAATGCAAATTTCCAGTGCCATTGTTGTTGCCCAGTACTGAAACTGTGGGCAATTCTGTTGTCTGTCATTACACCAGGCATCAAAGTCCACTGGGGTCTCTCCATCTTCTGTATTGGCAACACTGTAGTGGTTATAGGTTCGATGTTGCAGAATGTATAAGGCACTTTGTATGGTATTTGGCTTCCAATGCCACCATGTCACCCATACTGAGCCTGGCCAATAGCTCAGTATCCTCAACAACTGCTGCACTTGCCCATACATTGCGGTCAATCTGAAATGTTGAAGCCTCATGAAGGCCATCATTACCAGCCAAATGTCCACAGAAGAAGCATGAAGGCTCGCTTGCAATTGTTTCTGTGCTAGCAGGCCACGATCTAGTCCGTTTGCATGGAGTATCACCACTTCCACTCGACCTAGCTGCTACACTTGGCATCGTTCTTTTCTCTGCTCTTCGCAGCATTGTACTGTTGTAGCAGAGCATGCATGTGTGATGCCACTTAGCCTCGTTGGCAACCATAGCAGCTTCAATACCAGAACCACCATCTATTCTGTCCAACTGCAATGTTCTTGGTAACTGTCTTAGTTCATTGAATTTGACAAGGTTATCAGCAAGTGACTTGTACCCTCTTCCAATGTCTGACCGTTTCGACAGTGCCGGGCATCGAAGCGACTCCATTGTTTGCTCCTGGCATATAACACAAAGTTTCCAGTTTGTATGAGCTGGCTGTTGATATGCAGGCGATGCACATGTGTCCACAAGTTTGAACCGTTTTGACATGATTAATTAAGTGCCTTAGTCGCTATTATGTGCTATCGGGTCACCTATTACTGCAACCGCCACCTCTATCACAATATCTTCTAAGGTGCACCATCCATCACCACCACCACCATACTCTGCAAAGGCATGTAACACATTATTAGGTTGATTGTGGTCGCTATTAAATTCATTTGTAATGTGATTGAGTTAGCACTGAAATTTCCAATAAATCGCCACCATTTTCGTAAAATGGTGGCAATTTTGAAAAATGGCGGCCATATATATTGTTGCGGTTTTGAGTTTGTACAATAAAGGTTAATTTCCCCCTCATAGTTTAGTCACACTACAACACGTAGCCTCGCGATAGTTCAGTTATTTCTCAGTATGTGTAAGCATAGTCGTTTTCCTGTGTTAGTTTTGCGTTGAGTAGAATAATGAGAGTTAGGTCCTTTCATTGCTTATGCCGCCTCGATACTTTGGCTTTTGGCGCAAATTAACACGAGGCAGGCCTGACAAGTCGAGACAAGACCGAAGGAAGGCGGAGGAGAAGCCGACGGTAAGCGCGAGCCGCCAATCAAGGCTCAAAGGGAGTGGCTTAGCACTGCGTCAAAAGGCGTGGTTAGAACATTCGATGGGACTAAGGGTGTGGCAATAAAACCCTTTGTGCAAAGCCCCCACCCGAGCAGTTCTGCGGAGAGGTGAGCTGAACCGAGTTCTGAGGGAGGTGTGCTGAACCAAAGAAAAGAGAAAGAGGGCTCTAGAGTTGAGAGAGTTCAAAGAGAGAGAGAGAGAGGATGTGCATGAACCAAGTTATAAGGCACTCTTACAAGTTAAACGCTCGGTTGAGCTTGAGGCAGAACCTCTATTGAGTTACGCGAGTGAGAGCGTGCCGTTATTTAATTGCGCTGAGAGAAACCGCCAAGCCTGGCGAAAGACGCGTACATTTCTCCGCCTGCCTGCTCTGCCCTTTGTTCGAGAGACGCACTGCAGGGATCCCTCCCGCCACCTGCTTGCCTTCATCGAGGGACGTGCTGTGACCGTGGAGAGCCACGCCGGGCGAAGCCGTTCCTGGATGACCAAGGCTGCGCGTTCAGCGCGTGAACATCATCCTCCCTTCATTTCCCCCTGTGAGTGTGATCGGGCCCGTGTCTGGGATTTAGTTTAGACTGTTTAAGTTCTGCTCTGTGTCTCTCCGACTTGTACATAATAGTGTAAATAATCATTAAACCTGTGTTCTTCCTTCTATTCGATCGTCCCCATCATTTCCATCTATTGACTAAGCGTCGTACGAATAAAACCGCTCAAATCGGGTTCCAATACCAGAGATCTGCACGGACCACGTGGAACGTCATCCGCTCGGACGTACTCAAATTACACGTGGTTCGTGCGAGGCTTGATCCCCGCTTCCGTGGTGACGTGAGTACTTAGGTACGTGCGAACATCGTCCCGAAACCCTGTCTCGCGTCCGACCGGAAGTGGCGATTCATATCTCGCGGTTGCGACGACCCAAGAAGAACAAGGGGCTTAATCTCCCCTTGGTAAGGGCAGGAGGGTCGCACGGAAACCATAACGATATTTTATGTAACCCTCTGTTTGATATTCTGGTGCAATAGTATTACCAACTTACACCTTTAAAACGACTTCTAGAATCATAAAGTGACATCTAGAGCGGCACATCTATATTGCGAATGCCATATGGCCACCATTTTGAAAAATGGCTGCCCTGCCCGACAGAGGTAAAATTTCAAGTGCCTCCACATCTGAAATTGTTTAGTATATAACATTCTATGCTTGTGCCAATTTTGGTGCTTTTATCAAAAAATGAACAATTGGTTTGATATGTTGAGCTAATCCGCTGCACTATAAGCAGAGAATTTCCTGATTTAGTAAAACTTGTAATACCCCTTCGTACCACTATGTACAGAAATAATTGGGGTCCTCCCCATTCCTGAACCCCATAACTATTAATTTATCTCACGGCCTAAAACTTTCCCATGCACACCCTAAAATGATGTTTAACCTTTCCTTATCAATGACGATGTTAACGAGTTTCCATATGGTTTCTGCGATGTGTATTTCAGTGATTGAGTATGGCACGATGTAACCACAGTATGTCGTCCTCTTTTACAGGTTTCTGCATTTGGATTCATCACAAATAATTACAAGAATTTTTCCGACCATTACTTTGACAAGGCCTACAAGAGAACTGTGTTTTACATCAATCACAATTTTGGTCTTGAGATGAAGCTGTGGGAAAGATTGGACAATGAGAAAGTGATGACTTTATTTACCCGAAATAACACTGCAACATTGCCATGATGTTGCAAGTTCAAGTTTTACTTTCCTATTTATCGGAGTTATTTCTTCAACATATGGGCCAGGCTACTCAGGCACACTTTACAAGAACTTCCTCAGAGGACTCCTTCAATTATCAAAACATTACTTAACCAGGATGTGAAATATTTTGGATTGATTTATCGCATGTCTGTATATTTATAAATGTAAACCTAAAAAGGCAAATCTCTCTCTCTCTCTCTCTCTCTCTCCCTCTCTCCCTCTCTCCCTCTCTCCCTCTCTCTCTCTCTCTCTCTCCCTCTCTCCCTCTCTCCCTCTCTCCCCCTCTCCCCCGCTCCCCCTCTCCCCCTCTCCCTCCACCCCTGCCGGCTGTTATGATTCGGGTATGGCGGTTGTGTGCGCTGAGCTGTGAGTACTGTGCTGTGTTGGCGTCTTTCCTATCCCCCTTTCACTCCATTTGTGTCCTTGTACATGTTTGTGAAGTTTCCGCGTGTTTCCCTTCCTTGTTGAGAAGAGAGAGATAAAGAGAGCGCACATGGTAAGTGCTTCGTGGGTTCTTCTTGAAACCCTTGGTTTGCAGGCCTGCGTTTCATCTGCCATGTTGATGTTCTTATCGCCTTGTATGCCGCTCATCGGTGGTTTATCTTCCTCATTATACCTCTTTTTTCCTTATTTTCATTTTCCTCCACTTGCTGGTTTCGTGTGGCAGGTTTCTTTTGTTTAACTTAAACTTCCCTTGTTTTGCTTTAAGCTATGGCAAACGAACGTTTGCACGATAGTGTGTAGGCCTACGAGTCACTCACTCGCAAGAACGGAGTGATGATTGCTCCACCTGACAGAGTTAGTGTTGATAATGTCGTGATTGCTCTAGGAGAGCTCGTTGAGAGCTCTGATGCTTCGGTTCGCCACATCATGTCGTTCCGATGTCATTGCTATCTATATCATTAAAAGGCTTATTTCTGACGTTTGTAATCGGAACTTCTCTCCAGCTATTGCTCCTGTCACCCTAAGATATGTGTGATACTATGTAGTTATGACGAACCCTTCCATATAAGCATACCTATGTTTCCAAATGTCTATAAGTGTGGAATAAAAGCTGAAAATCAGTGAAAAGTTTTGAATAACCCACGCCATTTTGTTTTATGCACAGTGAGACGCTGCACTTGATACCGAGGAGAAGAAGAAGACGTCCCGATGTGTGCCGGACGCGCAGAGACTCGAGAGGCATGCTACGCCTTTTAATACAAATAATGTGGTGCTGTGCACACACGACTCGATTGCCAGAGAGGTAGGCCACAACGCGTTGGTACAAACAAAGAGCCTTTAATAAGAGCTCGCACTTCAGCACTGGGCCGGCTCGAGCTTAGAGCCCGCATATATGTCCCAAGGCCACGCCTTGCCCCCGGGCGTGGCCGATCGGTCGAAAGACGGGGCATGCGTTTTCGTTCCCCGCCTGGACGCTCGCGCCACCCACTGGTGCGCGGAATTATTGTCCCTTGTGCCTGCCACACGCGCCCCCCCAGAATTCCCGTGCACCTGAAGGGTGAGTTTGTGGGGAAGCCGGATGACCCGGCCGAAACGCCCCCTGGCGATGCGTGCAGGGCTGGGGGGTAGCGGGACGGCGGGCTGGGGGGTGCCGGGGGTCTGACCACCAGGGGGCGGCCTCGACGCGGAAGCAGAGCTGCTTGCGGGGGGTGGACCAGATCGAGGTGGACCGGCTTGAGGCGGTCCACGGAGATGCGATCTGGGGCACCGCCGATGTCGACGGAGAAATATTTGTCCCCGATCTCCAGCACGCGGAAAGGCCCGTCGTACGGGGGCCGTAGCGGTGCCCGGTGGGCGTCGTGCCGGACGAAGACGTACTCCGCCGTGCGAAGCTCCGGGGCGACGTGGGAAGACGGGCAACCGTGGTGTGCCGTCGGCACCGGGGCGAACCTCCGGGCGGTCTCCTGAAGGGCGGAGCGCTGTTGCGCCGTGGACCAAGGAGCCGTGGAGTCGGGGATAAATTCGCCCGGTACCCGCAGTGGTTGCCCGAAGACCAGCTCCACCGAAAACGTGCGCAGGTCGTCCTTGGGCGCCGTCCTGAGGCCCAGCAGGACCCAGGGGAGCCTGTCGGCCCAGCTGCCGTCGCGGAGGCTGGCCCGGAGCGCGGCCTTCATCGAGCGATGAAAGCGCTCGCACAGGCCATTGGCCTGGGGGTGGTAGGCCGTGGTACGGTGTAGTTTTACGCCGAGCCCTTGCGCCACCACAGACCAGAGCTCCGAGGTGAATTGGGGGCCGCGGTCGGACGAGATGTCCGAGGGGGCACCGATCCGGGCAACCCAAGTGGCGATGAAGGCTTGCGCCACATCAGCCACAGACGTCGCCGCCAATGGGACGGCCTCCAGCCACCGTGTGGTGCGGTTCACCATGGTGAGGAGGTGGGTGAACCCCCGCGAGGGGGCAGAGGTCCCACCAAGTCGACGTGCACATGGTCGAACCGACGCTCGGGCACCGCAAACGGGGCCAACGGGGCCTGGGTGTGGCAGTGGACCTTTGCGCGCTGGCACGCGAGGCATGTCCTGGCCCAGTCGCGGACGTCCTTCCTGAGGCCATGCCAGACGAACTTCGTGGCAAAGAGCTTCTGGGAGGCCTTCGTGCCCGAGTGGGACAGGCCGTGGATGGCGTCGAACACTGGGCGCTGCCAGCCAGCGGGCACGATGGGGCGAGGCCGGCCGAGGGAGACGTCGCACAGGAGGGCCGCGCCCGTGGCGTCGAACGGCACCTCGGTGACGCGGAGGCCCATGACGGCGGTCCGCAAGGCCTGGACGCTGGGGTCGGCGGTCTCGTCCTCCGCCATCCGGGCATAGTCGATCCCGAGGTGGACCGCATGCGCGACGGACCGGGAAAGGCAATCCGCCACCGGGTTGTCTTTACCCGCCACGTGACGGATGTCCGTCATATACTCGGACATGGCAGAGAGGTGATGCTGCTGCCGTGCCGACCATGGCTCGGCGACCTTGGCCATCGTGAACACAAGGGGCTTGTGGTCGACGAAAGCCGTGAACGGGCGGCCCTCCAGCAGATGGCGGAAGTGTCGGACCGCCAGGTGGAGCCCGAGCAGCTCGCGGTCGAAGGTGCTGTAGCGGCGTTCGTGCGGGCGAAGCTGCCGGCAAAAAAACCCCAGTGGTTGCCAAGCACCACGCACCCACTGCTCGTGCACCGCGCCCACCATGTAGTCCGACGCGTCAGTGGTGAGGGCGATCGGCACATCGGGCGCCGGGTGCGCCAGCATGGTGGCATTGGTCAGGGCCAGCTTTGCGCCCGCAAACGCCGCGGCCATCGGCTCCGACCAGGTGATGTCACCTTTGCCCGGCTTGCCCCGGAGGGCCTCGTGCAGGGGGTGGAGGAGCCGGGCGACGTGGGGCACGAAGCAGTGGTAAATATTTACCATGCCCAGTAACTCCTGGAGCCCTTTGATCGTGCGGGGTCATGCGAAATCCCAGACCGCCTCCACCTTGGCCGGTAAAGGGACGGCCCCGTGCCTGTTGATGCAGTGCCCCAAGAAGTTAATGGTGGCAACGCCGAAACGGCACTTTGCGGGGTTGATGATTAGGCCATGCTGGCCCAGGCATTCGAAAAGCGTGCGGAGGTGGAGCAGGTGCTCCTCCCGGGACGCGCTCACGATGAGGATGTCGTCCAGGTAGACATAGAGGAAAGGTAAGTCGCGCAAGACGCTGTCCATAAGCCGTTGGAACGCCTGGGCCGCATTCTTCAACCCGAAAGGCATTCACAGGAACTCGAAGAGGCCGAAAGGGGTGATGACAGCCGTCTACGGGACATCGCCTGGTTGTACGGGGACCTGGTGCAGTGGTGGTGGCGGCGGCGGTAGTGGGCGGGGCGTAGCGGCGGCAACGAGGGAAGCAGGAGGCGCTGGAGCCTCCGCACCGGGAGTCACTACGGCAGCACCGTACACCGACCATGTGTCGCAGGCCACGAAATACTTGTCGGCCTCTCCAGCCAGGGCGCGGGGTTTCGTTAGTTTGGAACCGGCCAGCGTGAGGCACACCTGTGCAGGTAGCTGACATAGGAAAAGTGCTCGGAATAAGAAATCCGGGCGCTGGTCTCCAAGCAGGGACAGCATGAAATCCATCCGGACGGATGGTCGTGTGTCGCCAAGGGGGGGAAGGTCCAGGAGGCGGTCGGCACGTTCGACCTCTGTGAGCCCGAACGTGGCGAGGAGGAGACGCTTGAGCGCCTCGTACTTGTGGTCGCCCGGCGGGCGCCGAAGGATGGACACGACTCGGGCGGCAGTGCCGGGCCCGAGGGCGGTGACCACGTGGTAGTACCGTGTCTCGTCTGCCGTGATGCCTCGGAGCTGAAATTGAGCTACGGCCTGCACAAACCAAACGTCGGCTTGCACTTCCCAAAACTCGGGGAGTTTGACGGCGACGGCGTTGGTAGCCATGGCGAGTTCAGGGGTCAGCAACGGCTGAACCAATCGGGGTCACCAGTGTGGTGCTGTGCACACACGACTCGATTGCCAGAGAGGTAGGCCACAACGCGTTGGTACAAACAAAGAGTCTTTATTAAGAGCTCGCACTTCAGCAATGGGCGGGCTCGAGCTTAGATCCCGCATATATGTCCCGAGGCCACGCCTTGCCCCCGGGCGTGGCCGATCGGTCGAAAGGTGGGGCATGCGTTTTCGTTCCTCGCCTGGACCCTCGCGCCACCCACTGGTGCGCGGAATTATTGTCCCTTGTGCCCGCCACAATAACACTATTTATGCCCGTGATTTTCACGGGTTACCGCTGGTATCATTCTTAAAGACAATGCTCAATCGCTCAACGCAGTGATGACATTAAAAAACAAAAGTCGCAATTACCAGATTTATATTGCGACGGAGACCACGACCTGTTTTGTACGTGGTCAATCTGGACATGTAAAGAGCGCTTGCCCCAAGATTACATCGAGTGGTGCATCTCGGCCGGTAGAGCCCATTGAGACCAACAGTGGTCCATCTAGAGTTGGGCACGCTGGTGACGCCTCAAACTCGAACAATCTGCCTGGACCGTCGGAGGTGGGGGTAAATCAACCCCAGGCAGATAATGAAGGCTTCACTGTTGTTCCTTCAAAACGGAAACATAAATTGAAACATCTAACCGACAATAGTCAAGATGTGACGACGAGCTGTGCAAAAAGGATGGCGCTGGCTGCCGAAAACAATGACTCGTGACTCTGGTGTTTGATGACGATTTTCGTTGAAGATAACGACGTTGGTCTTAACGTATTTTAATTACTAATTAGAGGTTCATTAGATTGTGAATCAAAGAACGACGGGTGAAACAAACTCCTATTGAACTCTTTCGCAATTGTTTTATGCAAACTTCCGCATCCGGTCGATGGCTGCCACCATTGAGTGATTTCATTTTAGAAATATTTTTTCAAATGCTCGACTCTCATTGGGTCCGGTGTTTGGTGACGCGTTTCGTTGAAGATAACCAGGCCCGTGCGGGCCGATGTTGGTCTTAAAGTATTTTAATAATACATTGGAGGTGTATAACATTGTGAATCAAACAATGACGGGTGAAAGAAACTCCGAATGAACGTTTTAAATTTGTTATGCATACTTCCGCATCCGCAAGATGGCGGCCTCCACTGCGCTTCGGAATTCTCGAGCCAAGGCATAATCAGGTTTTCAACATAATACGTACGCGTTCATTGACAACACCGGCTTCGCCGGCTACTAGTACCGACTGCAAAGCAGCAATGAGCCGGCGAAGCCAAAGCCTCTTGCCACTATTTTACCCATCACCCATCTTAGGTAGGTAGTTGTAGTGGAGTGGCTTATGGAAATGATCGTGACACGCTGGCCCAAAGCACTAAATTTGGCACAGTTATACTTTAGGACCATACAAAACTTTTGAGAGGGGGCTGCCCGATTTTCGAGGCCCAGGTCAAGGTCAGGTCAAGGTCAAAGGTCAAATTATGTGTTTGTCACGTTTTTGCCATATCCAGCTCATAGCTGTCATAGAAACATTATCTCAGTGTCTAAATAATCATTTTTAAGGACAAGGAATCCATTTGTATTATGGAAAATATCCTCAGGTGCTGCCATATTGTATTTCAAGGTCAGGTGAAGGTCAAAGGTCAAATTATGTGTTGGTCATTTTTGCATCGGTGTTTTTGACATACATCGATATGTTGAGGGAGGATACTGGATTGGCCAGTACAGAGGAGGTCGCGGCCTGCATGACTTATGCTTCACAATTTCCGCGACAGAGACACAGTCCTGTGCATGGCAGTCCTGCATTCCTGCACGTGCAATTCTTTGAACAAGTGGGTGTCGCCTTACATCCGCACTTGAGTAGTTCTCTACAACTAAGAGCAGCAGCTGACAGGGTTGTCCAGGTTGGACGCCACCCGGTATCTGCTTTGGTCCACCCAAAGCCATCTGGATTTGGTGCAGCTAGGATGGGCTTCAGACTCTCTCTCCAAATACTGGCTTGGTACAGGCATCGATTTACATGCTGGAGCAGTGCGTTCTGAGTTGGAGGAAGCTTCTCCATCATCTTCACTCTCCTTGGGAATAGCTCCTGTCGAAGGTCATTCACATTGACATGTGGGGTTGTGTTGTCGTACATGATACAGGTAAACCGCTCGATCACATTGAATGCTGGAGATGTAATCACCTGTGGAACAAACGCAGTCAGGGACGTAATGGTGAATCCTTCTGTGGCTGTCGGGTAAGCTTTCCATGCCTTCCAAGCTGACTTTTTGCCTTTACCACTGAATTGGGATGTTACATCAGAGCCAGAGAATGCATGGAAAAACGGCAGAGCACGAGCTTTGTCTTCCTCAAGTTCCTGGCAGATTGAGTTGACATGGTAATAGCGGAAGTGTTTACCAGTACCAAAGCCAACCCATAGTTGCATACCTGGATGGTGCTGCACAAGATCATGAAACACTCCCAGCAGAATCACAATCACGTCTGTGTCTACGGTTCTGATGAGAACAGTAGTCGCCCCTTCCCTTATGGCAATCGTTTACATGAAGACATATTCTACTGTCTGCTTCTTCGTGATCACTCTCTCCCATTGTGATGTTAGCCTGATTCGATTGGACTCGTGGACCAGATGTAATGTAAACCTGTTTGGTAAGCGGATAGTCGTGTTTAACTACGTCCTCCGTCAGCAGTGCGAAAAGCTCCTCCTTGTTGGTAGGACCCTGTAGAAAGCCAGCGAAGTTACTTGGTAACTTCGTATTGCGGGATACCTTTCTACGTAATCCTTTCCCTCGTTTCTCTCGAGTTGTGGCTTTGAGGCTGTCGGGTCGGTAAGTGTCCCAAACGATGTCCATCCTGGAACAGCCTTGAAGTTGCCTTTCTATCCAGGGGATGAAGATATTGTCACTGTATTCGCCGAACGTAGAAGTGTTTTCTTGTGGCAGGGAATGTACAATGGCAGCACCATCAACCACTTTGGCGTCAAAATAAGTGGGTGTTTCTGGCTGGACACTTGCATCAATGCAATGCAATAGCTCTGATTTATTGCTTGGTAGTCGGAGTCTCCCATGCAAAGACAGTGCTGGTGGCCACGGGTGGTTTTCATGTTTAAAGAACACCTCCAGTTTGGTATTACGGACTTGGGCAGCGACGAACAGCTGACTGAACAGATTGCAGTCACTCTTTATTTCCTCGAATTGCTTTTTCGCTTTTGATTTCATGGTAGTGGAATGTGGACGTTTAAATAGAGGAAGTTGGTTTTTCTTGATGGCCACGTAAATTGATTCATGTCTTTCAACCAGCACTGCCTTGACGTACTTGGAATACTGGTCATTACCCAAAGTTTCCATCGTGTGCAGTGCTTGGACAACCATATCATCCACACAATCATGTTTGTCCAGGGTCATGAGTTCCTTTGATGTCTCCATGAATGGATTCCCCATTGTCACTATGGCATCGCACATATCGTTAACCTGTTTCTGGAACGTTTTCTGAATCGAATGTCCCTGGATGTGACTTTGGGAGGGTTGCTCTGACGAGTGATATAATTCGTGAAACTCTGTGAGGATTCTGGCTTGCTCAGGACCTGCCACCATCCATCGTTTCAGGGCAGCTGGATTTTCAGTGAGACCGATGGCTCCACCTGATCCCTTCACTGTTTCGTTATTTTGTTCATGTGCCTGGTCGAGGGGCATGCTCGAGAATTTTCGGCTAGTCTTCATGAACACCCAGTTCTGTTTTAACTCATCTCTGATCTCATTTGGCAGGGCCTTCATATCCCTGATGTGGACCGGTAGCCAGCGGGCATAGTTAATAATAATAATAATAACTAGAACGGGCACTCGGTAGAGCGCATACCTTCGCCGCAGCTACTTTTGTTGCCAAAATAAAAGACTACAAGATCTGTGTAGCAAAGCCACACCTACGTTGTCATGCGGGAGTTGTTAGGGCTGTTGTTGTTAGATCAGCTAGTTGCTGTTGTAATCATAGCTTAGAACAAAATATACGTTTTCGTGTTAGAGGTAGCCTATAATAAAATCAGCTTTCAAATTATCTGGTGTCAACTCACCCACAGTATATTCTAGATTACCTAAAGGACATGACACGACAGTTGCAAAACACGCGATTAAAGTTCATGTACTATTGATAAAACCAAGCATTAGTTGTGAAATACGCCTCTCCTGGTACCATAGTCCACAGTAGCTCTGTATCGACCCGCCCACTTGTCCGTCTGTCTATAAATAAACTATTTATAGTAGGTGGGAACCCGATGGTCGCCTCGGCGCTGATTCGTTGTCACTGTGCCATAGTCCCGTTGATTTGCACGGAAAGAACCATGTTTACGGCTGCTAATCCAAGTTTATTACATGCATCCTTACAACTGTAAAATATGCATATATATATATATATGTTCTGTTTTTCATCTCTTCAAATTGCACCAACAGTCGAAAACATCATGACACATAAGAATGACACATCTACTTTCATCCAATTTGGATCCGAATTGACCGCGTTATGATTTAAAAAAAACCGCACATTTTGCAAGGGCGTGACCCCCCTGACCTTTGGCCCCCAACCGCTAACAAGGGTTATGATGTCAGAGTGTCATGTCGCATATCACAAGATTGGGCATTGAATTCTGAACATTTTGGCATTAGTTTCATACAAATTGGACACAAATTGACCGCGCTATGGTAAAAAGACGATTTTGACCTTTTCATGACCTTGACCTTGACCTTTGACCCGATCGATTCCAAAATCTAATCAAATGGTTCCCGGATAATAACCTATCATCCCACCAAATTTCATGCGAATCGGTTGAATACTTTTTGAGTTATGCGAATAACATACACACACACACACACACACACACAGACATACAAATAAATACACAGCGATCAAAACATAACCTTCCGCTTTTGCGAAGGTAATAATGCATTTATTTAATATAGCGCTTTTCAGGAAGCCCAAAGACGCTTTGACAAAGTGCAAAACATAATGCATAGCAAAACATAAAGACAATTGCAAAAAAAGAAGAATCAATAGGGAAATATTCAAAGCACAAAGGAGGGAGAAGGAGAGGAGATAGTCAGGGGTTAGATGCTGTGGGTTAAATGTTGAATGCAGTGTTGAACAGGTGGGTCTTGAGTGATGTTTTGAATGTGGTGAGTGAGGAGGAGTCTCTGATGGTGTGAGGTAGCGAGTGTGATCTAGCACGAAAACCCAGGGTGCTAGTGCTTCCAGCACATCTATGTAGAGGGCGAAGTTCCTTTCTCTGTGTGATTGGATAAAGATGAGTACCAACAGTTCAAGCTGCAAGATTTTATCCCAGAATTCAAAAGTTGGACTGTTTCGTATCATTTTTTCTTTCCAGTCTTCAAACGTTTTTTCCTCGTGTGTATTGCACATTGTGTTGAACGCATCACGTTGCAGTTTTGCCAGGGACATTGCAGTCACCTGATGTGCGTGACGTGTCCTTGTTAGGTGTGCGACCTTCAGGAAAGAGTCTGCAGTTCCAGCAGTCGCAACATCAGCCTCACTCAGAGCTGCACACCATCCGGATCCCTCCAGGAGGTCTGCAACCATCCTCCATAGTGCCATTTCCGTATGTAGACCCCCAAGAATGATTATATATCGCGACTCGCCAAGAGTTTGTGGCCAATTCCACTGTGCATATTTTGCTAAAGCAAAAATGGGTTGATCCCCAACCATCACTGGTATTTGTCCGGGATTGCGTGTCTGTATCATTAGTTTCAGGACTTCCATCCCATGTTTCACCATGGCCATCGTTGCGGCCTTCTCATAGAAGAGGGGCAAGAGAGCACTTATCCCAGGTGGGTCTGTGACATCTGGTTGACGATCAGCGTGATGAGGAGCCCATGTTATGAAGTCGCCTTTCTCAAGGTTGTGACTAAGACCAAGTTTTTTAGGTTATATATAAGCTGGATATTGCAAAAACATGGCAGACACATAATTTGAACTTTGACCTTGACCTGACCTTGACCTGGGCCTCTAAAATCGGGCAGCCCCCTCTCAAAAGTTTTGTATGGTCCTAAAGTAGAACTGTGCCAAATTTGGTCCTTTGGGCCAGTGTGTCACGATATCACTTAAATTTGGACTTTAGCCACCCCACTATTGGTAGTAGGTAGGTGTAGTAGGTACCGTACCTGGTAAGACTTGGTAAAAGAGAAGAGCAGACAGTCCTCCCCAATACCTGCATATAATAAATGTCACAAGCAGCTTAAGGAAGTAACTATACGATGTGCTAGCTTAAGGCCTATTTTAAGAAATTTTAACTGGGCTTAACATACGTTTTCACAGTATGTGTGTAGTCTTCTAACTTCAGTCGCTGTCAGGACTTGTTCTCTCTGGGCAATGCGGCTTCCCCCACCAGAAGAAGTTAGCTTGCAGTGATTAATTCGGTGAATTCCGTCTCAACTTCGGATATGTCCGGCCGTGAAAAACTATCCGTATTTCTAAACTAAATATGTAAACCGCTTCTACCGTATTTCTGGACGTGAAAACCTATCCCCGACGGCCACGAGATTTCTAAAAAATAATTCGTCAATTTTAGAATATTTGACGCCGTTTTCACCCTCCGAAACACGTAATAAGCTTTTTAAAAATATTTTTTCAAATGCTCGAATCTCATTGGTTCTGGTGTTTGGTGACGATTTTTGTTGAAGATAACGAGGTTGGTCTTAACGTATTTTAATTACAAATTAGAGGTTCATTAGATTGTGAATCAAAGAACGACGGGTGAAACATACTCCTATTGAACTTTTTCGCAATTGTTTTATGCAAATTTCCACATCCGGTCGATGGCGGCCTCCAGTGCGTGATTTGGTTTTAGAAATATTTTTTCAAATGCTCGACTCTCATTGGGTCCGGTGTTTGGTGACGCGTTTCGTTGAAGATAACCAGGCCCGTGCGGGCCGAGGTTGGTCTTAAAGTATTTTAATAATAAATTGGAGGTGCATAAGATTGTGAATCAAACAATGACGGGTGAAAGAAACTCCTATTGAACGTTTTCAATTTGTTATGCATACTTCCGCATCCGCAAGATGGCAGCCTCCATTGCGCTTCGGAATTCTCAAGCCAAGGCATAATCAGGTTTTCGACATAATACGTACGCGTTTATTGACAACACTGGCTTCGCCGGCTACTAGTACCGACTGCAAAGCCGCAATGAGCCGGCGAAGCCAAAACCTCTTGCCACTATTTTACCCATCACTATGGCATCAGTAGGTTAGGTAGTTGGTAGGTGTAGTAGGTACCGTACCTGGTAAGACTTGGTAAAAGAGAAGCGCAGACAGTCCTCCCCAATACCTACATACAATAAATGTCACAAGAAGCTTAAGGAAGTAACTATACGATGTGCTAGCTTAAGGCCTATTTTAAGAAATTTTAACTGGGCTTAACATACGTTTTCACAGTATGTGTGTAGTCTTCTAACTTCAGTCGCTGTCAGGACTGGTTCTCTCCGGGCACGGCAGCTTCCCCCACCAGAAGAAGTTAGCTTGCAGTGATTAATTCGGTGAATTCCGTCTCAACTTCGGATATTTCCGGCCGTGAAAAACTATCCGTATTTCTAAACTAAATATGTAAACCGCTTATACCGTATTTCTGGCCATGAACAACTATCCCATACGGCCGCGAGATATGTAAAAAATAATTCTTCGTCAATTTTAGAATATTTGACGCCGTTTTCACCCTCCGAAACGCGTAATAATATTTTTTCAAATGCTCGAATCTCATTGGTTCTGGTGTTTGATGACGATTTTCGTTGAAGATAACGACGTTGGTCTTAATGTATTTTAATTACAAATTAGAGGTTCATTAGATTGTGAATCAAAGAACGACGGGTGAAACAAACTCCTATTGAACTCTTTCGCAATTGTTTTATGCAAACTTCCGCATCCGGTCGATGGCGGCCACCATTGAGTGATTTCATTTTAGAAATATTTTTGCAAATGCTCGACTCTCATTGGGTCCGGTGTTTGGTTACGCGTTTCGTTGAAGATAACCAGGCCCGTGCGGGCCGAGGTTGGTCTTAAAGTATTTTAATAATACATTGGAGGTGCATAAGAATGTGAATCAAACAATGACGGGTGAAAGAAACTCCTATTGAACGTTTTAAATTTGTTATGCATACTTCCGCATCCGCAAGATGGCGGCCTCCACTGCGCTTCGGAATTCTCGAGCCAAGGCATAATCAGGTTTTCAACATAATACGTACGCGTTCATTGACAACACCGGCTTCGCCGGCTATTATCCCCCTCCCTGCTGAGAGTGGTGTGTTCAATTTCTGAGTCACAAATAACTCTGGACCTGGTTGAATCACTATGCAAAGCTTCAAATGGTGAAATACCAGGTTTGGCACAAGTGGAATGCAAAGCTCCTCCCATTAACTTACCTCCTCCTCCCCATCCTCCTCTTCATCCTCCCTCTCCTTCTCCTCCTCTCAGCCCCCTCCCAACCCTCTTCCCCCTCCCACTCCTCTTCCTTCTCCCACTCCTCTTCCTCCTCTCACTCCCCCTCCTCCTCCCACTCCTCCTGCTCCCACTCCTCCTCCCCCTTTGGAAGCAGAACATGAGGCCTCCTTTATTAAACCACCAGCTCTGCCTTTGGAGCATGACATTGATGTAATGGACACGGATCGGTGCTCAGACTATGATTCGGACAGAGCCTCGTCGCTTGCTTCTAGTGGCAGCATCGAAGTGTGGAACGATCCAGTTTTTTCCCAAGATTCGGAGAGGTTTCCCAGCGTTCCAACTGCCGATATCATAAAGTTTCTCCATGACATCTATCGCAAGAAACATGTTAAAATTAAAGACTTTTTCCCTGACCTGTCCAGCTTTATAATCTCTGCAAAGCGATTGCTCCTTAAAGCCGGACAGCTTTGCGTGACCTATTCACAAGTGTATCGCCTCCGGAAATGCATCCTTAAAGCAAAGAAGGAGCAGCAGACGTAGACAGGCCGAGCTTCTGACACACCAAACTCTATGACTTTCTCTATAGCGAGTTTAAACATTAATGGGGGACGCTCTTCCATCCGTAAAGCCGAAGTTAAGCAGTTTGTTGGGGAAAATCACATTGATGTTTTGCTTTTACAAGAAACAAGATGCAGCTCCTCTTGTGCAAGTGAATGGCAAAGGATAATGAAAGGAAAATGGTTTTTTAGTAGTCTGGAACACCCTAGGGCTGCGGTAGCTGTTTATATACATCCTTCCTTTTGCAGTCCTAGTGTTTTTTTAATGAGATTACACACAATGGTATTAAACACACTGTACTGAACGTCTACGCGCCGAGTGATAGCACGGAGAGACTTGCCTTTTACACGCACTTGGAAACTTCTCTTGCACACATTGTTTTTAACGGACTTGTTTGCTTGGGTGGAGATTTCAACTGTACGACAGACTCCACCATTGATCGTAATGGAGAGGAACCTCACCCAGCAAGCACGGTGCCTTTGTTCAGAGCTTTGTCTAAGTATTCCCTTGTCGATGTGTGGATAATCCACAATCTTTCTGTCCACCAATACACGTGGTGTCGGTGTTCAAACGCCCACCTATCACTTGCAAGATTGAACCGTTTTTACATCAAATAGTGTTTTTTTGAATGTTGTGAGCAATATGGACATTGTCCTGAGTGGCTTCTCAGACCATCACATGGTCGCACTTCGTATTCACCCACCAGTTCAGAATCGTGGTGCTGCCTACTGGACCTTCAATGCAAGCCTTTTGGATGACCAACTGTTTGTTGATGCCTTTCGTGTGTTCTGGAAAGCCCTGCTCCAACGTAAACCTTCCTTCCCCCGCCTTGGACAATGGTGGGACAACGCTAAAGTGCAGATAAGATCTTTTTGCCAACAATTTGGAGCTTACCATACCAAATATGACTCTGCCGTGCAACCCTTGATTTCCAAAGAAATATTATCCTTGCAGTCCAACCTCTCGGCCCCCAGTGATGAAAGAACCAACCTTTTGCTTGCAAAGAAAAAAGCTCTTCTTGCTGGGCTTTGTGCAAAGGAAGCTAGAGGAGCGCTGATTCGTCTCCGAATGGAGAACTTGTGTCACCTGGATACCTCTTCTAAGTTCTTTTTTGGACTGGAAGCTCAAACAAAGAGAAGTCAGCAGATAACCTCAGTAAGAACAAAGGAAGGAAGGATAACGCATGATCAAAAAGATATCAGAGCCTCACTTAAACACTACTTCTCTGAACTTTATCATGCTAGGAACATCGACAACGACATTATAGAGTTGTTGACTTCTTCCTTACCCAACTTGTCAGAATCTGCACTCCAACAACTGGACAAGGAAGTAACTTTGGAGGAACTCCATGCTGCTCTACAAATTCCTGGATGGAATTCCTCCAGAACTTTATAAAACCTTTTGGGACCTCCTGGAGCCAGAGCTACTTGAGGTTCTGGTGGACGGCCGACGATCAGGCTCACTGCCGTTAAGTTGCCGTAGGGCTGTTCTCGCCCTTATCCCCAAAAAGGGAGACCTTCAGCAACCCCACAATAATTGGCGTCCCATTTCACTGCTTTGTGCGGACTACAAGATACTCTCCAAGGCTCTCACCAACCGGCTCAGAGCCGTTATTGGGGAGATCATACACCCAGATCAATCTTACTGTGTCCTAAAAGGACAATTCATGAGAGTATATTTATTGTGCGTGACATGATTGATATCTGTTCTCTCCAACAAAGAAATGTTGGCTTGGTGTTCTTAGATCAAGAAAAGGCCTTTGATACCATTGATCATTTTTATCTTTTTCTGTTTTAAGGGGGTTTGGTTTTGGGGAAAATTATCTCTCACGTACAGCTACTGTATAATAACACTTTTAGTCGCCTAAAAGTTAACAACATTTTATGTCAGCCTTTCCCGGCTAGTAGAGGCATTCTTCAAGATAGCCCTCTTTCCGGCCTCCTGTACTCTCTCGCCATTGAGCCTTTGCTCATCCGGTTGCGTGCACGTCTTCTCGGTTTTCTTCCCCAACCGACAGCGAACCCGTTTAAAGTGATTGCTTATGCAGACGACCTTTGTGCAGTCATTCACTCGGATGAGGACGTTTTGGCCTTGGTCCAAAGCCTTCAATAATTCAGTTTGGCAAGTTCCGCAAAAGTGAATTGGAAAAAGAGCAGAGCTCTCTATCTTGGTCCGCAAAATGGTGCCACTCCTCCATCTCTACCTGAGCAACTCGAATGGGCATGGGATGGAATTTTTTTTATCTCGGCGTCTTTCTTGGCACTGAAAACTTCATTTTGAAAAACTGGGAATCTCTAATAAATAAAACTGAGAGGCAGCTGCTCAAATGGAAGGGCTTACTCTGTCAACTCTCGTCTTGGGGCCGAACCCTCATTATAAATAACCTTGCAGCATCAATGCTTTGGCACGTTTTTATGGCACTGTAGCCTCCGGTTTTTATTCTTAAAAAACTACAATCTATTTTTATTGACTTCTTTTGGGGGGGGAAACAAACCTGGTGTGTTAAACCAACCTGTTGCTGAAGGAGGACAGGGCCTGATCGCCATTACCAGCAAAGTGATGGCTTTTCGCCTCCTGTCGCTTCGTCGACTGTTGTATACGGACGTCTCGTGGAAGGCATTGGCTCACTGCCTGCTTCGGCAGGCAGGGAGACTCGGCTACGATCAGGAGCTGTTCCTTATTGGCAGCAAGAAAGTCGATATGGCATCAGTCCCCCTGTTCTACAGGAGTGTGCTGGAGGCATGGCAGGCGGTTACCGTGCGCCGTGATAACCGTAACTACTCCCTTGAAATGTTTTTAAACGAGCCAATCTTTTTAAACCCCATTTTTGAAGGGGTATGCAGTGATCGCAATTTTATGCAAAAGTTTATTGATGTTAGATGCACCAAGGTTAAAGATTTTAGAACCCCTCCTCCTTACAAGTGGAAACCAGCTGCTGACATCGCTGTGGCCACTGGAGTTAGGTCCATTCGGGTCATTGGGAGGATTTTTTCTGTGATTCTGCGCTTTTTCAAGCAAAGCAGGCTAAAATGGGCTCCAAAGGTGGAAGCTGGCCCTCTCTCATCCCACCATCCTTTTCCAGAGCTTTTGCTTCATTTCCAAGGTTTCACCTCCTTTCATTTGATGGGAAAATCTTCTGTTTATTGTATGTGTGTTAAAACCCTTGTTCCCGATAGATCTGCAGAACCACAAGCACATTGGAGGAGAATGCTCCAGACTCGTGCAATTGACTATAGGGGGTTTGCTTTTATGGCACAACCGCAACACTAACATTGAACACAAAAAGACAAATTGACACATAAAACATATGATAAAGGGAGCGGAAGAACAATATGGAGAGCAGGGACATCGGGAGATCTGTGGTAGGGAGAGGGCTTGGGGGGAGGAGGCATAGTAAGGGGGGTGGTGGGGTGGGAGAGGTAAAAAAAAAAACACATTGACACTGCTAGGACTTCCAGGAAAAAAGTCGGTATTTCAAAAAAGTGGATCTGGGGTGAATTGATGGGGGGTAGAAAACATCAAGGTTTTGGATGGGGGCAGATAAGAGATGGTTGTGAACAGCTGATTTAAAGACCTGGAGGGAGGAGGGGGATTGAAGAGAGTGAGGGAGTTTGTTCCAGAGGTGGGAGAAAAGAGGAATGAAAGAGTGAAGGTGAGCAGAGAGTCTTGATTTTGGCAGTTTAACCATAAGAGGGGTCCAGACAGATCTTGTGCGACCTGTAGGAATATTTAGGGGACAAAGCACAGAGAGAGCTGGGGGAGCAAGGCCTGAGAGGAGTCGGTAGAATACAGAAATACCACCAACCTGCCTGTGGTGAGTGAGTGGAAGGCCCTTGGGGTTAGCTTCATCGCGGGAGATTCCAATGATACCAGCCGGAGCTAGGTGTGAGGAAGGAGCACCAGCCCAGAGGGGAGAACAGTATTCTATAGAGCTGTGGATGAGTTCCCCAAGGCAGTGTTCAGCTCAGGTGTGCCAAGGAAGGACTTCGCACGACGGAGGATGCCTAGTCGGCGACTGGCTTTGGAGGCCAACTTGCAAATGTGTTTTTTCCCAGGAAAGATCATGGCAGATACTGAGACCCAAAAGCTTGAGTGACAGACCTTCTTGAAGAGGATTGTTGAGAAAGTAGATGGGAGGGTTGTCCAGTCGGTCTTTTCGGAGAGACAGTGACAGTGTGAGATTTGAAAGACATGTTCCACTTGTTTGACCAGTCTGTGATTTTGTCCAGGTCTGCAGATAGTGAGGAGGCTGCAGAGTGCAGACTGCCGATCTGAGGGATGGGGTATGGAGCGGCAGAGAGTGGAGTCATCAGCAAAGAGATAGAGAGGATTTTCAATAAAGTCGAAGAGATCATTGATGAAGACCAGGAAAAGCACAGGGCCCAGAACACTGCCTTGGGGAACCCCAGCCTGAACAGGAAGGGGAGATGAGAGAAAACCATTGAGGGCCACACGTTGACTACAACCAGAGAGGAAGTCCGCAAGCCATGCGTAGAGATTTCCATGGATGACGCAAGAGGAGAGTTTGGTGTGCAGAGCGGGGTGCCAGACGGTATCGAAGACACATGACATGTCAAGGGAGACAGCTCTGATTTCCTGTTTGGCATTAAGAACCTCCATCCATCGTTGAGACAGCAGAAGCAGCATGTCCAGAGTAGAATGACCTGGTCTGAATCCAAATTGATGATCCGAGATCAAGCCATTGGAGATGAGGAAGGATTTGATGTCAGAAGTGATGATTGATCCCATGACCTTGCTGAATATTTGTAGAAGGCTGATTGATCAGTATTTGCCAGGATCTGTTTTTGCACATTTTTTGTGGAAAGCGGTAATGTTTGCTGATTTCCAAGCAGATGACAGATGACCTTGAGCAAAAGAGAGGGTGAAAAGAACAGAGAGAGGGTGAGATAGAGCGGAAGAGCAGGATTTTAGGGCACGTGGGCTGATGCCGTCTGGTCCAGTTGCAGAATCAGAGTCGAGGATTGACAGAGACTTCTCCACCTTGTCAGGAGAGAAGGACACAGAGTCCAGGAGCAGCTGGGTATGACTGAGTATGGTCCTGGCAAAACGACAAAAATGAGTATGGTCCCAGTCGAACCCAAATGCTCCTGGACTCTGTGTCCTTCTCTCCTGACAAGGTGGAGGAGTTTTTGTCAAACCTCGACTCTGATTCTGCAACTGGACCAGACGGCATCAGCCCACGGGTCCTAAAATCCTGCTCTGCTGCTCTATCTCACCCTCTCTCTGTTCTTTTCACCCTATCTTTTGCTCAAGGTCATCTGCCAGCATCCTGGAAATCAGCTAACATTACCGCTTTACACAAAAAAGGTGCAAAAACAGATCCTTGCAACTACAGACCAATCAGCCTGCTCCCAATTATCAGCAAAGTCATGGAATCCATCATTGCTTCGGATATGAAATCTTTCGTCTTCTCCAATGGCTTGATCTCTGATCATCAATTTGGTTTCAGACCAGGTCACTCTACTCTGGACATGCTGCTTCTGCTGTCTCAACAATGGATGGAGGTCCTGAATGCCAAACAGGAAATCAGAGCTGTCTCCCTTGACATATCAAGGGCCTTTGATACGGTCTGGCACCCAGCTCTGCTCACCAAACTCTCCTCCTATGGTATCCATGGAAATCTCCATGCATGTGTTACGTGGTCCTCCCAGTAACTACCTGGTCTTGGTGACCCCCGGACCGTGGGAGGGACCCCGCCAGAAAGATATATGGTTTATACGCTTTCGTAACGCAATCAATATGAATTCCGGTCAAGAAGAAACCCCACACCAAGGATCCGGAATAATCAATAATATATTCACTGAGCAATCAACAACCATCAACAATGCACAATCAATATTACAACCATGTGAACTCATCTACACAAACTCTAAGATGGCCATCTTAATCTTATACATTCCTCACGTGAGCCCCACTCCTGACTCCCTCCGTGGTCAATGTCTCTCCTCTCCGCACACGGGCGGTTGAACGAGCCCCGGGCGGACGTGCTCTAAACGTGCCGTCTCGGACGGGGGCCGCGGCTGCAGCGCACCTCCTTGCCAAGCCACGGGGCAAACCCAGCGCCGCGTCCAACGTGCGCGAGGCCCCAAGTGCGACCCTTACGCGTCCTTGTAGATGGGCAAAAACCCAGCGCGGCTTCCGACGCGAGCGAGGCCCAACGTGCGGAACCGTACGCGTCTTTGTAGACGGGGCAAACTGTCCCGGACGCTTGGTTTCGTGCACGAACTCACGGTGACTGGACGTGTCAAAAGGTATTTACCGCCCAGGTAACTCCTCTCGCCAGACGTTTCGCAACGGCGCGTTTTCCGCGCAGCGTAAGGTCGATTCCACCTTCTCGTCGGAGCGGGGCGAGGAAGAAGAAACCTCCTTCTTTCCCTCGTGTTTTTTCCTCCTCCGTTTCCGGTCACTTCCGTTTCCGGCCACTTCCGTTTCCTGCCACTCTTTCAGAAGGGCTCCTGACCCTCCAACCACAACAACTACCCAACAACTTAATATACTACACCCGGAAGCAAAGACCTGCATGGTAATTCACATTCATTCACATAAATATGTAACACTCCCCCCCTTCAAGAAAGAAAGTTTGAACCCAGCGAAAACTTTCTTTTCCGGCCAATTTGAAGAAACAAACCCAAATAACTCAACCCCCCCACATTATCAGTTCCCCCTGGGCACAGTTATCACTTAAAAATAAAGCCAGTTAAGCCACTCGATAGCACTTTTCCGGGAGGCCAAGCCGAGTATTCACTACATGGATGCCTTTAGGAACGCGGAGTTCACGGTTAGTCCGTGCAGGAAAGTTCTCTACATGGGCGCCTTGAGGAACGTGGAGTTCACGGTTAGTCCGTGCAGGAAAGTTCTCTACATGGGCGCCTTGAGGAACGTGGAGTTCACGGTTAGTCCGTGCAGGAAAGTTCACTACATGGACGCCTTTAGGAACGGCGTTCACGGTTAATTCGTGTAGGAATCTTGGCTCGGTGGCTCCGCCGCCTTCAGTGCTTCAACTTCTCAGAACGTCCCTAATAATTAGGGTGGGACCACTGGTCCCTGTAGTCCCCTGAATACCGGTCTTCTTCTCGGCCACTACTTTGCCAATTCTTCCTTCGGGAGCGGCCGTAACTCAGGGAGCCTCCATAATAATATTGACTGCGGCCACCACCAAAACTACCGCCCAGTTGTCCTCTCCTGTAGACCTCTCGACGCCTACGAAATGCCTTCCCTACTGTTATGGTCCGACCCTCCAAATCCTTGCCATTCCAATTCTTCTCTGCCTCTCTGGCGTCTTTTGTGCTGGCAAACGTGACAAAGCCGAACCCTCTTGACTGTTGCGTTTCCCAGTCTCTTACCAACCGCACTTCCACCAGCGGCCCATATCTGTTGAAGACAGAGGTCAGAACTTCTTCCTCTGTTTTGAAGTTCAGTCCCCCTACAAATAACTTGGCACTTTTGTCACCATCCCGGGCTGGTGTGGTGTTATTTTCCCTGCTGGGCTCTTTATCAACCCTCAGGTTACCATAAACTTGACCCCCGGCCAAATCATTCCCGAGAACCACAGATACACCCTCTACAGGAAACGTGGCTTGTAAACCGACGGTGACCGGTCCTGACACCAAATCGGACTCCAACTGGATGACCTGAAGGGGAGCACTAACACCGCCCCCGATCCCCTGTAAACGAACACTATCCCCCGTTGCCGTCTCCTCGGACCATGGCAAAATGCCTTCAAGCATTAAAGATTGATGGGCCCCTGTGTCTCTCAATATCCTAACCGGTCTCCGGTTAGTCGAGGCTCCATCCAGTGACACAAACCCCTCGGAAATAAATGGTTGGTAACCCTCTTGATGGCGATTTCTTACGCTAGCCATCGCATTCGGAGTTGTAATAGTCGGACTCCGCTCTGGGTTGTCCCTTTTCATGAGGTAACAACTGGACATCAAGTGTCCAGGTTTTTTGCAAAACGCGCAAGTAGGCCCGGAGGAAAAACTCGGGGTCTGCCTCGGGCCCCCCGAACTATAAGTTTGTCTTGGGCCCGCATCCCTCTGATTTCGAACCGGTGGGGTATCATAGTTGTCCCCATAATCATCTCGAGGCCGCCGCCATGTATGGTCGTTCTCCGCACCTGCTGTTCCCCACCTCCCCTGCGGAGATCTAGGCGAGGAGTTAGGTTCGTGGACCCCTATTCGGTGGGTTAAGGCATAATCATCTGCCATGGTGGCTGCGTCCCACAACTTTGGTACCTTCTTTTCCTGCAGGTACACTTTGATGTCCTCGTGGACACACTGCTGGAATTCCTCCACCAGGATCAAGTCCCGCAATGTCTCGAAGTCTTTCCCGACTCCTTTTGACTCACACCACCGATCAAACATGTTTTCTTTCACTCTGGCAAACTCCACATGGGTCTCACTCTCCCTCTTCCTGGCATTCCTGAATTTTTGCCTGTAAGCTTCCGGAACCAACTCATAGGCCTTGAGGATGTGCTTCTTCAGTACCTCATAATCTGCACATTGGTCCATTGGTAGCGCCGAATAAATTTCCTGAGCTTTCCCCACCAGCACACTTTGCACGAGTATGGTCCATGCCTCCTCCGGCCAGTTTAATTGTCGAGCCACTTTCTCAAAGTGTGGAAAAAATTTCGCGACTTCTTTTTCACTGAACGGTGGAACCAGCCTCACATGTCTGCCCACATCCCAGGTTTTCTGGTTAGGTGTCGACCCCGTCAGCAAGGGTGGTGCCTCTCCCCGTTCTCTCCTTAACTCCAGCTCCTTGAGTTTGATTTCTTGCTGAAGCTGCATGTCACGTTCCTTTAATTCCCTTTCCGCTTTTCTCTCCTCTGCTTCGAGGTCCCTTGCAGCTCTCCTTTCCTCTGCTTGTTCCTTTTCTCTTCTTTCCTGGAGTTCTCTTTCCACTCTCCTTTCCTCTGCTTGTTTCTCTTCTCTCCTCTCCTCTGCTTTCCTTTCTTCTTCTGCTCTTTCCTTTTCTGCTTTCCTTTCTTCTTCTGCTCTTTCCTTTCCTGCTTTCCTTTCTTCTTCTGCTCTTTCCTTTTCTGCTTTCCTTTCTTCTTCTGCTCTTTCCTTTTCTGCTTTCCTTTCTTCTTCTGCTCTTTCCTTTTCTGCTTTCCTTTCTTCTTCTGCTCTTTCCTTTTCTGCTTTCCTTTCTTCTTCTTTGATCCGTTCCTGGCTCCGTAATTGCAACTCCAGTTTCCGGAGCTCCACGTCTTCTGGTTCTTCGGGTAGCCACTCCCAGGCTAACTCGTCCCATGTTCCTAATCCCACCATAGATTGTATCACCGTGGCCTGCAACTCTGCCTTCCTCAAATTAGTTCGGACCTCCAAGTTAAAATGTTTGGCCAATTTCAAGAGATCCGACTTTAGCAACGCTCGGAACTGTGCCTCACTCGGGGTTACCCCAAAGTTCTGTGCCACAAACGCCATGGTGCCTATCGTTAACACCTGTTAACCTTCACCCCAAGACTTTCCCCAATTTCTCAAAAAAAAATATTACCAATTAATAATTAATTAATAAATTTTAATTACCAAAAATATTATTATTTTATTATTTTATACACTTTTAGATCCCGGACGTAGACCCAATTGCGAAACCGCAAATCGTAATTTGGACGAGCCCCCAATTCTGTTACGTGGTCCTCCCGGTAACTACCTGGTCTTGGTGACCCCCGGACCGTGGGAGGGACCCCGCCAGAAAGATATATGGTTTATACGCTTTCGTAACGCAATCAATATGAATTCCGGTCAAGAAGAAACCCCACACCAAGGATCCGGAATAATCAATAATATATTCACTGAGCAATCAACAACCATCAACAATGCACAATCAATATTACAACCATGTGAACTCATCTACACAAACTCTAAGATGGCCATCTTAATCTTATACATTCCTCACGTGAGCCCCACTCCTGACCCCCTCCGTGGTCAATGTCTCTCCTCTCCGCACACGGGCGGTTGAACGAGCCCCGGGCGGACGTGCTCTAAACGTGCCGTCTCGGACGGGGGCCGCGGCTGCAGCGCACCTCCTTGCCAAGCCACGGGGCAAACCCAGCGCCGCGTCCAACGTGCGCGAGGCCCCAAGTGCGACCCTTACGCGTCCTTGTAGATGGGCAAAAACCCAGCGCGGCTTCCGACGCGAGCGAGGCCCAACGTGCGGAACCGTACGCGTCTTTGTAGACGGGGCAAACTGTCCCGGACGCTTGGTTTCGTGCACGAACTCACGGTGACTGGACGTGTCAAAAGGTATTTACCGCCCAGGTAACTCCTCTCGCCAGACGTTTCGCAACGGCGCGTTTTCCGCGCAGCGTAAGGTCGATTCCACCTTCTCGTCGGAGCGGGGCGAGGAAGAAGAAACCTCCTTCTTTCCCTCGTGTTTTTTCCTCCTCCGTTTCCGGTCACTTCCGTTTCCGGCCACTTCCGTTTCCTGCCACTCTTTCAGAAGGGCTCCTGACCCTCCAACCACAACAACTACCCAACAACTTAATATACTACACCCGGAAGCAAAGACCTGCATGGTAATTCACATTCATTCACATAAATATGTAACACATGGCTTGCGGACTTCCTCTCTGGTCGTAGTCAACGTGTGGCCCTGAATGGATTTCTCTCATCTCCCCTTCCTGTTCAGGCTGGAGTTCCCCAAGGAAGTGTGCTGGGCCCTGTGCTTTTTCTGGTCTTTATCAATGATCTCTCTGACTCTCTGGAAAATCCTCTCTATCTCTTTGCTGATGACTCCACTCTCTGCCGCTCCATTCCTCTTCCCTCAGATAGGCAGTCTGCAGCCTCCTCACTCTCTGAAGACCTGGACAAAATCACAGACTGGTCAAACAAGTGGAACATGTCTTTCAATCCTGCCAAATCTCACTCTCTTACTATGTCTCTCCGAAAAGATCGACTGGACAACCCTCCCATCTACTTTCTCAACAATCCTCTCCAAGAAGTTCTGTCACTCAAGCTTTTGGGTCTCACTATCTGCCATGATCTTTCTTGGGAAAACCACATTTCCAAGCTGGCCTCCAAAGCCAGTCGCCGACTGGGCATCCTCCGTCGTGCGAAGTCCTTCCTCGGCACACCTGAGCTCCTCACCACATACAAGGCTTTCATCCGCAGCTCAATGGAATACTGTTCTCCCCTATGGGCTGGTGCTCCTGCCTCACACCTGGCTCGGCTTCACGCTGTTGAATCCAAAGCTTTCAAAATCATTGGAATCTCCCGCGATGAAGCTATCTCTGAGGGCCTTTCACTCACTCACCGCAGGCAGGTAGGTGGTCTTTCTGTCTTCTACCGACTCCTCTCCGGCCTTGCTCCCCCAGCTCTCTCCGTGCTCTGTCCCCCAAATATTCCTACAGGTCGCACAAGATCTGCCAGCAACCCTCTGATGGTTAAACTGCCGAAATCTCGGCTCTCTGCTCACCTTCACTCTTTCATTCCTCTTTTCTCCCGCCTGTGGAACAAACTCCCACACTCCCTTCAATCCCTCTCCTCCCTCCAGGTCTTTAAAACAGCTGTTCACCACCATCTCTTATCTTCCCCCATCCATAACCTTGATCTTTTCTACCCCCACTAATTCACCCCAGATCCACCTTGTTTGAAATTCCAACTTATTTCCTGGAAATCCTGGCAGTGTCCATATGTTTATACCTCTCCCACCCCCCCCCCCCTTCACATGCCTCCCCCCCTTCACATGCCTCCCCCCTTCACATGCCTCCCCCCCAAAGCCCTCTCCCTCCCACAGATCTCTCGATGTCTCCATGTCTCTCGGTCCCTGCTCTCAAATGTTGTGTTTGTGTCCTTCCCCCTCTCTCCCCATCTTGTCTACCGCTCCCGATGTTATTTGTTTTATGTGTCTGTTTGTCTTTCTGTGTGATTAATTTTCGCTCTTTCACGAGCCTCGATTTTGTATACAAAAAAAAAAAAAAAATAAAAAAAAAAATGGTGGGTACAGAGAGAGACGGGGTTGGTACACAAGATTTGAGGCAAACCCAGAGTTGAGGCATTCAACTTTTCAACACAAGGAGTCAGCTGTGTAGCCGTTTGAGGTAAGAGAGGGGATGGAGGGGGAACAAACACCAGAAACAGATTTGAGCAGACGCCACCAGGATTTGGAGGGGCGAGACAGGTTTGAGAGTTCAGTTTTGAGAGTCGAGAGATATTGTTTTTTGGCTCTCCTGAGGGTAGACACACATTTGTTCCGAGCTTTGTGAAAGGAAATGAGATTACCTTCAGTTGGATTAGCCTTCTATGAGGTGAAGGCAAGTTGCTTCATGGCAACTGCCTCACCACAAGCTTCAGTGTACCATGGACACGAGGATGGGTATGACAACTGAAGAGGAGAAGGGATAAATCTGTGCATGAGAGAGAGCCGTTTACTTTGGAAGAATTCCCAGGAAGTGTTGATGCCAGAGGCAGTAGGATGGGAGACCAGTCCAGATGATTGATGGCTGCTTGAAGACCGTGCCAGTCAGCCTGAGTGAAATGCCAGACTCCTCGGTGCTGAGGAGGCTCTCTGAGAATGGCCAGAGAGATGTCCACTTCAACAAGGAAATGATCAGAAGAACCGATTAGAGTAGAATAAGAGCAGCAGACATTTGCAGGGAGGTTAGTCATAACCAAGTCTAGAAGAGAAGGTCCTCCATTGACTAAGATCCAGGTCGGGAAATTTACAGATTGTGTCAGTCCCAGTGAGTCGCAGAAGTCCTTTCCTGAGGTGCCATGGCTGGTGTGAGAGGAACCCACACCCAGCCTTCTGTCATGATGACAGTTGAAGTCGCCACATATGAGGAAGAGAGAGAGAGAGAGTTCGGATGAGGGGATAGAAGTTGGTCCATGTTGTCAGACAGGGAGATGTAAATGGAGTCATCACTCTTTGGAGAACGGTACAGAACACATATGAACAAAAGGTGGGGGCGGAGAGGAAGCTGTAGCCAGAGGTACTCCTGGGAGTGGTGTGGAGAGAGGGCAGTGCAAGGAGAGTGAGGAAGAGAGTTTTTGATAAAGATAGCAATCACACCACCAGGACGAGGCTCAGGTCCATCATACCGGAGGAGGGAATAACCAGGAAGAGATATTAAGGAATCAGAGACATCTTGAAGGAGGAAAGTTTATGTTAAGCAGATTACGTTTGGTTTGTCAGAAGCAACCTTTATGGATAGATCAATCCGGTTTGAGCGAAGGCCCCGGATGTTTGAGGTCCATACCATTGAGGAAGAGGTAGGGGGAGCATCAAGTGCAGGACAGGGGAGGGGTAGGGTAAGATGAGGAGGGAGAGGGGGATGTAGGGAGAGCTGATGATAGTGTGTCAGATTGCAGAAGGGTTAGGAGAAAGAGAAGGATGAGGAGGACAAATGGTTTGATGGTGATGGGAAGAGGCACAGTGAGGTGTTGTTTGAGGGGGGGGGGGGGCAGAGCAAATTCGAAGGTTGGAGGAGGTGGAGGTATGTGATGGAAGGGAGAGGAAGTGGGGAGGCAGCAGCTTTGAGGAAGAGTGGGAGGGGGGAGAATTGGAGAAAAATAGTAGAGGGGGAGTATTGAAGGGGAGGGGTGGGGGGATTTTAAAAGGGAGGGGTGGGGGTAGTTTTGAAGGGGAGGGGTGAGGGGGGTGTTTTGAAGGGGAGGGGCAAGTGTGGAGATTTAGAGGGGAGGGGCGAGGGGGAGTTTCGTAGGGGAGGGGTGAGGGGGGAGAATTGAAAGGGAGGGATGAGGGGTTAGTTTTGGAGGGGAGGGGTGAGGAGGGAGCTTAGAAAGTGGATGATTCATGAAAAACGACCTTTTATACCAAGCAGGGTTTATTGTGATTTTCAAGTCAAAGATCTCTTTGAAAATGATAGAGGAGGGGTGGAATGAAGGTGAGTTTGGAGAATGTAGAAAGAAATGACTGTAAGAGATTGAATTTTTTTTTAATGGAATGATTTGATGAGGAAATTTAAAAAAGCCTTTTAAACAGGAAGAAAAACAGCGTGTTGTAATAAACCATTGAATAAAATACTGCAGGGGAAAGTTTAAACATATTTAAACAAAACCGTGAAAAACAATTTTGGAAAAGTCCCTGAACTAAGGGAGTGGATCAGAGAAAGGAGAAAGGGTTAAATGAGATGAAGGAAACTAGAATTGGAAGGGCGAGTTTCGGCTGGAGATGGAAGGAAGAGGTGGGAGAAAAGGAGATAAAGGGGGCGGAGCGAGACAGTAAGCATACGTGCCCGCGCGGATAGAGGGATTTTTTTTTTTTGTGTATTTAAAACGTTAGACAAAGGGTGGATGTTCAGGGAAGTTCGGGGGAGAAGAGAAAATCTGAGAAATAAGCAATACAGCAAAGGAAAGAACTTAAATTCACAAAACACCGATGGGGGGAGGGAAGCTGAGAGAGATAAGACCACGCACTGAAACAGACAGTTTGCACGCGGTGCAAACAGAAAACGATTAATTGTACACAAGTTGCACGAATTGCAAACCAACACCAACTAGAAATACACAGTAACACATGCACAATAAAATAACGAGTGGAAATTTGACGAAGACGCAAATGTAAAAATACTTTAACTTTGCTGCCTTGCAGAGGTCGAAGTCGCTTCCTTGCTCGAGGGACCGGAAACGGAAGTGAAAGAGGTTGATTTCGTGTGTGAGGTGTGTGAGGTTGATTACGTCACACACCCTGCCTCACACTTCCCCACCCTTCCCACCACTCCCCCTCTCCCGACAGTGACTCACACACATACACAGACACACACACAATTCCATTTTGACTGTGTGTAAACACACACACAATTCTGCCAACTCAACAAAATAGCCTCAGCCTCCTCCTCCCGATTCTGTCCCATATTTACTCTCCCCACCTTCCACAGTTGTCCTATCTTTACTCTTACCCTCCTGCCACTCATAAAAGCAATCGGGCATTCACACATCACAACAGCGGAACATGTAACGCTTTCTGCCCCCCTATAATGCTATCAGCGAATTCACAGAAACCTGCACCAGTATTGGTTGTTGTTGTTTTACTTCTTAGGACGTGACATCATCTGACGCCATCCCAAGCATGCTCGCTTGTGCCTTGGCCGCTAAGATGCTCTTCCTCTTCATTCTCCGATTTCCATTGACTCAGTGTGTTTTGCGTGAGCTCCCAATAAACGATAGCTGTTAACAGAAATAGCGTGCTGCGTGTGATCCAATGGAATGAGAACACGATGAGGTTTATCTCAGCTAACTGGCATGGTGGCAGAGATTTTGAACCTACGTTGCAGCCTTTCATCCCTCGACCCGAGTTTTGCTACTTTTCTTGTGACTGGCTCACATCGGTTCAAGAAAAGGAGAACAATGTGGCGGACACGAAAGCTCACTGGCGTGATGACATCATTCCGCGCGCCAAGTGGGCGGCGGCCACGCCCGAGGGGTAGGCGTGGCCGCGGGATACACACCGGGCGCGCAGCCCGGAACGCTCCAGTGTTACAGTGGAGCTCTTGAATAAAGACTCTTACAACTTACCGCGTTGTCCGCTTCCTCCTTGCTTACAAGCAGCGCGCGTAACACCGCGCTTCATTGGTGACCTCCGACGTTCTGGTCAGTCGTCACTGACCACCTGAACCCGCCACAGCCATGGCAACCAACGCGGTAGCGATAAAGCTCCCCGAGTTCTGGGAAGCTCAGGCGGAGATCTGGTTCCTGCAGGCCGAAGCCCAGTTCAGGCTTCGAGGCATCACGGCGGATGAGACACGCTACTGCCACGTGGTCGCCTCCCTCGGGGCCGGCACGGCCGCCCGCGTCGTGTCGGTCCTGAGGAACCCACCGGCCGACGACAGGTACGAGGCGATCAAGCGTCTCCTCCTCACCACGTTCGGCCTCACGGTGGACGCACGGGCCGATCGCCTCTTGGACCTCCCCGAGCTCGGTGACACGCGACCGTCAGTCCGAATGGACCATATGCTGTCGCTCAGGGGCGACGAAACCCCGAACGCTCTATTCCGGGCGTTATTTCGATGCCAGCTGCCGGCACGAGTACGCCTCGCATTGGCCGGTTCTGCGACAACGGAACCCCGAGCGCTCGCGGCCGAGGCCGACAAGTTCTACGCGGCTTTGGACACGCAGGCGAGTTTCGGTGCGGCCGTAGCGGCTCCCGAGCCCGAAACTGCTGCGGGTGCCCACCCCTACTACGCGACGCACCGCGTAGCCGCTGAACCTCCTGCGGGTGCCCACCCCAACTCCGAGGGGCGCCTCGTGGCGGCCGCCACGCCTCGCCCACCACCACCGCGGAAACCGCGGCTTCCAGCTTCGCCGCAAATCTGGTGCCATTTCCACACTAGGTTCGGCCACGAGGCTCGGCAATGTCACCCGCCGTGCTCATTCGGCAGGTCGGGAAACGCCCGGGCCGGCCCTCGGTAGTGGCACTGAGCGCCGGCCGATTAAACAGCCTCCTGTACATAACGGACACCTTATCCGGGCGCCGTTACCTGTGCGACACGGGAGCGCAGGTGAGTGTTGTTCCCACAGGTTCGTCCGACAAGCAGTCCGCGGGCCGGGGCCCCGTGCTGCTTGCTGCCAACGGTACGTCCATTCACACGTACGGAAAACGCTGCCTTTCTCTGCGGTTCGGAGGGCAGGTTTTCCGATGGTCATTCGTGACTGCCGACGTGCCTATGGCACTGCTCGGCGTGGACTTCCTCTGTGCCAATGGCCTATTGGTCGACGTAAAACACAGAAGGCTTGTCCAGGCTGAGACGTTCAGCTCGCTCGCGTGCGCACTGCCCGCCTCGTTGAGCAGCTCACGGAGCGGCTCATCGAGCGGCTCGCCGAGCGGCTTGCTGAGCGGTTCGGTTCCGGCCAGGTTCATCTGCACGCTTCCGGCAGCGGACAAATTCACCCACCTCCTCGCCCGTTTCCCGGCCCTCACGCGGCCCACCTTCTCGGCGGGGACCGTCAAGCACGGGGTGGAACATCACATCCCCACCGCCGTGCCACCGGTCTACGCCCGGGCACGCCGCCTCGAGCCGACGAAGCTCGCGGTAGCTAAAGCCAAGTTTGCTACGCTGGAGCGGCTCAGCATCGTGCGGCGCTCCGAGAGTGCTTGGGCGTTGCCGCTTCACATCGTGCCCAAGCCCGGCGGGGGATGGCGACCATGCGGGGACTACCGCCGTCTCAACGACGCCACCACCCCCGACCGCTACCCCGTCCCCCATATTCAGGACTTTTCCGCCCGCTTGGCGGGCATGTCCTTCTTTTCGAAGGTGGACCTCATACGCGGTTACCACCAGGTCCCCGTCAAGCCGGAGGACATCCCGAAGAAGGCTGTCATCACGCCGTTCGGTCTTTTCGAATTTCTTCGGATGCCCTTCGGTTTGAAGAATGCGGCTCAAGCGTTCCAGCGCCTCATGGACAGCGTCTTGCGCGACTTGGATTTCGTCTACGTCTATCTGGACGACATCCTCGTCGCCAGCGCGTCCCGCGAAGAGCACCTACACCATCTCCGCACGCTCTTCGAATGTCTGGGCCAGCATGGCCTGATCGTGAACCCCGCCAAGTGCCGGTTCGGTGTCACTGAAATCGACTTTTTGGGGCACCGCGTCACCAGGCACGGGGCGTCCCCCTACCAGCCAAGGTGGAGGCGGTGAAGGGGTTTCCGCGCCCCCGCATGATCAGTGGGCTCCACGAGTTCCTGGGCATGGTAAACTTTTACCATCGGTTCCTGCCCCGCATCGCCCATCTCCTGCGCCCCCTGCACGAGGCCCTCTGAGGGAAGCCGGGCAAAGGTGATGTTACCTGGACCGAGCAGATGGACGCGGCATTCGTGGGCGCGAAGCTCGCCTTGGCTAACGCCACCCTGCTCGCGCACCCGGCGCCCGATGCACCGATCGCCCTCACCACCGAAGCCTTGGACTACTCGGTGGGCGCGGTGCACGAGCAATGGGTGCGTGGAGCTTGGCAACCGCTGGCGTTCTTCAGCTGGCAGCTTCGCCCGCCCGAACGCCGGTACAGTACCTTCGACCGCGAGTTGCTCGGACTCCACCTGGCGGTCAGGCACTTCCACCATCTGCTCGCGGGCCGTGCGTTCACGGCCTTCGTCGACCACAAGCCACTGGTGTTCATGATGGGCAAGGTCGCCGAGCCGTGTTCGGCCCGGCAGCAGCGTCACCTCTCGGCCGTGTCCGAATACACGACGGACATCTGGCACGTCGCGGGGAAGGACAACCCGGTGGCAGATTGCCTTTCCCGGTCCGTTGCCCACACGGTCCACCTCGGCATCGACTATGCCCGGATGGCGGCGGACCAGGCCGCCGACCCCGACATCCAGGCCTTGCGGACCGCCGTTATGGGCCTCCGCGTCACCGAGGTGCCGTTCGACGGCTCGGGTACGGCCCTCTGGTGCGACGTCTCCCTCGGGGGGCCTCGCCCCATCGTGCCCGTGGGCTGGCAGCACCAGATTTTCGACGCCATCCACGGCCTGTCCCACCCGGGCACGAGGGCCTCCCAGAGGTTGATCGCCGACAAGTTTGTCTGGCATGGCCTCCGGAAGGCCGTCTGCGGCTGGGCCAGGACGTGCCTCGCGTGCCAGCGCGCGAAGGTGCACGGACACACTCAGGCCCCATTGGCCCCGTTTGCGGTGCCGGAACGTCGGTTTGACCACATTCACGTGGACCTGGTGGGACCTCTGCCCCCCTCGCGGGGTTTCACCCACGTCATGACCATGATGGACCGCACCACCCGGTGGCCGGAGGCCGTGCCTTTGGCGTCAACGATGGTGGCGGACGTCGCGCAGGCGTTCATCGCCACCTGGGTCGCCCGGTTCGGCGCCCCCTCGGACATCTCGTCCGACCACGGCCCCCAGTTCACCTCGGAGCTCTTGGGGGCGGTCGCGCGGGGGCTCGGGGTCCAGCTGCACCGCACCACGGCATACCACCCCCAAGCTAATGGCCTGTGAGAGCGGTTCCACCACTCGTTGAAGGCCGCGCTCCGGGCGACCCTCCGCGATGGCGGCTGGGTCGACAGGCTCCCCTGGGTGCTGCTGGGCCTCCGGACGGCGCCCAAGGACGACCTGCGTGCATCCACGGCGGAGTTGGTCTTCGGGCAACCGCTGCGGGTGCCAGGCGAGTTCCTCCCCGACTCCACGGCACCATGGTCCGTGGCGCAGGAGCGCTCCGTGCTGTAGGAGACCGCCCAGAGGTTTGCCCCGGTGCCCCCGGCGCACCACAGGCACCCACCTCCGCATGTCGCCCCGGAGCTTCGCACTGTGGAGTACGTCTTCGTCCGGCACGACGCCCACCGGACACCACTGTGGCCCCCGTACGACGGGCCTTTCCGCGTGCTGGAGACCGGGGTGAAACATTTCACCTTGGACATCGGCGGCACTCCTGACCGTGTCTCCATAGACCGCCTCAAGCCGGCCCACCTCGACGTGGACCACCCACCGCCAGTGGCTCGGCCCCCGCGTCGGGGCCGCCCCCCGGCGGGCGGACCCCCGGCACCGCCCGGCCCCGCCGGCACGCCGCCCCTCGCGAGCCTGCACCCATCCCGGGTGCAGCCGGAGGCATCCCAGCTGGCATCCCTGCACCCCGGACGCCGCCAGTCGCCAGAGGGTGCTTCGGCCGGGTCATCCGTTTGCCCCGCAAACTGGCCCTCCATGTGCGCGGGAATTCTGGGGGGGCGCGTGTGGCGGACACGAAAGCTCACTGGCGTGATGACATCATTCCGCGCGCCAAGTGGGCGGCGGCCACGCCCGAGGGGTAGGCGTGGCCGCGGGATACACACCGGGCGCGCAGCCCAGAACGCTCCAGTGTTACAGTGGAGCTCTTGAATAAAGACTCTTACAACTTACCGCGTTGTCCGCTTCCTCCTTGATTACAAGCAGCGTGCGTAACACCACGCTTCAACAACACCTTTTCAGGGGTTTACTGACGATGGTGAAGATATCACTCAAGGCAATCGCCGCACAGCTCAGCCAAAAGTCAACGTGTTGGAGATGATGCTCGGTCAAGCAGCGAATTATTGTCCAGTCTGCACTCAACACGATCGTCCGTGATTATATCTCTGTAGATCATATGTGGAAAGTCATCCGCCTGCATTTCGGTTTTCAGTCGACCGGTGCACATTTCCTTTATTTATTTTTTATCTGATATTCGTTTAGAACCAGAATAACGCCCTGAAGACCTGTACCAGCACTTAACAACTTTGAGAGACGACAATCTGCTATTTCGTGATGGATGCGTTTTGCACCATGGTGAAATTCCTGCAGATGACGAGGAGATAACTCAATCTTTCATGGAGAACATGTCTTTCAATCCCGACAGATCTCACACTCTCACGATGTCTCTCCGAAAAGACCGACTGGACAACCCTCCCATCTACTTTCTGAACAATCCTCTCCAAAAAGTTATGTCACTCAAGCTTTTGGGTCTCACTATCTGCCATGATCTTTCCTGGGAAAACCACATTTCCAAGCTGGCCTCAAAAGCCAGTCGGCGACTGGGCATCCTCCGTCGTGCGAAGTCCTTCCTTGGCACACCTGAGCTCCTCACCACATACAAGGCTTTCATCCGCAGCTCAATGGAATACTGCTCTCCCCTCTGGGCTGGTGCTCCTTCCTCACACCTAGCTCGGCTTCACGCTGTTGAAACCAAAGCTTTCAGAATCAATGGAATCTAACTCTAAAAACATCTCTAGCTAAAATCTAACGATGAAGCTAACTCTGAGGGTCTTTCACTCACTCACCGCAGGCAGGTTGGTGGTCTTTCTGTCTTCTACCGACTCTTATCCGGCCTTGCTCCCCCAGCTCTATCTGTGCTCTGTCCCCCAAATATTCCTACAGGGCGCACAAGATCTGCCAGCAACCCTCTTATGGTTAAACTGCCAAAATCCAGACTCTCTGCTCACCTTCACTCTTTCATTCCTCTTTTCTCACACCTCTGGAACAAACTTCCTCACTCTCTTCAATCCCACTCCTCCCTCCAGGTCTTTAAAACAGCTATTCACCACCATCTCTTATCTTCCCCCTTCCAAAACCTTGATTTTTTCTACCCTCGTTAATTCACCCTAGATCCCCTTTTTTTTGAAATACCAACTCCTTTCTTTTCTGGAAGTTCTAGCAGAGTCCATGTGTTTTATACATCTGCCCCTCCCCGCCCCCCCCCCCCACCTTCCCATGCCTCCTCCCCCCAAGCCCTCTCCCTCCCACAGATCTCCCGATGTCCCTGTTCTCTGCTGTTGTACTTGTGTGCTTCCCTAGCTCTCTCCCCATCTTGTCTCCCGCTCCCTTTATTGAATGTTTTGTGTGTCCGTTTTTGTTTTTTTTCTGATTGATGTTAGTTCTTGCATGAGCCTCGATCTTGCAGCTAAAATAAATTTAAAAAATCACTCGAAAATGTTGTCGTCCTCAGGTGGCTGCAACTAATCCACCCGACGCTACCAAAAATAGACAAACAACATTATGTAACTGAAATATGTTCTCGTACATTGGCATCCATTGGACAATAAATTTCCCTGGCCCTACCATACTTGCTAGTCGAAATACGTTCCCGTGAAGATACACCAGACATGTGGGCCCATCTTTCTGAAAGTCAGAAGAGACTTGTCTTTCCACCGATAACATCTACTCCAAAACCAAAATATAAGCCTTCACAGCGCTCCCAAAAATCCTGCCCATTATGTCACCAAGCAGGGTGTGTGGACCGCCATTTTCTCAGTGAGTGTCGCGACTTCCCTGAACAAGATCGTAAATATATGGCCAAGGCGAGGCAAATATCTAATATCTTAGACTTCTCTGACGATGATGAGGAAGTGAAAGATCCCCCCATCGACTCTACAGATGACTGTGACAAGTCCTCCACCCCTGCGTATTGAAATCAAGTACGCCAGTCACCTTACTTGGACACATTTTACGGTCACCACACTATCCGGGCCATAAATGGCAGTGCAGCCACTGGAAACATGATGAGCCTATCGACCGCCAAACATCTCGGTCTACCCATGAGAAGGGGTCTCAGTCAGCACACCAGGCAGATGGCTCCTCACAGTACTCAGCAAAGTCTGTTTTATCATGACCAGTGACAATCGACAGTTTACCTTCAAAGGCCTTGTCGTTGAAAGCTTGGATGGTGATGTCCTGGCAGGAACACCTTTCATGGAGCTGAATAACATTTCTGCTCGCCCGGCTAAACACCACATCATCCTTAATGATGGGTCCATATGCCAATATGGATCATCTGATCTCTCTCCCACTCACCCTACAGTCCGCCGTGCCCATTTGCTGCGTGCCACTCCAAGAACTACAACTGTATGGCATCGAAGCCATGCCCCTGACCCCTGAAGATATGCCCCTGACCCCTGAAGACCTGTATTCTATCATATTCGATAACACCTTTTTCTTCTTCTTCTATAAAAGGATGCTTTCGACTTGCTCACCAAATCCATTCATTCCAAAAAAAAATTCCATCTCTTATAGTGCATCTTTCATTCATTCCCTAAACTCTCCAGCACTCCATCCTCCCTCCAGCGTCCTCAAACGTATTTTTGACTCGAATGTCTCAAGAAACTCATTTTGCAATAAATGTTCGTTTCCCATTAATCGTACATTTTTCAAAATCCCATCACCCCAAAATCCCATTTCCCATCACCCCTCCCCTCTAAATCTACCCCCTTGCCCATCCCCTCCAAATCATCCCCATCACCCATCTCTTTCAAATCTTCCCCCTTGCCCCTCCCCTCCAAATCTTCCCAATCACCCATTCCTTTCAAATCTCCCCCCACACCCCTCCGCTCCGAGACTCTCCCTCGCTCCTCCCCTCCTAGACTCCCCTCTCACCCCTCCCCCTCAAAGCGTCCTCCCCGCTTCTTCCCCCTTCCAACTTTCACCTTCATCTCCCTCAACCTTCTGCCTCGCTCTTCCCCCTCATCAAATAACACCTCACTGCGCCTCTCCCAATCACCATCAAACCTTTTGTCTGCCCCATTCTTCCCTTTCTCCAAGCTATTCTGTAATCTCCGACACACCTTCAACAGCTCCCCTACCTCTTCCTCCTCTTCCACATCTTACCCTACCGCTCCCCCCCCCCCCCTGTTCTGTATCCGATGCTCCCCCTTCCTCTTCCTTAACAGTATGGACCTCAAACATCCGGGGCCTTCGCTCAAACTTGTCTGATCTCTCCATACAGGTTGCTTCTGACAAACCAGACGTGATCTGCTTAACAGAAACTTTCCTCCTTCATGATGTCTCTGATTCCTTGGTATCTCTCCCAGGTTACTCCCTCCTCCGGTATGATAGACCTGAGCCTCGTCCTGGAGGTGGGGTTGCTATCTTTATAAAAAACTCTCTTCCTCACTCGCCCTGCACTGCCCTCTCTCCACCTCACCCCCAGGAATACCTTTGGCTACGGCTTCCCCTTCACTCCCACCTTTTGTTCATATGTGTGTTGTACCGTCCACCAAACAGTGATGACTCCATCTACATCTCGCTGTCTGAGAATATGGACCAACTTCTATCTACCCATCCCAACTCTCTCTTCCTCATATGTGGTGATTTCAACTGTCACCATGCCAGTTGGCTGGGTGTGGGTACCGCTCTCACCAGCCATGGCTCTTCAGCAAAGGACTTCTGTGACTCACTGGGACTGACACAATCTGTCAATTTCCCGACCCGGATTTCAGTCAACGGAGCATCTTCTCTTCTGGACTTGGTTATGACTAACTTCCCTGAAAATGTCTGCTGCTCTTCTTCTGCTCCAATCGGCTCTTCTGATCATGTGCTTGTTAAAGTGGACATCTCTCTGACCATTCTCAGAGAGCCTCCTCAGCGTCGACGAGTCTGGCATTTCACTCAGGCCAACTGGCACGGTCTTCAAGCAGCCATCAATCATTTGGACTGGTCTCCCATCTCTACTGCCTCTGACATAAATTCTTCCTGGGAATTCTTCCAAAGCAAACTGCTCTCTCTCATGCACAGATTTATCCCATCTCGTCTTCTGTTGTCTTACCCTTCCTCCCGTCCATGGTACACGGAATCTTGTGGTGAGGCTATTGCCCAGAAACAACTTGCTTTCGTCTCCTGGAAAGCAAATCCAATGGAAGGAAATCTCATTTCCTTTCACAAAGCCCGAAACAAGTGTGTGTCCACCCTCAGGAGAGCCAGGAAACAATATCTCTCCGTTCTCAGGACCGAACTCTCTTATCTGTCTCCCTCTTCCAAATCCTGGTGGCGTCTGGTCAAATCTGTTTCTGGTGTTTGTTCCCCCTCCATCCCCTCCCTCACCTCAAATGGCCACACGGCTGACTCCGCGCGTGAAAAAGCTGAATGCCTCAACTCTGTGTTTGCCTCTAAATCTTCTGTCCCAAACCCATCCCTCTCTGTACCCACCATACCCAGTCGTACCCAGCTGCTCCTGGACTCTGTGTCCTTTCCTCCTGACAAGGTGGAAAAGTTTCTGTCAACCCTCGACTCGGATTCTGCAACTGGACCTGACGGCATCAGCCCACGGGTCCTAAAATCCTGTTCTTCCGCTCTTTCACTCCCTCTCTCTGTTCTCTTCACCCTCTCTTTTGCTCAAGGTCATCTTCCATCTGCTTGGAAATCTGCCAACATCACCGCTTTGCAGAAAAAAGGTGCAAAAACAGATCCCAGCAACTACAGACCAATCAGCCTTCTCCCAATTATCAGCAAAGTCATGGAATCCATCATTGCTTCAGATATGAAATCTTTCCTCTTCTCCAATGGCTTGATCTCTGATCATCAATTTGGTTTCAGACCTGGACACTCTACTCTGGACATGCTGCTTCTGCTTTCTCAACAATGGATGGAGGTCCTCAATGCCAAACAGGAAATTAGAGCAGTCTCCCTTGACATATCACGTGCCTTCGATACGGTCTGGCACCCCGCTCTGCTCACCAAACTCTCCTCTTTTGGTATCAATGGAAATCTCCACGCATGGCTGGCGGACTTCCTCTCTAGTCGTAGTCAACGTGTGGCCATGAATGGGTTTCTCTCATCTCCTCTTCCTGTTCAGGCTGGAGTTCCACAAGGCAGTGTTCTGGGCCCTGTGCTTTTTCTGGTCTTCATCAATGATCTCTCTGACTCTCTTGAAAATCCTCTGTATCTCTTTGCTGATGACTCTACTCTCTGTCGCTCCATTCTTCATCCCTCAGATCGGCAGTCTGCTGCCTCCTCACTCTCTGCAGACCTGGACAAAATCACAGACTGGGCAAACAAGTGGAACATGTCTTTCAATCCTGACAAATCTCACACTCTTACAATGTCTCTCCGAAAAGACCGACTGGACAACCCTCCCATCCACTTTCTGAATAATCCTCTCCAAGAAGTTCTGTCACTCAAGCTTTTGGGTCTCACTATCTGCCATGATCTTTCCTGGGAAAACCACATTTCAAATCTGGCCTCCAAAGCCAGTCGCCGACTGGGCATCCTCCGTCGTGCAAAGTCCTTCCTTGGCACACCTGAGCTCCTCACCACATACAAGGCTTTCATCCGCAGCTCAATGGAATACTGCTCTCCCCTCTGGGCTGGTGCTCCTGCCTCACACTTAGCTCGTCTTCACGCTGTTGAAACCAAAGCATTCAGAATCATTGGAATCTCCCGCGATGAAGCTAACTCCAAGGGCCTCTTCACTCACCGCAGGCAGGTTGGTGGTCTTTCCATCTTCTACCGACTCCTCTCTGGCCTTGCCCCCCCAGCTCTCTCTGGGCTCTGTCCCGCAAATATTCCTACAGGTCGCACAAGATCTGCCTGCAACCCTCTTATGGTCAAACTGCCAAAATCAAGACTCTCTGCTCACCTTCACTCCTTCATTCCTCTTTTCTCCCGCCTCTGGAACAAACTCCCTCACTCTCTTCAATCCCAGTCCACCCTCCAGGTCTTTAAAACTGCTGTTCACCACCATCTCTTATCTTCCCCCATCCAAAACCTTGATCTTTTCTACCCCCGCTAATTTCACCCCAATTCCACTTTTTTGAAATACCAACTTCTGTCCTGGAAGTCCTTGGTGTCCTTGTGTTTTATACTTCTCCCTCCACCCCCCCCCCCTTCCCACGCCTCCTCCCCCCAAGCCCTCTCCCTTCCACACATCTCTCTGCTCTCTCAAATGTTGTGTTTGTGTGCTTCCCCTTCTCTCCCCATCTTGTTTTCCGCTCCCTCTTTTTGTGTGTTTTGTTTGTCTGGTTGATTTGTTTGTGAAGTAAATGTTAGCTCTTTCACGAGCCTCGATTCAGTATACAAAAAAAATAAAAAAAAATAAAAAAAATAGACCTGATGTCATCATTTTTGAAGACGTGTCAGAAACTGGCATAAAAGTGAAATTACAGCATAACTTATCATCATTAGCGGAGAACCCATGCTCACAAATGGGATAATTCCCACACTTATATATCTATGGCTTTCATTGAAACAATATTATGACTAGAACGGCACTCGGTGGAGTGGAAACTTCGACCAGGCTGAACAATTTACATTTTGTATCCCACTGAGAGGCCAGATCTGGATCCGACATAAACCAAAATCGAATCGATTTGTCCTGGTCACACACACACAACCTGTCCACCAAGTTTAGTCCAAATCTTTCCATAACTTTTTGAGATATCTTGCTATGCATCGTTGTTGGCCCGATCTCTCAATGCTGAAGAATCAAGTAAAAAATTCTGAGATCGAGATCCGGATCTTCACTAAAATCTAATTACTTTTTCCTTGTCACATACCAAACTTCTCCACCAAATTTCGTTCAAATCCGTCGACAACTTTTTGAGATATCCTGTTCATAAACAAACAAACAAAGACAGGGGTGACAACCTCCTTCGGTGGCGGAGGTAATAACAACAAGTCAGGAGACGACGATGGTTCACGAGCGAGGGGTATTCAATGGCAAAGGACGGACTACAACCGAAACAGGCCCGGACTGGGGGGTCGGGGGCCCACGTTGCAGGTGTCGGCCCCTGACATGCGGTGTACGTGCCTATTTACAAAGGGTCCCAATGCGCTGCGTGTGCAGGCCTTTAAGAGCCAGCTGTATGTAATTGTGTGTGGTGCTGGCCTGGAAATGTCAAAACGAAGGTTACTGACCTTGAAATGAGATAGAAAATAATGTATAATCAGTTATGAGGTTAGTTAGCTACACAATACCGAAAATTCGGTTCGATTCTGACAACTTTGAAAATTTGACGTTTGTGACCTTCAAAGGTCAAAGGTCGAAGATTCTGAAATTTGTTGTAAAGCTTGTATTTCATGATGTATGTGATAATATAAGATCATGTACGACATTTCACCCTATCAGGAAGCGAACAATGTAATAAAACCATCAAAAATCGAATTTTCTAAATTTCGTGACCTTGTGACCTTGACCTTGGGGCGAAAATGAAAAATCGAGCTCCTTGGGGCTAGACACATGACATTGGCCTAACCAAATACCGAAACCCCTGTCAGATTCCATCAAATTCCTCGGAGAAGATGTAGCTTGAAGTCGATTACCCCCTAAAAAGACATCTTTTTCGGGCGTGGCTCCGCTCACAATGGGCGCAATACGCCCACTCTAGGCAGGACACAACTAGATCATGATATCAACCTCCCACCCAAGTTTCATCAAGATCGGATGATATCATCGGGTAGTTGTGCTGCGGACAGACAGACAGACAGACACACACCGATGACGAATATAGTGGCCACTCTGTTTGATAACTTGTGAACCAAAAACAATGGCTTTGTACCAAAGCATATATTAATTAATACTAATAATATTAACAACAACAATAACAAGAAAAAGAGCAATCAGAGATTGCAAATCCTTGCCAGGATGTATTTTCAGTGGTTTTAAGGCTTTTGTGTTAAAACAAATATGGCAGCCGAACGACGTGACCGATGACGTCATCATTAATTTTTTTTCTAAACTAATTTATTCCTACATTATATGCTCAATAAATTTCATCTTGATCGGATGAATTTTGTACTTGTCGAATTATGACGTCATAATGGAGGCACCTATGACATCATTAACATGTTTTATTCCCCATGGAGAGTTCTTTACAATGAGCCATGTCTCAATTTTTTCTATTCAGTGCTTTCGGAAATATAGAGGTGCAAAGTTTTTCGGTTTTTACAAGATGGCGGCGAACCATGTGACCGATGACGTCATCATTCTTTTTTTTCTCTTCCAGTTTCTGCCGACAAGGCGCTCAAGAAATTGCATCTTGATTGGATGAAGTTTTGTACTTGTCGAATTAAAAAATTATGACGACATAATGGAGGCCTTGGGCCGAGAGAGTTAAAAATTGGGCACAGTCTATTCCAGGGCAAGGCAAATACAGTATGTGTGTAAAGTATGGCGATGCTATGTGCAACGATGTAGACGTAGTACTGCGCACAAACAGACAAACAGAAAGACAAACAGATGAAAAATCGGTCAGAGACCGAGGACTTGCGGGAATGTATTTTTTATTGGCCATTTTGGAACATTAAATGTAAATAATGACCTCTGCCAAAGTTCAACCGACGTGGGTTTAAGCTCTACATGAGAGAATTCCACATAGCTATTTGGGCGGTGTATAAGCTAACAGATCGCTGCCTCCATCGATCTTGCCAAGACCGTAACACCGATTGGCTCAAAATCCTTTTAACTGTTGACTTGGTAGTTTTTACAATGAAGGAAACACGTATCGGGAGTACATACGACATAGCGATTGTGAATGTGACAGCTCTGAGGCGTCTTTCGCTTCGCATCACAGTGACAGCGAGCACCAACATGGCGGCTGTAAGATTACTATTGAAATTCTAAAGATACTGTTTAGATTTTGATGATTTGTGTGTGATATGATTTAATGGTTGGGCCTCCCAACTGAAGCCCCACCCATAGGGCGGGTACCGTTGCTAGTTAGCAAACTAGAGCTTCCAGGGAAGCAGAACTCAACTGAACTGACTGGACAACTTTAAAGTAGGTCAGTTGTCTGTACTAGATTTGACTTAAGATAGCAACCTACCTTGTGTGGTAAGAGTCTCACACGCCAAGTTTGATCAAAATCCATAAATATTTGTAGGCGTTAAAGTCTTAAGGTCGTTTCGGAGCTGAAATCAATATGGCGGCCTATGGCGGCCATTTTGGGACGGATCTGATTGGAATGCAATAGCAACCTACCTTGTTTGGTAAGGGTTAAACATTCTAAGTTTGATTAAAATCTGTTAATATTTGTGGACGCGAGAGTGTTAACGTCGTTTTCCTGACCAAAAACAAAATGGTCGCCTAAGTCCGCCATTTTTCAACGGATCGGGCTGAAATGTAATACCAACCTGGCCCTTGGGGTAAGGATGCTGCATGTCAAGTTTGATTAGAATCGGTTGATATTTGTGGACGCTGGAGTGTTAACGTCGAAAAGTTAATGGACGACAGACGACGACAAACGACGACGACGACAGACGCCGGACGCCAGAGGGTTCAGTATGTGATGAACTCAACTGGATGGTAGTCCAGTTGAGTTAAAAACGATTTTCACGTTTTGGGTGACCTTGAGCTTGACCTTGGGCCCAGAGAGTTAAAAATTGGGCACCGTCTATTCCAGGGCAAGGCAAATATGTGTGTAAAGTATAGCGATGCTATGTGCAACGATGTAGACGTGGTACTGGACACAAACAGACAGACAGACAAACCAACCAACCAACATACTTGCCGAATTTTTTTTCCGGCAAGTAACAAACCAACCAACCAACATACTTGCCGGAATCTATTCCAGCAAGTAACAAACGGACTCAAATGCAATGCCCTCTCCTCTGGCGAGGGTAATAATATTAGCATAATTTGGCAATAATAATAACGAATGTATAATCCTCCTTCCTCCCCCCTCCAATCCCCACCCTGGCTTAAGCACATCTGGGTTTGGTGAAAGGCAAGATAATGCTCAAACAGTACAGCAGGCAGGTATGTTATCAGGCTGTTATGATTATGACCAATGAAAATTTGGTCCAATGGACGACTAACGGGCCCAATAGTTCAATCAGTGTGGGAATAAAAGAACAGGAAAGGTAACAGAAAGGTGGGGACGAAATACAATAACATGCAAATAAGAGGATTGAGTGATTTAGGGTTGATGAGGATATAAAAGATCATGATTGATCATCATCGGACATGGTGTAACATTAGATGGAAGTTCATAGCTTGCTTGAAGCCATGGAGGGAATAGTGCAACTGAATCACCTCCAGATTCAAATGAGAAGAAAAAGACACCCAATGTCATAGCCCCTGTGGTTTTGGTAATTTTGCTGCACGGGGTTAAAGGCCGTCAGTCAGCCATCTTTGGTTGGACTACAAAGCAAAATCTTCGGCATATGTATCTCATGTATTGTCTTTGTGGCAAGTTTGAACAAAATCGGTCCATGCATGTCCGAGAAATGGATGGGGACAAGTTTAAGTAACAAAATGGCCACAGGTCCGCCATCTTGGATCTAATCTCGAAAAGGATTTGACGTGCAAACGCGAAGCAGTCTTGGCATAGGTTCATGCTCTGCGGTTTGCCATCCTTCTCCCAGCAGTAGTTAGGACATGCGTTTGGAGTTTGTTCATGATGTCGGATTGCCGGAGATGGCTCGCCTACTCTTCGTGAAGGGCACCCGCGGGGGCTTTAACGTCCACCAACTAATGTCGGAAGAACAGGGATGACACACACATTGATGAATCATGTGATGTGTGCATGTCTCAGACTCAAGTCTAGGCCATTCTGTCAGCCCCAAAGTTATAAATGCCAGTGACATGTATATATATATGTATATATATATATATATATAATATATATATTGTTACGGAACCCGACGTCGGCCTCGGTTCCCGTTATCGAGGGGGGATTAAGCCCCTCGTCTGTTACTGACCGACATGGTCCCGGGGGTATGACGCCACGCCCAGTCGGCGCTGGGTAGGGTTTTAGGCCCACAAGTCCTATGACCTAAATACCAGCGCTTCCCAGTACGCGAAGGAACACCCCCCGCTCATGGCCGCAGCGTAATGGATGTTGCGCCGAGCGAAGCGAAATGCGGCGTGAGCCGTTTACCAAGACTAGACCCGATTCCTTAAACGTTGGCCAAATTGTGCCACCGGTATTCAATTGGGAAATCACCAAAACGACAAGGATGTGAAGAAGAGGAAGACGAAGGCAAAAGGGTTGGAAATGCTACTATATTTATTACTATTATTTACAGGACCAAAATAACCAAGGAAGAAGGGAAGATAATAAAATAAAGACAGAAGGAATCAAGGAGACACAGTGCAACGCTAGCTTACCTACAGTCTTAATTAATACCCCAGGACAAGACAAAGACAGACTACAAGCACACTTACACGGGGGATGATGACAGGAACGGCAGGTGGTATATGGCTGGAGGGAGAGGAAGGCACGGAGCTGGTTGGAGCTTGACCCCACACGGGACGTCGGGCTGGACCTCGACGGCCACCGATGCCACCGCAATCTGGCTCCCGCGGGGTAACGGGTCGGAGCTGCCTGGTGGAGCCAACGCTGCCTGGTGGAGTTAAGCTGCGTGGTACTGCTCTTACTTGCTCTCAGGACTCTCTCTCAACGCTTGCTCTCAGGACTCTCTTTCAATGCTTGCTCTCAGGGCTCCTCTCTTACGCGTCTCCCGTCTCTCTCTGAAGCTCGTCTCAGGTGGGGGCCTCGTGGTGCGGGTTATATATGCCCCTCCCTCTCACCTTTTTGAACCTCCCCGATCGCTCTTCCTCCACCCTCTCAAGCCAAACCCCTCGTTCTGGGTTGGTCGGCAAGGGCTGGCTCACTCCTCCCCTCTATGACGAGGTGGAGACACGCCTTTCTTCTCCGAGCCGACCGCGTGCTCAATGGAGGCAAATGCAGTTGGCAGTAAAGGCTTTAGGAATGGGAATGAAAGGGAATCTACTCTATGTGAATTCGGTGCAATGCAGTGTTAACTAGTGGAAAACAGAGCCTTAACCTAATACACAGAATAAGGAAATAACTACCAACAAGGAGGAAATCTATGATTGGCTAACGTGATTGTATATGACCTAACTAAGGGACGCCCTTTGACCTTTATACACAACTGGAGGAAGGAGGGTGATATTTTTTACAACAATAAAAAAACACAATTCTCATTTCCACAACACTGCACCCTCCTCCTCTTAGGCACATCCCGGGCCTATTACTTTTACTTTTAGTGTGGCACGTAGGTGTAGTTCCCTCTACATTTAACCTGACCCTGAGTGTGACAGTTTAAAAACACAAATAAGTATGTACCCCTGCTGCATTGCACCCTACCTAACAGTTTCACACCCACAGCTAACCGAATTGCGGAATTGTCTTCAAACTAAAACACTTACGGTGGGGGCGCATTATTTACAACGACGCTATTTTATTTACAAAACGCAACCCAGGACCTGTGATTGTTCTTTTGGGGGGGGAGACAGTCTGCCCTGCATCGACGCACCAGAAAGCACCCAAAAACGCACCAAAACACCATCAAGCACCAATCGGTGCACAGTCACCACAGTTCAATAATAAAAATGAACCCAACAAACCCTGGTGCTGGTCTTCCTCTTCGGCTCACTCTGCTGGCCATGGTTCTTCCAGATGTTGTCAACTTATTTGCTGGCGGCCTATTTGCAATAATAAAAGCAAGCACAAAACGTGTCCATCTTTTATTTATTTATGGCCCACAGGGCCGACTATGTGTGGTTCACCTGTGGCATAGGTGCCCTGTGACCAAGGTCCGCCAGCAAGATCTCGGGCCTTCATGGCCGGTTCCAGCAGAGGGGCCATGCCCCAACCCATGGGGTCCATCAGTGGTGCTCAGCCACAGACATGTGGTCCATAAGGTGGTGCATCGATGCAGACAGCTGGTTCCGGGAGTTTCGGGTGCACAATGGCGGACTCCCGCACGCTCCCCTCGGCGCCCAGTGGCGCACAGTCCTCGTGTGGGAGACAAGGGTGGGGGGGGAAAGACAGGTGAGCGAAGGGTAAGGTCACAAGGGTACACATCAATAAAGGCAATGCAAGACGAGGTGCGTACGGAAAGCGAAGTGAGAAAGCTCGTCCCTACCGTACGCCCCCCCACATGTGACCAACACTACCCTTGCCCTTACCCCATATGTACAAAATCTACACATTACAAATTTGTCACTACTGTAACGTCTTCCCCATATTTCCCCTATGCCAAATTCGTCACCACAATCCCTCTAACCAAAATTTGCCATCCCCAACTCATCATCAATCCTCATAAGGAGGGAGAGATGGAACACAAAGCACAATGTCACACCTACGTCATGATGCGTCTCACATTCCAAACATTTGCACAATAAAAATAATCAAAACAACCATGGCATGGTGTGGAGTAGCGTCACCTCAGGTGAGTGGATGTAGATGGTGCGAGGAGATTCTTAATCCTAACTATCCTCTAAATGACATTTACACACTTTACACTACCCGGGGTCTTTCCCTGCAAAACCATTGGCCTTCTTACTCTATGCGGTTTTAAGAACCAAATTCCCATTGACCCAACTGTGGTGCTTCCTCAATTTGGGGTCTCACTCCCCCGGTTCAACTCCCTGTGCCCTTGCACAATTTCAGGACTGGGGCGTGTGGCTCTCCCAGCAGGTCTACCCACCTGCACACCTCCACCACTGTAGTTGCCTCCGAGCTTACCTGCTCCTTAACCTAACCTATCTACTGGGGAAGGCCCCTCCTGGCTCTGTCACCCCTCGGTGCCCTCTGGCACTGGTCTACCCGGGTCCGTCCTCCGGATCCTCGGGCCCCATCCACAACTCTAACGGCTCCCAGAGCCCACCTGCGGCCTCACCTGGCCGACATCCTCACAGTGGCGGAGTGCTCAACCAACTCCACACTCTAACAGGCCACACGCCCAGCCATTTCCACGTCACTAATGCACCCATCCAAACACCATTCTTCCACCACGCACCACAGATGCCAATATCCAACCACAATTTACCTATACCCTCTACCTAACACTTACACTACCCTCCCCGGGTATTCGTGATGGGGTCCATCCTCCCCACACACACCTTCGCACCATCCACTCCACTCCACTGTTTCCACCATACTCACTCCACGACCATCCATTCCATACTCCATATATTCCCCACAACCATTCTCCATTCACCTGTAGTTGGACACCTGTGCAATCTCACCTGGTGCCACCTGCACCCTCCTTCCTTCCTGGACCATTTGGGTCAACACAACACACATCAACATCTCTCACTCATACACTGCTCCATATACCTGTCCAATTGCACACCTGTGCAATCTCACTTGTTCCTCACTCACTGCTCCATACACTTCCACGCTCAATTCAATCCACAATCACTTCACACTTTCCACAATACACTTCTGAGAACACTTTCAACACTCACACGGCATCATCTTATCGAACTACTCCCCTCTGGAACTTGCGCTTCCCAGTCGCCCCTTTAAACTATTGCGCTCCCTCGTCATTATAATCCAAACTAATCTACCTGCGTCCCCACTACAGGTATCATTGTCACTACCTAACCTTACCGTTACCTATGGTCAATCTCTAGGTCCCTACACACGATATCCTACCCCTCCCGGGCTAGTTTTCACTGCCATAAACCCCATAACTAGTGCTCCTTTGCCCCCGCTGTGAGAGATGGCAGAGTTGCCATCCCGATCTTCCACTACCAATTTGGCCCATCCAATTTCAACCAATCAAAAATTTTCCAATTACTGCCAATTCTATTCACTTTTCTAAATTTCGGATCAAAAACACTGTCATCATCACCGTTCATTAAACTTGAGCCTCGGTGCGTCGTTACATTCCCAAAGCTCGGCTTCGCAAAGCCGAGCAATGAATGCGGGTTGTTTGGTGCCGGCGGCTGGATCCGTCCGGCCTTCGGTGCAGGGAAGGAGGTTTACTCGGGCTGAGATCCCACGCACCATCTCGGCACGGAGCCATCCAATGGCCCGATCTCGCCCTGCCGGAACGCCGCAACAAAAAGGGGTCGCCATGACGACCCTTCCTACCGGGCCGCCCGCTCCGCCTGGCGGAGCACGGACGCGGCCGTTCAGAGCAAGGCACGGCGTGGACCGCGTATGGCGGTTCTTTCGAAACCGCCATGGTTACGATCCCCTTTGGTCCCCGCGGCACACGAAGCTGCCCGGCACGAACCGAGGGCCCGCTTCGGCTAAACGTCGTTCTAACCGCTAACCCGGTTAGCGTCGATGCTCCACTTGCATGCTTACACCCCGCAGCCCGCTCCTTGCTCATACATCCAGCCGTTCCCATGCTCCTTGTCATTGCACCTTCTCTTACACACCCAGGTACACTCAATCCGCTCACAGACTTGGTCACACACCTGACCACCGCACACCTTTGCACACACTCGTCGTTCGCACACCTCACCAACACACCTCTTCGCACCCCCTCCTCGGTCACCTCCTCTGTGACAACCACGGGTGTGCACTCACTTGCACACCCAATCACGTGCCTCACTACCAACTCCAGTGTGCATTCCCATACGCGCTCTACCATTCCAGGTGTGCATCCTTTCATTCCAGGTGTGCATCCTCTCTCACCTGCCACCACCAACTCACGCTCCGTGTCACTCTTACTACTTTCACCACCACTCTCGGTCGCGCATTCACCCTTACTCTTGACAGCGCACTCTTTCCTCATGCACCCGTCCATTACACACCTTTCTCGCGCATCCTCTTGCGCACACTCTCCCGTTACACCCTCCGTAACACTCACCACAGGTGTGCATTCTCCCGTTACATCCCTTGTAACACTCCCCACTACGCGCTTCCATGTGCCCCCCCGCACACGCGCTCCGACCAACTCACTCTCGACAGCACACTCACTCCTTGGCACGCACTTTTTCCTCACACACCCCATAGTCGGACATTCTCGCACACCTCCTCTGTCCATACACTCCGTACCTGTCGCACACTTCACCAGCGGCCTCTCACGAACACCCGGGTCCAAACCAACCCCCAAGCCGACTGAAGCTCCCCTCACACCATGTACATTTCCGCGTATATCGCCACTCACCTTGGCACCTCGTCTCCGCACCTCCTTCGCCACCTGCAAACTCTTTATTTGGTTAGTGAGCACACCATCACGATTTGAGCACCAACCTTGTACATATTCCATCACCTCCTCCTTTATCTCCTTCTTAGTTTCCCTCCGTCTCTTCTTAATTTCACTCACCCCCTCTTCCACATCCTCTAACTTTTGCTTCACCTCTTTTATTTCCTGGTGCGTCTCCTCAATGTCGTCCTCTAATGCCACCTTAACCGTTTCTATGTGCGTCCTCACCTCCCGGTCCTTTGTCTCCATTGCCTACGTCACCTCGTCCAACCTCGTTGTCAGTCCCTCACGTACCATCTGACATTCCCTCTTCGTCGCTATCAAGTCATTTTTGATTTCGTTTTGTGTCGCCTTCAACTCTCCTAGTACCGCAGTGTTCTTTTCCACCTGCTCCACTAATTCCCTCTGTCCCACCGTCAGCTGTTCCACCTCCTGCGTCAGATCTTCTATGCCCCCTTGTAGCTTTGCCGTGCTATTTCTCACCTCTTTCTCCATACGCTTCTCACCTCGCTTTACCTCCTCGCGTACCCCCGAGACCTCCTCGCTTACACCTCGTCTTATTTCCTCCCCCATCTCCTCCATTTCTTTAGTAGATGCCGCCCTCATCTGTCCCAATTCATTCCTCTGAGCATCCAATTTAGTGTCTAACCCGATTTTTACCTCCTCTATCTGCTCTCCCATTTGTTTAATTTCCCGGGCGGATTGCTCCCCTATTGCCCGCAATTTGTCTTCCATCCTATCTTCTAGCCCCATTAAACCATTCTTCACCTCTTTTATTCCGTTGTCTAACCCTTCAAATTTATTGTCCAACTTCCCAATTTGGGCACTAGTACCCCGTGCTTCGTCCCTCATTTGGCCTCCCAAATCCTTTCTCAATTCCACAAGTTGGTTTCCCATTTCCATTTGGATGACTGCCTGTAGCTGCACCATGAGGCCCTGCATGTCAAAGCCCGCTGGTAGAGCGGGCTCGGCTACGGCACCCATGTGCGAGGCGCCATTTTGCGCCTCCACAACCACGTGCGCGAGAGCGCCATTTTGTGCACCTGAAGCCTCTGCAACCAGATCTTCATTGCTCTCCTCTTCCCTTTCTCCCACATATATTTCCCCGAGGTCCTGGGTCGAATCTACACCCTCTAATTCCCCCACCGGTATCCCGTCGCCTTGACTATCCATGGCACGATGTTAAATTTAGGATGTTAAAATACAATCTCGGGCCAATCGTAATTTGAGCGCCCGAAGCGCTTCAGGTCCATATCTCACTCCCAGACACCAATTGTTACGGAACCCGACGTCGGCCTCGGTTCCCATTATCGAGGGGGGATTAAGCCCCTCATCTGTTACTGACCGACGTGGTCCCGGGGGTATGACGCCACGCGCGGTCGGCGCTGGGTAAGGTTTTTGGCCCACAAGTCCTATGACCTAAATACCAGTGCTTCCCGGTACGCGAAGGAACACCCCCCACTCACGGCCGCAGCATAATGGATGTTGCGCCGAGCGAAGCGAACTGCGGCATGAGCCGTTTACCAAGACTAGATCCGATTCCTTAAACGTTGGCCAAATCGTGCCACTGGAGGTATATGGCTGGAGTATTCAATTGGGAAATCACCAAAACGACAAGGATGTGAAGAAGAGGAAGACGAAGGCAAAAGGGTTGGAAATGCTACTATATTTATTACTATTATTTACAGGACCAAAATAACCAAGGAAGCAGGAAAGATAATAAAATAAAATCAGAAGGAATCAAGGAGACACAGTGCAACGCTAGCTTACCTACAGTCTTAACTAATACCCCAGGACAAGACAAAGACAGACTACAAGCACACTTACATGGGGGATGATGACAGGAACGGCAGGTGGTATATGGCTGGAGGGAGAGGAAGGCACGGAGCTGGCTGGAGCTTGACCCCGCACGGGACGGCGGGCTGGACCTCGACGGCCACCGATGCCACCGCAATCTGGCTCCCGCGGGGTAACGGGTCAGAGCTGCCTGGTGGAGCCAACGCTGCCTGGTGGAGTCAAGCTGCGTGGTACTGCTCTTACTTGCTCTCAGGACTCTCTCTCAACGCTTGCTCTCAGGACTCTCTTTCAATGCTTGCTCTCAGGGCTCCTCTCTTACGCGTCTCCCGTCTCTGAAGCTCGTCTCAGGTGGGGGCCTCGTGGTGCGGGTTATATATGCCCCTCCCTCTCACCTTTTTGAACCTCCCCGATCGCTCTTCCTCCGCCCTCTCAAGCCAAACCCCTCGTTCTGGGTTGGTCGGCAAGGGCTGGCTCACTCCTCCCCTCTATGACGAGGTGGAGACACGCCTTTCTTCTCCGAGCCGACCGCGTGCTCAATGGAGGCAAATGCAGTTGGCAGTAAAGGCTTTAGGAATGGGAATGAAAGGGAATCTACTCTATGTGAATTCGGTGCAATGCAGTGTTAACTAGTGGAAAACAGAGCCTTAACCTAATACACAGAATAAGGAAATAACTACCAACAAGGAGGAAATCTATGATTGGCTAACGTGATTGTATATGACCTAACTAAGGGACGCCCTTTGACCTTTATACACAACTGGAGGAAGGAGGGTGATATTTTTTACAACAATAAAAAAACACAATTCTCATTTCCACAACAATATATATATATATATATATATGTATATATATATATATATATATATATATATATATATATATATATATATATATATATATATATATATATATATATATGTATATACATATATATATATATATATATATATATATATATATATATATATATATATATATATATATATATATATATATATATATATTGTTGCGGATATGGGATTTGGCATCCATCCATATCCGCTTGTAAATATTCCCCTATTTCCCCAATACTCCCCAACTATCCCCAATCCCCCATTCCCTCGTCCCATTGTCTGTAAACAACACTCTGTAGCCCCGACCTTCCCCTTTTTCCCCCATTAAATGTCGTGCCCAGGTTCACCGCATCTCACGTAGACAACTATAGGACATCTTGCTAGTTATTCATAGGCTATGTCAGTTAAGGACTCGTTTCCATTAATTCTGACTCTTCGTTGCACCAGAATGTGATTGTATGGCACCAGTAGTGAGTTTAGGACCTCCCAATACCTCCCCACAACCTCATCTCCGCATCCTCCCATCATCTCATGGAACTACAACAACAACAACAACTACAACTACAACCACAGCGGGGGCGGCGCGGCGGCGGTGCGGGGAGTGGGCGTCCTCACTCCGGCTTGGTTAGCCGCCATTGCCCATGTGCTCCGACGGGGTTACCACGAAGGGGCTGACTGTCAGCTCCTCGTCAAGAGCGGAGCCCGGTAACCCCCCCGCACCCAATAAGAAGCGGCAGACCGAGTCCATCTGGGGCGGAGCTAACGAGCCGAGGGCGTGTCACTCCCCGCTGGATATACGCAGCCACTTACCGGAGGTGACGTCAGATGCGCCGGAGCTACGAAGGAGAAAGAACGTCACCTCCTAGCGCTGAGAGATACCTCCCGCATCTCTGGACCGGACCGGGTCGATTCTGCCCCTGAGCCAAGGTGCACCTTGAGCCGTCGACTACCTGCCCCTCCTTGCCATCAATCCCTGTGTGAGTCAGTCTTGTCCCGTTTATCTGTGGTCTGTCGGGGCTAAGATAAGACCGTGTTTAAGTGCCCACCTTTCTATGCTGTACCTCTTGTCAGTGTAATCTAAACGTTCTGCAAACCCATATTATAACCTCCTCCGGAGGTCTTGAGAACTGTACCCCTGGTGTCGTGTCATTTAACCCAGCCGTTGTGTCCTTTCCTTCATTGATTTAGCATAGCGCGACTTAGTCAACGTTCGAGTGTAATCGGGTAACTTGTGCGAACACGGCGGCCATTCCGCTCGGCCCAGCATAACATCTCAATAAGTCGTGTCCGTAACAATTGGTGTCGGGAAGTGGGATAGGTCCCGGAGCGCGTTTCATGCGCTCAAAATTATAACAGCGAAATTTGATTGTGTTTTACAAAAAAAAAAAAAAAAACCCGAATTTTGAAAGTCGCGCTATGGCAGATCAAGACGGCTGGGTTCCGGTAGAGGAGAGTGAGGCAGGGTCGATCCAGGACCAAATAGAGGGACATGAGGAGAGCGAAGCAGTGAGGGTAGCAGACGCACAAAATGGCGTCGTCACGCACGAGGTTGCGGGCGCGCAAAATGGCGCCTCGCACATAGCTACGGCGGCCGCACCCGCTGCACAAGTGGGAGGGATGGCCCAAATGCAGGCCCTCATGGAGCAATTTATGGCGCAAATGCAGGCGTCCCTCAAACTGCAGAGTGAGCAATTAGGGGTAATGGGGAACCAGATGGATGCTCAGGGTGAGCGATTGGAGGGCCAAATGGGGGTAATGGGAAACCAAATGGGGGTCATGGGGGGCGAAATGGGGTCCAATAGTGAGAAATTGAGGGAGGACATGGGGGCCCAGATCGGAGGGTTAGGGGGTAGAATAGAGGGATTAGACAATAGATTAGGGGAAATGCAAAAGGGGTTAGAGGGGTTAGAAAACAGTATGGAAGGCAAATTGAGGGACATGAGGGACCAAGCGGAAAGGGAAGTTAAACAAATGGGGCAGCAGATAGAGGGGGTCAGAATGGGGGTAGAAACTAAACTGGATGCTCACAGGGAGGAAATGGAGCAGATGAGGGTGGCATCTGGGCAGGAGATGCAAGTGATGGGAGAGGAGATCAGAAGAGGGGTGAGTGAGGAGGTCGGAGGAGTGCGCGAGGAGGTGAGGCACTGTAAGGAGCACATGGAGAAGGAGGTGAGAAAGGGGACTGTAAAGTTACAAGGGGGCATAGAGGACCTGACGCAGGAGGTGGAACCGCTGACGGAGGGACAAAAAGGACTAACGGAGCAGGTTCAAAGGAACACTGCGGTATTAGGAGGGTTAAAAGCGACACAGAAAGAACTAAAAGACGACTTGATAGCGACGAAGAGGGAATGTCAGATGGTACGTGAGGGACTGACAGCGAGGTTGGACGAGGTGGTAGAGGTAATGGAGACGAAGGACCGGCAGGTGAGGACGCACCTAGAAACGGTCAAGGTAGCCTTAGAGGACGAACTTGAGGAGACGTACCGGGGAATAAAAGAGGTGAAGCAGAAATTAGAAGAAGTGGAAGAAGGGGTGAGCGAAATTAAGAAGCGACGGAGAGGGGATAAGAAAGAGATAAAAGAGGAGATAAAAGAATTGGTCCAAAGTCTGTGTTTGGATCGTGATGATGTGCTCATTAACCGGATGAGGGATTCGCAGGTGATGGAGGAGAAGCGAAGAGGAAGAGGACCCGGTGTAAGTGGTGACCAATATGGTCGTGCGTATGATGCGCCAGGTGATTTAAGAAGCTTGGGGGTCGAGATGGACCCGGGTGTTCGTGAGAGGCCGTTGGTGAAGTGTGCGACAGGTCTGGTGTGCGAAAAAGGAGGTGTGCGAGAAAGTCCGACTCTGGGGTGTGTGAGGAAAAAGTGCGTGCCAAGGAGTGAGGGTGCTGGCGAGAGTGAGTCGGTCGTAGCGCGTGTGCGAGGGAGCACATGGAAGCGCGGTGTGGTAAGTGTTACAGAGGGTGTGACGGGAGAGTGTGCGCAAGAGTGTGCGCGAGAAAGGTGTGTGACGGACAGGTGCATGGGGAAGGAGTGCGCTGTCAAAAGTAAGGAAGAGTGTACACCTGTGGTGAGTGTTACAGAGGGTGTGACGGGAGAGTGTGCGCAAGAGTGTGCGCGAGAAAGGTGTGTGACGGACAGGTGCATGGGGAAAGAGTGCGCTGTCAAAGGCAAGGAAGAATGCACGCCTGTGGTGAGTGTTACAGAGGGTGTGACGGGAGAGTGTGCGCAAGAGTGTGCGCGAGAGAGGTGTGTAACGGACGGGTGCATGAGGAAAGAGTGCGCTGTCAAGAGTAAGGGTGAGTGCGCTGTCAAGAATGGAGGTGAGGGTAGTGAGAGTGACAAGGAGCGTGAGTTGGTTGTGACAGGTGAGCGAGGATGTACACCTGGAATGGAAGGATGCACACCTGGAATGGTAGAGCGTGAGTGGGAATGCACGCTGGAATTGGTAGTGAGGCACGTGGTTGGGTGTGCGGGTGAGAGCACACCTGTGATTGTCACAAAGGAGGTGACCGAGAAAGGGGCGCGAAGAGGTGTGTTGGTGAGGTGTGCGAGCGACGAATGTGTGCCAAGGTGTTCGGTGGTCAGGTGTGTGACCAAGTCGGTGAGCGGAATGAGGGTACCTGGGTGTGTGAGGAAAGGTATGAGCAAGCAAGGGGTAGCGTATGCATGTAAGCATCCAGGTGAAGCATCGACGGTAAACGGAGTAGCGGTTAGAGCGACTTATAGCCGAATCGGGCCCTCGGTGCGTGCCGGGCTTCGCGTGCCGCGAGAACCAGCGGGGATCCGAGCCACGGCGGATTCGAAAGGACCGCCGTGCACGATCCACGCTGGGCCTCGCGTGGAACGGCCGCGTCCGGGCTCCACTAGGCGGAGCGGGCAGCCCGATAGGAAGGGTCGTCATGGCGACCACTTTCTATTGAGACGTGCCGGCAGGTCGAGATCGAGACATTGGATGGCTCCACGCCGAGGTGGTGCGTGGGATCTCGGCCCGGCTAAGCCCCCGCCCCTGCCCCGAATGCGGGACGCATCCAGCCGCCGGCACAAAAGAATCCGCGTTCATTGCTCGGCTGTACGAAGCCGGGCTGTAGACGTGAATTGGCGCACCGAGAGGCACTAGTGAGTAGACTGTGTGATGAGGATAGTGTTTTGGCCCCAAAATTAGAGAAAAACAAAATTTGATGATTGGCAAAGGATTGGCAGTAATGATTGGCAGATGATGGGCAGTGATTGGCAAATTTTTGATTTGTTGAAATTTGATGTGCAAAATTGGTAGTGAGCGATGGGCCCGGTGGGTAAGGGTGGCATCCCTGCCACCCTTCCCATGTGGGGCAAATGCGCAATAGATTATGGGGTGATGGCAGTGAAAACTAGCCCGGGTGGGTTAGGTTATATTAATAGGGATCTCGCGAAGATGACATTAGGTGACGTTAAGTTTAGTTAGTGACTGATACCTGTAGTGGGGACGCAGGTAGTTTAATGTGGATGATAATGACGAGGGAGCGCAATAGTTTAAAGGGGCGACTGGGAAGCGCAAGTTTCAGAGGGGAGTAGTTAGATGAGATGATGCTGTGTGAGAGCTGGACAGGTGTGTGGAGCAGTGTATGAGTAGTGAGTGTTGTGGATTAGCGCGAATGCGCTTGGGGAGAGAAGGGTGCAGGTGGCACCAGGTGTGAGGGCACAGGTGTGCAAGTAAAGGTGGTGTGGAGAGAGTTGGAGTAGGTGGTACGGAGTGGTGTGCATGGTGCGAAGGTGTGGATGGGGGAAGAGTGGACCCCTTTCACGAGTACCCGGGGCGGGTAGTGTAAGTGTTAGGTAGAGGGTATAGGTAAATTGTGGTTGGATATTGGCATTTGTGGTGCGGTTGCAGAATGGTATTGTGGATGGGTGCATTAGTGTTGTGGAAATGGCTGGGCGTGTAGCCTGTTAGTGTGTGTAGTTGGTTGGGCACTCCACCACTGTGAGGATGTCGGCCAGGTGAGGCCGCAGGTGGGCTCTGGGAGCCGTTAGTGTCAGTGGGGCCCGAGGATCCGGAGGACGGACCCGGGTAGCCCAGTGCCAGAGAGGGCACCGAGTGGGGAGAGCGCCAGAGGGCCTTCCCCAGGTAGTTAGGTTAGGGTAAGGAGCAGGTAAGCTCGGAGGCAACTGCAGTGGTGGAGGTGTGCAGGTGGGTAGACCGGCTAGGAGAGCTACACGTCGCAGCCCAGAAATTGTGTGAGGGCACCAAGAGATGAATCGGGGGAGTGAGACCCCAAATTGAAAAGCACCACAGTTTGGTCAATGGGAATTGGTTTTTAGAACCCATAGTGTAAGAGGGCCAATGGTTTGGCAGGGAAAGACCCCGGGTAATGTAAAGTTGTTAAAGTCATTTCGGAAATAGTTAGGATTGATGAACCTGTCGCACCATACGCAGCCACTTACCTGTGGTGATGATGATGACTCCACACCTGTGTTTCTTTGTTCTGTGTGCAGGAAATGAGAATTGCTGTGTGGATATTGTGAGACGCATCACGACGTGGATGAGACATTGGGGTGATTCCATCTCTCCCTCCCTAGGAGGGACTGATGATGAATTGGTGATGGCAAATTATGATGTTGAGTTGGAGATGGCAAATTTTGATGAGTTGAAAATGGCAAATTTGATTGGTTAGGAGGGAGAGAAGACGAATTTGGTTTATGGGAGGAACGGGGAAGACAGTAGGGACGTTTGTTGATTTGTAAAGTAGATGTTTATGGGTAGTGTTGTGTTTTGTGGATACAGTAAGGGGTAAGGGAGGGGCCATGTAGGTTACCTGGTGGGGGGGGGGGGGCGTACGGTAGGAACGTACCTGTCTCACCTGGTTCCCATGTGCCCCTAGTGTGCATTACCTAATGTTGCGTGCACTCTTGCGCCCTTACCACCTTACTCACTTGTCTTCTTCTTTTGTCTCCCACCTCCGAGGATCTGGCTTTGGGGCAGAGAGAGAGGAGAGAGAGGTGCTGGCTCCGCAGTTGTGGGCCTGCACTTTCGCTGCTTGCTGCCGGGATCGATACACCATATGGACCGCAATTTTTGTGGCCGCCCACCATGGACCGCAGTTCTTGTGCGGCCAAGCACCACCCGTTGATGGACCTATGGGTCAACGTGGCACCTATGCCATAGAGGTGAACCATTATAGTTGGCCCCCTGACGGCCACAATTTAGAAATGGACGCGGTTGGCGCCTTTCTTTATTTTTAAAGAAGCCAGAAGGCCAAGTGCACCACACGAAGGCAAGACCAGCGGCAGAACATCGGCCGGCTGCGACACCACCGGTGATTGTTGAACACTTTATTGGTGCACCGGATGGTGCTGACTGTACATGATGGGGTGGTGCTTTTGGTGCTTGGATGGGGTGCTCTGCACATTATTAAAGGCCGTAAGGCCACAGAGCACTCGTGGGTTGGTGTATCGATGCTGGCATGCGTGCTCTCTCTCTATGCATAACATCTGCATGTGTTCCTCCAAAAACAGGTCCTGGATCGTAGTGTAAATATCAGTGTAGTCTTGGGTAAATAATGCTCCCTACCGGCTGTATGTTTAGTTTGAGAATTCTTTCCGCGATTCGGTTATCCTGTGGGTGTGTTTCTGTGAGGAGAAGGGTGCAACGTCGCAGGGGGACATATTTACTCATTTGTGAACATCTGTAAAACTGTCGCACTCAGGGTAGAGTTAATAGTAGAGGGAACTACATCTGAGTGCCACACTAACGTAGGTAAAGATTTATCGGGTTGGGACGCCCCGAGGTAGAGAAGGGTGCAATGTTGCGGATATGGGATTTGGCCTCCATCCATATCCGCTTGTAAATATTCCCCTATTTCCCCAATACTCCCCAACTATCCCCAATCCCCCATTCCCTAGTCCCATTGTCTGTAAACAACACTCTGTAGCCCCGACATTCCCCTTTTTCCCCCATTAAATGTCGTGCCCAGGTTCACCGCATCTCACGTAGACAACTATAGGACATCTTGCTAGTTATTCATAGGCTATGTCAGTTAAGGACTCGTTTCCATTAATTCTGACTCTTCGTTGCACCAGAATGTGATTGTATGGCACCAGTAGTGAGTTTAGGACCTCCCAATACCTCCCCACAACCTCATCTCCGCATCCTCCCATCATCTCATGGAACTACAACAACAACAACAACTACAACTACAACCACAGCGGGGGCGGCGCGGTGGCGGTGCGGGGAGTGGGCGTCCTCACTCCGGCTTGGTTAGCCGCCATTGCCCATGTGCTCCGACGGGGTTACCACGAAGGGGCTGACTGTCAGCTCCTCGTCAAGGGCGGAGCCCGGTAACCCCCCCGCACCCAATAAGAAGCGGCGGACCGAGTCCATCTGGGGCGGAGCTAACGAGCCGAGGGCGTGTCACTCCCCGCTGGATATACGCAGCCACTTACCGGAGGTGACGTCAGATGCGCCGGAGCTACGAAGGAGAAAGAACGTCACCTCCTAGCGCTGAGAGATACCTCCCGCATCTCTGGACCGGACCGGGTCGATTCTGCCCCTGAGCCAAGGTGCACCTTGAGCCGTCGACTACCTGCCCCTCCTTGCCATCAATCCCTGTGTGAGTCAGTCTTGTCCCGTTTATCTGTGGTCTGTCGGGGCTAAGATAAGACCGTGTTTAAGTGCCCACCTTTCTATGCTGTACCTCTTGTCAGTGTAATCTAAACGTTCTGCAAACCCATATTATAACCTCCTCCGGAGGTCTTGAGAACTGTACCCCTGGTGTCGTGTCATTTAACCCAGCCGTTGTGTCCTTTCCTTCATTGATTTAGCATAGCGCGACTTAGTCAACGTTCGAGTGTAATCGGGTAACTTGTGCGAACACGGCGGCCATTCCGCTCGGCCCAGCATAACATCTCAATAAGTCGTGTCCGTAACAATATATATATCTATATATATATATCTATCTATATCTATATATATCTATCTATATATATCTATATATATATATATATATATATATATATATATATATATATATATATATATATATATATATATATATATATATATATATATATATATATATATATATATATATATATATATATATATATATAGTGTGTGTTTATAAAGTCCCGATCTATATATAGTTACCCGTTATTGTCCCCCGTCGCACCGCGGAGCGAAAGGGGGACTATGGTTTTCCCCTCCGTCCGTGTGTCCCTCCGTCCGTGTGTGCGTGCGTGTGGGCGTACGTGCGTACGTGCGTGCGTAAGCGAAGGACCGCATTCGAATTTGGTGTGTGGGTGCAACCCATGTCAAAATCCAAGATGGCCGCCGCCATGTATGTCTGAACCTTGTGAGCGAAATATCTTGAAAAATAAGCGAAGTACCAACTTCTAAGCTGGTGTGTGTGTGTATCTAGGCATAAGGAAGAACGCTATTGAAAATTGGGTCGCCACGTCAAAATCCAAGATGGCTGCCACCATATATATGTCTGAACCTTGTGAGCGAAATATCTTGAAAAATAAACGAACTACTAACTTCTAATCTTGTGTGTGTGTGTGTGTATCTACGCATAAGGAAGAAAGCTGTTGAAAATTGGGTCGCCACGTCAAAATCCAAGATGGCCGCCGCCATGTATGTCTGAATCTTGTGAGCGAAATATCATATCATAGCCTGTTTTCTGCGTCTTCCACTTTGTCAACTCACATCACTTCCCCGACGGGGGACCTAGGCGTAACGCTTGTTTCTCTGAAAATGATAGAGACTTTATAAACACCTGTGTTGAATTTTGCAGAAAAAATAATAATAATAATAAATAATAATAATAATAAAGGAGTCTTATATAATATAGCCCCATCAAGCAGAGTAAACGACCCTCATGGCGCTTTAATGACAATCAACCTATAATTTTACACTAGGATTCAAGCTTTACCACAACAGTAAATATGCCTAAATGCTAAAATATATGCCGAAAGTTGCACAGCAGATTTATAAAATAAAATAACACTTTTATAGTCTTACAAAAACGGTCCTCGTTTTTAATTTAATGTTAGCCAATCCGCTGTAACTGAAGTTTGCTTAAAATAACAGCCTCCAAGGCAGCAAAAGCTTGTTTTGTGCAGTTAATTGCCCGACAAATGTGCCTCCGAGGCGGTTGTACAATTTATAAATCTATGGAAAGCTCTGCCATGTTGAACGAATAGGGTTAAGTGCGTTCGGGTGAGCGGACACATTGCAGGGTTCATTGACATTGACTATGTTGTCCAACGCGCAACTTTTAGATGAGCTTATGGGCAGAGATCGTAACTTGTCGCCGAGCGAGAAGCGGCCGGACGTGCAATGGGACGATGAAGAGGTGAGTGCCATGGTTTCGGCATGTCAGCCGTGCTTTTTCATTGCCTGTGCAATGGATACGCACGGATGGATTGGTCATTCGTTCAGCTTGACATTTCGTACACCTACGCATTGCTTCGAGTGGTGTATAGTTTGATTTCCGTTTTACAAGCCTTTCAAACACTCTACTGATAGGGTTTACGAAGTGTGTACTTATGTAGCCGGTAGCGGTAATATTTGGCTTCACGCTATTTTGCCGGCAAAGCGATTTGATTGGCTAATCCAGAGTGACATTCTTGGCGGTGTTGGAAGCAATTGGGAATATTATGGCTATTTGGGAATTATCGTTGGCGTTCTGGTTGTACCTGGAACTGGTGGAATTGATTTGAAGTCGTGCTCGCAGGTGTTCGCAGGTGAAGAGGGAGACAGGTTGACACAGAGGAAGACACGGCCTGACAGAGAGGAAGACACGGCCTGACAGAGAGGAAGACACGGCCTGACAGAGAGGAAGACACGGCCTGACAGAGAGGAAGACACGGGCTGACTGAGAGGAAGACGGGCTGACGGAGAGGAAGACGCGGGCTGACGGAGAGGAAGACACGGCCTGACAGAGAGGAAGACACGGGCTGACTGAGAGGAAGACGGGCTGACGGAGAGGAAGACGCGGGCTGACGGAGAGGAAGACACGGCCTGACGGAGAGGAAGACGCGGGCTGACGGAGAGGAAGACGCGGCCTGACGGAGAGGAAGACGCGGCCTGACTGAGAGGAAGACGCGGCCTGACTGAGAGGAAGACGCGGCCTGACTGAGAGGAAGACGCGGCCTGACTGAGAGGAAGACGCGGGCTGACGGAGAGGAAGACGCGGGCTGACGGAGAGGAAGACGCGGGCTGACGGAGAGGAAGACGCGGGCTGACGGAGAGGAAGACGCGGGCTGACGGAGAGGAAGACGCGGGCTGACGGAGAGGAAGACGCGGGCTGACTGAGAGGAAGACTCGGGCTGACGGAGAGGAAGACGCGGCCTGACGGAGAGGAAGACGCGGCCTGACGGAGAGGAAGACGCGGCCTGACGGAGAGGAAGACGCGGGCTGACGGAGAGGAAGACGCGGGCTGACGGAGAGGAAGACGCGGGCTGACGGAGAGGAAGACGCGGGCTGACGGAGAGGAAGACGCGGGCTGACGGAGAGGAAGACGCGGGCTGACGGAGAGGAAGACGCGGGCTGACGGAGAGGAAGACGCGGGCTGACGGAGAGGAAGACGCGGGCTGACGGAGAGGAAGACGCGGGCTGACGGAGAGGAAGACGCGGGCTGACGGAGAGGAAGACGCGGGCTGACGGAGAGGAAGACGCGGCCTGACGGAGAGGAAGACGCGGCCTGACGGAGAGGAAGACGCGGCCTGACGGAGAGGAAGACGCGGCCTGACGGAGAGGAAGACGCGGCCTGACGGAGAGGAAGACGCGGCCTGACGGAGAGGAAGACGCGGCCTGACAGAGAGGAAGACGCGGCCTGACAGAGAGGAAGACGCGGCCTGACAGAGAGGAAGACGCGGCCTGACAGAGAGGAAGACGCGGCCTGACAGAGAGGAAGACGCGGCCTGACAGAGAGGAAGACGCGGCCTGACAGAGAGGAAGACGCGGCCTGACAGAGAGGAAGACGCGGCCTGACAGAGAGGAAGACGCGGGCCGAGTTGTAGGGTCATGCTGGGTGGTTTGCAATCCCTCTCCCAGCAGTAGTTAGACCATGGGTTTAGAGTTTTTTCATGATGCCGGATTGCCGGAGATGGCTCGCCTACTCTTCGCCAAGGGCACCCGTGGGGTCTTCAACGTCTGCCAACTCTATCGGCAGAACATATGCGCGTCATGTCTCGCCCTCTGATTCACACACTCCAATTTCCCCCTCAACCCCCCACCCCTAACTTGGCATTGTTTTTCAGCTGCTCTGATTCACACCCTGCAGCATGGCGGTGCCCTGCATGCTCTAAGGTTAGACCCACACCGATTCCCGATTTGAGGTCATTGCTCGGTGGGATGGTGTGGATATACATTGTGGAAGACTTTTGAGGGATCCATAATCATCAAAATGAGTGAGGGAAGACCAGGCCCATGGGACAATATGCGACCATAACTATATGACTTCCCTACCTCACGCACGCACTACGCCAGACAACATGTGGGATGTGGCAATATGCCTTTATCAAAACATAATGCATTGATATACATGCAGGAGTACGTGTATTTTTAATGTACATATCTGCCAATCATTGATTTTGATTTCAACCTTCACTCCATTGCTTTCCATAGGTCTGTAAGCATTTCCTTGTTGAGTTCTGCCCAGCTGAATTGTTTGTCAATACCCGTGCAGATTTGGGTAAGTTTTTATTTTAAAACTTTCTGAATGGCCTGTTATAGAAAAAAAGACCACACAGCACAACTTAAACACAGTGTTTGTAGGGACACCGATATGCATACAAGGATACTGACATAATCACATGAGGTTTTTTTTTTTTTCTCTTCAAAAAATGTCGACTTGAAGTGTTTGTTTCACTAACTTGCACAAAGCTGTTTCACAAACTCCAATGTAAAGCGAGATATCTATGAATTCTTAACCATACTTGCGATTATTTTACTTTTCTTCCAGGCTTTTATTTATTTATTCCTTCCAAACATGTGCCCATCTTTGCTTAACATTCATTAATTGGTGACACGTGGTCTTGTTCAGCCTGATTGGAGTGCTGGAGGATTCTGTTATGAAATTTATTTCACAAAGATTGTTTGTCCATATTCTCGTAAATCGGCTTCACTAATCCTAAATCTTTGCAAATGCAGCTTCTTTTTTGCCACAATAATAAACCACATTTAGAGGCCATTATTCCCCGCAGAGCAGGGGTTGGCCTTTTTCCGGCACCGTGGTCCACTTTTTGAAGCAATGTTTTACAGCCGGATGCCCTTCCTGCCACCAACCCTGTTAGTCGCCTCTTGCGACACACAGGGAATTACCAGTGAACTGGTGCTCAATTTGCCGACCTCGGAAGGATGACAGGCTGAGTCAACCCACCTGGCGTTAATTCGGCGATCGGCCGGGATTCAAACCCATGATCCTCGGATCCCAAGCCAGCACCCTAACCGCTAAGCCAACACCAGGCTGTTTTGCCACAATAATATACCTGTTTTATTTAAATAATATATTTTTTTAGAAAATGATCTAAAATATTTATCACAAGCAGTATTTACGAAATATGCTGGGCTGATCTTTAACATATTCAACTGAAACTTGGTGCATGTCTTTATTATGATAAGTTACAGAACAGGTTTGAGTTTTGGTACATTACCCCAATCTTTCATGAATATATGAATATTCATTCATATATACCCCAATCTTTCATGGAGCTATGCCCTTTTTGAACTTGGAAAATATCACATATTATACCGTACATGGCTCAGTTTTCAGCTGTCCTGGCTCCACCTCACTGCTTTATGCCTATTGGCTGGATAGCTGGTCTGATTCTACCCAAATTAAAACAATGTGCCGCCATTCAATGAAGCAGCACAGATTGGCAGGCCTCAGGCCTTAGACCTGGGTGTTAGTCCATGGTGCAGTGCAAGAGCAACTAGAACGCCACTCAGTAGAGCGCATACTCCCGCCATGGGTCAAGTTGGAATAGTACAATTTCACAAAAGTTTGAGGGAGTAGTTCAGTGACAAAACAAGACAAGACAACACAAGACAGACACTGCACAGATATATATTTAGAATATATAGAAGATAATGTAAAAAAAAAAAAAAACAAGGCAATTTCACTTACATTTTCGGATTCAGCGTTCAATTCTCTATAAGTGAGTGTATGTTGAGGCATGTGTGACTTCAAATAAAATTGTAAGCCAGGAAAAACGTTCGTTTCATTCCTTAGGGATACAACATGTAAAACTGGCCCAAACGTGAAAACAAAACTCGCTCATTTTAAGTCGTACAAGCTAATGCGACCACTCATTCTTCTGGGAAGAATCCCGTGCACATGCTTGTCACACTTATAACTCACCTAAGTCTTTATAAATTCATCAAATACTGACACCGCGATTGACATTCGCTGAGGTAAATGGTGATATCTCTTCTGAGGTAAAAACAAAAAAACAGTTTTAAAGCATTATACGTATCAAACGATACATTTTATGAAATGGGGAAACCGAATACACACTTTGGTGGTTTTAAAATGACAGAATATGTCTTTATTAGAAAAAAAAAGAACCTTTAAGACGACGCTGCTAACAAAATACACTGCTCTAATGCATAACCATGAGTTTAAACTACATTTACAACAAATATGAAAACTATTTTCATATCACAATGTTAGGCCAAAAAAAAAATATTGCTGGTCTCTGGTCAGACCAAAGTTCCAGAATTGATGCGGCGATGCGGTTTTTTTTTTTTCTTTCTTTTTTTTTGAAAAGCATGGATTGCACAAATAGAGGTGTTGTTTTTTGTGTCCTCATGACTTGCGATCCTCATCTGCCATGGTGCCGTCCAGAGAGAAATTAAAGACAGCCAATGGGAATCGTAGGCCTTTTTCTAAATAATGAACACAAGCTTAAGTTATTTTAAAATGTATTTATTCTGAAAATCATTAAGTTCTTCAAGCATATTATAGACTGCCATTTCGTTCTCGAGATCGCCTCGCCGTACCGTCAAACATTCCAATGCGGCGATCGAGTCAACACCGCATGTGCAAGTGGTCTAACAGGCCAATGGTCTTCCACGATCTCTTCTCCCAGTCCACCAGATTATCACAGACACTTACAACTTCATGACAAACGAGATAGGATCCAGGCCTAACTAAGGAGACAACCCGCAGTTCTCTAGGCCTTCTGGTTGCTTCACACAAACCCGACAAAGAACGTCTTTGTTTCAATAAATGACAATATCCAGCCGATAGAGGCCTTGCATCGCGTGAGCGTCGTCCATGGCAACCGGTTCCGGCCGCCATCTTGGGTGGCACAAACAACATGGCGGGAAAGCTGTCGTTTGATCAGACGGACCTGTCGGTTTACAGTTTACGCCCGTAGCTTGCCCGTTGAGACGTTTTCGCGGTATTGTGAGAAACTGAGGCTGTGTCATCTGCCTGTGGACCCATGTGGACCCACAAGTACGCCACACACACTCCACAGTCCACACACACTCCACACTTACGCCACACACACTCCACAAGTATGCCACACACACTCCACAAGTATGCCACACACACTCCACACATACGCCATAAGTATGCCCCACACACTCCACAAGTACGCCACACGTACGCCACACACACTCCACACGTACGCCACAAGTACGCCACACACACTCCACACGTACGCCACAAGTACGCCACACACACTCCACACACACTCCACAAGTACGCCACACGTACGCCACACACACTCCACAAGTATGCCACACGTACGCCACACACACTCCACATGTACGTAACCAAATGCCTAATCCTGCTTTTCGCTTCGCGAGCGAAGGTAACAACCTATTGAGCCATATTCTCACCTGAGTGCTGCAGTCCAGGCAGCCATGAATCGGTTTTGGCGTTGTCTCGTCCGGAAAACGGTAGAATGACGAGCCCGATCCCTTATGAAATCGGGCTGTACATCCGACAGCACAACAACTCTTTACCATCGTGTAGGGGGCAATTTATATGTGAGACGAGTTTCAAATTGCCGCCATTACGTATGGTGGCAGAAGCAATGTTTTTCCACCCAAGCGGTCACGTGACTAAGACGATGACGTCACATGCAACTTCCCTATTGGATTCATGACGTCACGGCACACAAAACTACTCATATCTTTGGAACGGCTGGTTGGATTTGGACAAACTAAACGCAGTTTTGTAGGGGAGAACCGTGCGTGAACGTCGATACCAAATTGGAAAAAAAAATCGTTGACGCGCAGGGTCAAAATCGATGTGCGCGCTGACCAGAACCCGGAAATATATTTTTCTCGGCCTGAATAAATATAGAATATATAGAAGATAATGTTAAAAAAAAAAAGAGCCCTTTCTTCCAATGGTAAACAATCCTTCAAAAAATTCCTGGATCCGGAATAATATCCTGAGCTTCACCAAAAACTAAGCAATTCTTCCTTATCCCAAGGGCAATCATCCCACCAACTTTCATCCAAATCCGTTCAGAACTTTTCCAGATATCTTGTTCACAAACACACGCACACACATACGCACACACACAGACGGACACGATCGAATGCATTACTCCCTAGCGGGAGTAATGATCCCAGGTATATAATCACAATGTATGATATATGCACACAAGCCGTACGCATATTTTAAAAATATTTTTAAAGGAATGGATTCCAAATAAAGGAATGTGTTTACTGATATTGAATTGAAACTTGGTAGGGGACGTTTATTGCAAAGTAATTGTCGCTCTTGTTGACATTGTTTCAATCAAAGGTAATGGCCTGGCTGCCATTGTCATTACAAGTCCACTGAGTCACATACTGTAATTATTTGTTATTTTCCTTATGCTGTGCCATTTGTGGAACAACGATTCGGAATTGAAATGAAAGTTTGATTTAAATGTTTGAATTTTTTTTCAAAGTGTTTTATCCCGGTAGAATTGTAGCTACTGCATTGGACTGCACCTGCAATGTTGGTATCCAGACAGGTGTCTTTACAACATGAAAGTGCTGCAACATGTTTCTTATTTTTTAATATGCCCATTTTATGGGCCCAATATGCCCATAATATGCCCATTTAATATGCCCATTTAATATGCCCAATTTAATATGCCCAACTTATACATGCCCATTCGTTTTTACAGACATCTAGGCCTGTGCAGGAGCTAAATAAGAGAGAGCACTAGGTTTGCAGATTGAGGAAGGATGAAAGGTGACTAGGGAGAAGAAGACATTGTATAGAAGTGGACGAGTGGCAGAAAGGAAATGGGCTGGTGGGGGACGAAACGGAACACTTGCACTTGCATTAATACTGCATATTGTATCACCTGTACTCTGCAACAAAACCTTCATCGTGGAGACTGGGCAAAGACCAGGTGATCGTTTACCGTTACTGGATATGAGAACTAACGGCAAATATCTTGTGAAACCTATAGCTCGGTAGTTTAACTTTCTTGTCGTTTACAACCAACATATGGCTCTATCTGGTGAATTTCTCTTCACCACTGCTATGTATACACCTGCTTCACCACTGCTATGTACACCTGCTTCGCCACTGCTATGTATACACCTGCTTCACCACTGCTATGTACACCTGCTTCACCACTGCTATGTATACACCTGCTTCACCACTGCTATGTACACCTGCTTCGCCACTGCTATGTACACCTGCTTCGCCACTGCTATGTATACACCTGCTTCACCACTGCTATGTACACCTGCTTCACCACTGCTATGTACACCTGCTTCGCCACTGCTATGTATACACCTGCTTCACCACTGCTATGTACACCTGCTTCGTCACTGCTATGTTCAATAGGTGCAAAGAACAAATATTTATTTTCAAACTTGACATTCGCACCCATTGGTTTTAACAGATATTCAAAATTTGAACAGATATAAGGGTACCAGGCATTGGCCTGATGCTGTTCTAATCCTGTTGGCATTTTGAAGAATTCGGTTTTTTTTTTTGGTTTTTTTTTGTGGGGACCAAAACCACTTCTGTATACCCACGAAGGAATGGGGTCGGGGATAATTTAATATTACCTTTCAGATAACTACAAAGGCGCTAAGAGTGATTAAATATATATATTTTTTCAAAACCCTTTTTTTCCCGAAACCACTCCCCGGCACTCATTGACAAACCTCTGAAAGTTTGACGAAGATCCGTTTGGCCATCTCTGAGAAGTTGTTGAAATGACAGAGGTGGTTGGAATTGTAGGAATCAAATGGATTCCAATATTGTGCCAAAAGGTCTTGGAAGAAGGAGTGAGCACTGAAGAGGAGGCAAATAGCATTATTGTGCCCTTGTCCAACAGGAAGGGGTACCCCTTATTATTTTCATGCTTGAGGAGTTAAACTAATTGAGCAGGTGTTGTTTAAAGGGGGTTGAAAGAAGATTAAGAAAAGTGCTTAGTATAGGCAACAACCAATTTGGTTTTATGCCAGGAAGATCAACAACAGAAGTGATTTTTATTTTGAGGCATTGTCAAGATAAGTACGATATTTGGAAAAGAATGAATAAATGAATGAATGATCGTTTTAAGGCCATTTTTTCCCGCTAGAGCAGGGGTTAGCCTTGCGGGCCCCATGGCCCCTCCCCTTCCTATGTCCTCTTCCATATCCTGTCCCCTCCCCTTCCTATGTCCTCTTCCATATCCTGTCCCTTTTCCTTCCTTCATGTCCCCTCCCCATGTCCCCTTCCCACTCCAATCCCCCCTTCCTATCCTCGCCCACCCTCCTCCTCCCATCCTACCCTCCCCCTCCCGTCCTACCCTCACCCACCCGTCCTACCCTCACCCACCCATCCTACCCTCACCCACCCGTCCTACCCTTGCCCACCCATCCTACCCTCGCCCACCCATCCTACCCTCGCCCATCCTCTCCCTCCCGTCATATCCTCGCCCACCCTCCCCCTTCCGTCATAACCTTGCCCATCCTCCCCTCCCTTCATACCCTCCCCCTCCCGTCATACCCTCGCCCACCCTCCCCCTCCCGTCATACCCTCGCCCATCCCCTCCCTCCTGTCCTACCCTCGCCCACCTTCTCCCTCTCGTCCTACCCTCGCCCACCCTCTCCCTCCCGTCCTATCCTTGCCCACCCTCTCCCTCCCATCCTACCCTCGCCCAGCCTCTCAGTCCCATCCTACCCTCACCCATCCTCTCCCTCCCGTCCTACCCTCGCCCATTCTCTCCCTCCCGTCCTACCCTCGCCCACCCTCCCCTCCCATCCTACCCTCGCCCACCCTCCCCTCCCGTCCTATCCTCGCCCACCCTCTCCCTCCCATCATACCCTATCCCTCCCGTCCTACCCTCACACTATTTTGGATATTTGGAAAAGAAAAGGAAACAAATCCTGTTACCACGATAACTTGTGAACCAGTGATGGTATTTTGACCAAAGTTGGTACAAGCATGTGTAATGATGCAAAGATGAACTGATTTGATTTTGGGGTCAAGAGGTCAAAGGTTAGAGGTCCTTTTAGGTAAAAATTCTGTTACCAAGCTAACTTGTGAAGCAGTGCTTCCTGGAAAAACCACATTTCAAATCTGGCCTCCAAAGCCAGTCGCCGACTGGGCATCCTCCGTCGTGCGAAGTCCTTCCTTGGCACACCTGAGCTCCTCACCACATACAAGGCTTTCATCCGCAGCTCAATGGAATACTGCTCTCCCCTCTGGGCTGGTGCTCCTGCCTCACACCTAGCTCGCCTTCACGCTGTTGAAACCAAAGCATTCAGAATCATTGGAATCTCCCGCGATGAAGCTAACTCCAAGGGCCTCTCACTCACTCACCGCAGGCAGGTTGGTGGTCTTTCCGTCTTCTACCGACTCCTCTCTGGCCTTGCCCCCCCAGCTCTCTCTGGGCTCTGTCCCGCAAATATTCCTACAGGTCGCACAAGGTCTGCCTGCAACCCTCTTTTGGTTAAACTGCCAAAATCAAGACTCTCTGCTCACCTTCACTCCTTCATTCCTCTTTTCTCCCGCCTCTGGAACAAACTCCCTCACTCTCTTCAATCCCACTCCACCCTCCAAGTCTTTAAAACAGCTGTTCACCACCATCTCTTATCTTCCCCCATCCAAAACCTTGATCTTTTCTACCCCCGCTAATTTCACCCCAATTCCACTTTTTGAAATACCAACTTTTGTCCTGGAAGTCCTTGGTGTCCTTGTGCTTTATACTTCTCCCCCCCCCCCCCCCCCCCCTTCCCACGCCTCCTCCCCACGGGCCCTCTCCCTTCCACACATCTCCCTGCTCTCGGATGTTGTGTGTGTGTGTGCTTCCCTTTTTCTCCCCATCTTGTCTTCCGCTCCCTCTTTTTGTGTATTTTGTTTGTCTGGTCGATTTGTTTGTGAAGTTAATGTTAGCTCTTTCACGAGCCTCGATTCAGTATACAAAAAAAAAAAGTGATAGGATTTTAACCAAATTTGGTACAAGTATATATTATGATGCAAAGATGAACTGATTTGATTTCAGCGGCAAAGGTCTGAGGTCATGACAAGTAAAAATGTGATACTTGAGAACAGCTGAAGGGATTGACATCAAACTTTGTACAAGTATATATAATGATGTAACAATGTGGGCGGAAGCATATCGGTCGACGTCGCGGGGTCGGAGAATTCCGTTCTAGTTTTTTTATTCTTACTCGCACAAAAGAATAGCTAAGCTGCATGTCCTCTGTGATCTGTGTAGACTGTAGAGGATGTCCACCTATATTATTTGACAACTTAAAGACAATTATTCAATCCACTTTAGCCAACCACTCCCTGACAGACACGATGCTACTCTTCAAAACTGGAATTTCTGTAAACACTGGTTGTTTGTAGTGTGGTGTTGATGAATGTGGTCAGCAGTTTTCCAATCTGATATTTGCCTGATCCGTCTTCTCTGCAACTCCCACTTCTTGGTGGGAGTTGCATAGAAGAAAGATAATTGTTTCTCCAATTACACTTGTGATGGGCTTGGAGGTGGAATGCAATGCCGCACTTTGCAAAAATTTGAGCCAGTGGCTTGGGACTGTGACCCGAAATGTTGTAGGAAGAGAAGCATGTGACCACTCTGTCCTCTCTGATCCCTTTGCTCCATTGTAAGATGGCAGAAAGAAAATATTTATTTTTTATTTATAACAAAACAAACCCAAACATATACTTGCTATTAATCTTTAAACCTGCTCTCCTGCTTTTGCTCATCCTCTTTCTGCTCTGTTCACTCGATTATTATCTCTGGGTCGTTTCCTTCTGCCTGGACGTTCGCCAACAATACAAAAATATGGTGCAAAAATGGGTCCTCTTAACTGCAGGTCTATTGACTTGCTTCCAAATCCTTCCTTTTCTCCAATGGATTGACCTCAGATCATCAGTTTTCTTCCAGACCCGGTCATTCTATCCTGGATATGCTGCTTATACACCCCCAACAATAGATGGAGCACCCTCGATCTCAGGTCAAGAGAGACGGACCTGATCTCATGTCTATCTCACGCATTTGATATGGACTGGCACCCCACCAAGTTGATCTTCAAACTCTATGCTTATGGCATTCCAGGCTCCTTCTCTGCCAAGGCTGGAGTGCCCCAAAGCCGTGTCTTGGGCCCAGACTTATTCCTCATCTCCATCAAAGATCTTTCTTATTCCCTGGAAAATCCTGCTCATCTCTTTCCTGGTGATTCCACCATCTTCCATGTAATTTCTCATAAGACACAGGCAGCAACCTCTTCCCTCTGCAAACCTTCATATAAATCACAAGCTGGTCAAACACTTGGAATATGTCTTTCAATCCAGCCAAATCTCAAACTCATACTGTCTCTCCGCAAGAACCATCTGGCAAACCTTACGATCTAGTTCCTCAACCAACCACTTAGAGGTTAAGTTGCTCAACCTTTTGGGCATCACCATCAGCCATGATCTTTCTTAGGCAGACTGTATTTCCAAGATGGCCTCTAAAGCCATCTGCCAACTGGGCATCTTTGGTCGTGCAAAGTCATCCTCAGTCAAGCAAAGTCTTTTCTTGGCCAATCTGAACTTACAACCTACCAGGCCTTTCTTTATTCGCAGCTTGCTTTTTCCTTTGGGCTGGTACCCCTGCCTCACAACATGCCCTTTTGGATTTGTGGAAAACAAGGCCCTCAAAGTCATTGGGATTTTCCACGATGCAGGTGAGTGTCTTGGCCAGTTACTCCTTACATTGCAGACAGGTTGGTGGTCTCTCTGTATTCTACCGCATTATTTTTGGCAGTGCACCGTCTGCCCTCTCTTCGCTCTGTCCCTCCCCCTCCCAGGTTTCTACAGAGTGCACACAATCTGCCAGTAACCCCTTTTTAAACCCCCAAAATCCAGGCTCGCTGCTCACCTCCACTCATTTGTTCCTCTTTTCTCTCACCTGTGCAACTAACTCCCCCAGTCTGTTCGGTCCCATTCTTCCCTCCAGGGCTTCAAGGCTTCAAGGCTTCAAGCTATTCACCACTACCTCAGGTCATTCCCCATCCATACTCATGATCTCTTTTACATCAAATAACCGCATTTTTATGCCCTCCCTTTTTCCAGGTTATTGTGATTGACACTCCTCCCACAACCTCTTTCTGTTTGTCAGTTCCTTTTCTGTTTCATCCCATCTTTCCCTTTCATCATCTTGCTGTGTTTCATTCAACTCGTGTGCAGCTTGTTTTACCCCCTGGTGTCCTCCCCTCCCCTTGACCTCACTCTCACTTCGACTCTTCTGTTTGTGGTCAAAAAGTCAAAGGTCAGCATCACCTAAAATCGTCAATTTTCATCCAATTGACCTGAAACTTGAGCAGGATTTCCATATTGGGTCACTAAAGCCTATTGATTTTGAGATGAAAAGGTCAAGGTCACTTAAAATCGTCATTTTTTTTTTTTCCAGTATTTATTTTAGTATTTTCATCATGTTTTATCATGTTGAACACTAGAATACGGAAAAATAAGTTTGAATTCAAAGCGTATGCGAATGGGCTTTGCATTTTCAGATGCTTTCTAGTTGTAAGTTTTTATATTGATTTAATAGCAAATAGTTTTGTTGACTGCTGATCAAAGCTTCAAATATTGAGTGTTGTCACATTCACAATGCTTGACAGTGTGCTGGATTCTTGCAAACTTTGAAAAGCAGCAATTGTGGGTTTCTTTTAACCCAGATGCAACTTCTCTCAGCACTCGGACCAGGTGGCTGTTCCACTTGTGCTGCAGGAGGGTGCCAAGCTAATTGGGCACATTTTGAGAAGGCTTTATTGATTCGAACTGGATGCAAGTGGTGCTACTGCTTATTTGTCATGTTTTGTAGTTGTTAGTTGTTAGGGGTTGGGGCTGGGGGGTGGATAAAAAGGTATGAAAATTGTGCTCTCAAATTTGATACATTTGGTATTCCAAATGCTACAAGTTTTATGATGAGGACTCCATCAGAAACTTTCCTGGTGGTACTACCCAAACCTTTCCCACTCCCCACCCCCCTCACGCACCACCCTCCATCCCCTAAAATTTTGCCTCTATCCATTCCTTTTATTATGGTTGTCATGCCAAAATTTTGAGGCCACTTAATGTCAACTAATATTAGTGTGTAGTTGCTCTTATTAAACTTGATAATTGAGGTCCAATCTCTTGGCACACCTGTCTTTACTTGGCACACCTGTCCTCACTGCACCAAAACTTTTGATTTATTTGATACAGATAGCTTGATTTATGAGCGAATTCAATTTGATTTATTTCCTTCCATCCAATAACTGTCTGCTCCATTATTCTCTCCCTGGGACTCCTTGTTTGTGATTGCAGGCCCTTGTACCAAAGTGCATGATGAAAAGCTGAAGAAGCAGTTAAGTATTCACATGCTCGAGGGCTTTATCCTGTGTACATATGGTAATCCTTTTTATTATTTTGCTATGCCAGAATGTTTGAAATGGAATTTTACGTATGGTAAGGCCCATTGCTTTATTTTGACATTTCATATCACAAGTATATCACGTATAACTAGAGGGTTCATAGAACATCTTACCCTGTGCAGTCTTGAGAAGAAACGACATGGGAAGGGTCTTTTACACTCTTGCTTATTGCATTTCCGAGCACGACATTTTCTTTGAGTTGCGATTTTGTCTGATAGAGCGAGCAGCAAATTTGATTGGTTGAGATGAAGTAAAATGCCGTAATATTTTGTCCAAGTACTGCTAAGTGAAAGGTTTTTGAAAGTGCCAAGAAGGTGATAGCCGTAAGTTTCCTTAACAGGAATGATTTTCAATTTTGCTTGACTGCCAATAGGCCATGGGCTACCTAGACCCCTGGTGCACCCCCCCCCCCCCCCCACCAAAATACCACCCAAGGTTTTCTTTAAGCCTTGGGGTGTCCTGAACACGAAATTGAATGTTAACAGTGAAAATATAGGGACGAACTTTCCTGCGTCAAACACCATGGTGACTATCCGTTAACACCTGTTAACCTTCACACAACTCCGTGTGCCTTCTCCATGTCGGCTTGCCTCTTCCGCTGTTCATCGTCAGTGCTACGAGCCTGGATCAGCGGATCCAAGCTCGTAGGCATGCTTCACAGCTGTATCCGTGTCGATAGTGGAGCAGTACCACGCGTCACAAAGGCATCAATCCATTTTGTGTGCGCGTCCGTAATTATTAGAATCATGCTGCCGTTAATAGGCCCGGCATAATCGAGATGCAGGCGATGCCACGGTTCGCTGGGCCATTCCCAGGGATGCAGTGGCGCTCCTGTATTCTGGATTAGGGTATTGCGAATCCTGCAGGGATGATATGTAAATGTTGCGTAAATCCGTTAGTTTCAGAATTTGTTTCTTTTCGAGGACATCTGTGTCCAGTATGCTACAGACAGCCTTGAATGCTTCTCCGTGTGCCTTCTCCATGTCGGCTTGCCTCTTCCGCTGTTCATCGTCAGTGCTTCTCCACTTTTGTGGCTTCTGTACATATTTGGCCCGACAGGACTTGTGATATTTGGCCTCGCATGCGAACAGGTCATGCCCTCTGATCCGACGTAGCAAGCTCTCATCACTTCGCTCCTCAGCTGACGCGACAACATTTTTCCCTCCGTCAAATTCAAACATTGACAAACCTTCTGATGTCCACGATCCACTTGATTTGATCTTCTTCCTCCCTTCAGACTTACAAAATAAACAGTCGGGGTTGAAGAGGACGCGATCACCTTCGGACGACCGACTTGTTCTGGGGGCAGTACCTGTTTCAAGTGGGTCAGATGGTTCAGATGGTTGCAGGCGATCCAGATTCATAGTGAAGCGTTGGTAACATTGTCGGTGATAACCATGATGGTCTGACAGGGTACTGGGTATTAGATCACATGATCCTTTCATCCTGTGTGTAGAATCCACTGGTTGGGAAAGCCGTCTTTGTCTGATGTCCTGCAACTTTGACAATTTGTTCTCGGCGGTACTGGTGCTCGAAAGAAGCTGAAGTGGTCCATACTTTAATCCTGGAACATGGACAATGCATTCGGGTATATGTTTCTGTGTCTGTGTTTCTTCATTACTTGTAGAACCACTATCGTGTCGTGTTTTTTTCTGGGGAGGTGGACCAGTCTCCATCGGCGTGGAGGGGTCAGTAGGATCAGACAGGATCAGACATGATCAGGCTGCGTCATTTGGTGCATTCACACTGGACCTGAAAAGACACGTTTAAAGTCATATTTAGAAACGGAAGACAATCAAATATATGTGTAATATTTAGTATTTATGTGTAAAACCAAGGTAAGAGAATCAGGAGACGTATATATTCACTTGGTTGAATGGTACACTGGAAATTGAAACTTAACTACAATTGTTGTGAATTTTCATAGCCATGTCACACGACATGTATTAGTAAAAACTTAACTAACCTGTGATGAAGTCCTTTCAGAATTGCCTGGGTAGAACTTAACTATATTTTCACATGTACAACAGGAGATATAACTGAAAACAAAAACTGTACGGCGAATAATCTTAGAGTGTTGGAGAAAACATGAATTCCATGAATCGCGTTGGCGGCCTTCAATTCCATATGTTGTATTGGGGGCTCGGCTTTGCTGATTAAATTCCATAAATCTTGTACTGTGGATTAAATTCCCTAAATTTCGTCCGGTAAAGAATTCCCTAACATTCCCAGAATTCCCAAATTTGGAAATTTTTCCAACATCACCAAATTTTTCAAAAATTGGAAAAATTTTGTGTGAAGGTTAACAGGTGTTAACGGATAGTCACCATGGTGTTTGACGCAGGAAAGTTCGTCCCTATATTTTCACTGTTAACATTCAATTTCGTGTTCAGGACACCCCAAGGCTTAAAAAAAACCTTGGGTGGTAGGTTGGTGGGGAGGGCGGGGGAGGGGGTGCACCAGGGGTCTAGGTAGCCCATGGCCTACAAGTAGGCGGACAGAGTAAAATAATTACCTCACTCCTCTCTACACATGTGCGATCAGGAGGAGATTCCATACAATCTACAAAAGTACTGCTGGGTTCATATTCTATTGTGTTCAAAATATGAGATAAAATTAAAATTGAGGAGTTCCTCGACCATAGACATCTGTCGACAGACAAACAAAGTGCACCAAATGCCGAACCCACCCTTACGCTTCGCATGCACGTGATAAAATATTTTTGAGTGCACTGACCATTCATAAACCTTGTACATTAAAAATATTGATAACTTCAACTATTATGTTCTACATTCCTATACTGATCAGCCTAGTGTTGGCTTAGCCGTTAGGGTGCCAGCTTGGGATCCTAGGATCCTGGGTTCGAATCCCAGTCAATCGTTGAATTAACACCAGGGGGGTTGACTCAGCATGTCATCCCTCCGAGGTTGGCAAATTGAGTACCAGTTCACTGGTAATTCCCTGTGTCACAAGAGGCGACTAACAGGGTTGGTGGCAGGAAGGGCATCCGGCCATAAAACATTGCTTCAAAAAGGGGACCACGGTGCCCGAAAAAGGCCAACCCCTGCTCTGCGGGGGAAAATGGCCTCTAAAGGTGGTCTCTATTCCTATACTGATCCATTGCTGCATGTGTAGGCAATTACCATGAAGTAGTTTGCATTCTCCACCTGGAAGGTAAGGTCAATTTATGGGAACCTAATGGGCCCTTCGCATAAGCCCAATGAGTGTTTGTCAGTCTTAAACGGCCACAGCCCAGCATCGAGCGTCCCTGAGGCAGCTGAGCAAGTCTATCACTGGTTGATAATCCTTTTCTGTCCCCTCTCTCCTCAGTAATTTGTTACGCTGAACACTTGTGATGAATAATTTGAATGGCTGAATTTTTTTTTTTTGAAAAAAAACAAAAAAAACGTGTATGCATAGTCGAGGCTCGTGGAAGAACTAGAACACAGAAGGGATCGGGACGCAACATAACAAAAGCAACAGCAGGGTGAGAATTGTGTATGTCAACAGCAGGGCAGAGGGGAGAAAATAAACGGAGACTGTGACAAACAAGGGATGCGGTAACGAAGAGGGGTAGGGAAGAACACAAGGGGTGGACAAGATAAATACAAAAGCAAGATTTTGGGAGGGTGAGGGTGGTTTAATTGGTGTAGAAAATATCATGGTTTTGGATACGGGACGATTCAAGATGGTGGTGAACAGCTGTCTACAAAACCTGGAGGGAAGAAAGAGATTGAAGAGTGTGTGAAAGATGGTTCCACAGGCAGGAAAAAAAGAGGAATTAGAACGGCACTCGGTAGAGCACAAACCTCCGCCAGGCTGAACAGTTTACGTTTTGTATCCCACTGACAGGTTGAATCTGAATCCGACATTAACCAAAATCGAATCGCATTGTTCTTGTCACTTACCCAACTCATCCACCAAGATTTGTAATAAGTCAACTTTTTGAAATATCATCTTGCATATCGCTGTTGACCCTATCACTCCATGGTAAAGAATCACTTAAAATTTTTTGAAACATCCTGTCTCCAAATCCGGATCCAGATCTTCACCGGTATCTAATCATTTAGTCCTTGTGACATACCCAACCTCTCCACCAAATTTCGTCCAAATCCGTCCACAACATTTTGAGATACCCTGTTCACAGACAGACACACAGACAGGGATGAAAACTTAACCTCCATCCACCTTTGGTGGTGGAGGTAATACAGGGTGACCCCAAAAAACCTCCCACATTTCAAAGGTAATTGAAAAAAAAATGGTTAAAGATGATCAAGATGAAACTTCATGAAACTTCACATGAAACTTCACATGAAACTTCATTCAATACAGTTTTTATTCATCATGTTTTAAAGATGACATCCTCCAAATGGTGGCCGTCATTGTCTATACACGCTTGAAGGCGATTTCTGAAGGCTGCCATGGCTCGACGGGTCATGTCGGGTGGAACAGCGGCTATCTCCTGCTGAATAGCAACCTTAAGGGCTTCAAGAGTTTGGGGTCGATGAGTATACAGTATACACTCGTGATTTAAGGTAGCCCCACAGAAAAAAATCACAAGGGGCGAGGTCAGGGGAACAGGCCGGCCACCCAACATCGCCACGCAACGAGATCACCCGATCTGGAAACATTTCCCTCAGCACTTGCAATGATCTTCGAGCTGTGTGTGCCGTAGCTCCATCTTGCTGAAACCACACATCGAGTTCTTCAAGCTCAAGGTGTTCAAGTTGTGGCCTTAGAAAGTTTTCGAGCATATCAATGTAACTGTCAGAAGTTACGGTAACAGTTACACCACCCTCTTCAAAGAAATAAGGACCCACGATGCCAACATCGGCAACAGCGCACCACAAAGTCAATCGATCGGAGTGCAACGGTCTTTCGTGTAGCATGCGAGGGTTGTCTTCAGACCAATAGCGAAAATTTAGTTTGTTTACAGAGCCACTCAAATGAAAATGAGTTTCGTCACTGCACAAGAGAACAGCATCTTCCGGAACACGTTGCAGAATGTTCTCGCATAACTCCCTGCGGCTTATCCAGTCTCTCGCATTGAGTTCTTGCACAACCGTCATTTTGTATGATGATGGATGATGGATGATGATGTGGTTGGACACCACATTTTGGATGATGTCACCTCCATTTCACCTGTCACCCACCTCCATTTTGGATGATGTTGTTGAGCTTGAACGTGGTTGGATGTCAATGAAAGATAGTCTGTTGGGAGCCGTTGTTGAGGTATGTGGATGGACAAAAGGACCACCGAGGCACTCGGAAACATGGTGGTGGGATGATGAAGTTGGAAAGAGGATTGACGAGAAGAGGAAGAAGTTCAAGGAGTGGCAGAAGGCGAAGGGTACGGGAGCAGAAAAAGCAGAGCATGAAAGTTATAAGGCAGCCAAGAAGGCTGCAAAGAAAGAGGTAGCAAAGGCGCAGGAGGCATGTAGGAAAATGTTCGGAAAATGCTTGGATTCGGAAGAGGGTCAGAGAGCGGTATTCAGGATTGCAAAGCAGATAGCGAAAGAGAGGTGTGATGTGATGGGGGTGAGTTGCTTGAAGGATGAAGTGGGACAAATCGTTGTGGACCCAGATAGAATTAAAGGAAGATGGAAAAGATATATGGAAATGCTGTTGAATACAGAGCATGAATGGGATGGCAACACAGAGAGTAACCCAGTTTTAGGACCGGCAGAGAAGATAACTGAGAACGAAGTTGAGGAAGCGATAAAAGCAATGAAGAGAAGAAAAGTGGGAGGGCCGACGGGAGTTGTGGGATATGTTGAAGGCAGCAGGAAGTTGGGGTGTGAAGAGAATGACAGAGATCTGTAATCTGGTGGTGAAAGAAGGCCGCATTCCAGTGGATTGGGAACTGAGTACCCTCGTCCCTCTATACAAGGGGAAAGGTGACCTTCTGGAGTGTGGCTTGTACCGAGCGATAAAGTTATTGGAGCATGGAATGAAGGTATTGGAAAGGGTGTTGGAGAGGAGGATAAGGAAGAAGGTGAAGATTGACGAAATGCAGTTTGGATTTATGCCAGGAAGAGGAACGACAGACGCGCTCTTTATTGTGAGGCAGTTGCAGGAGAAGTACATGGAGAAGAGGAAGAAGTTGTTTCTTGGGTTTGTTGATCTGGAGAAAGCATTCGATAGGGTTCCACGCGAAGTATTGACATGGGCATTGAGGAAGTTAGAAGTGGAGGAATGGTTGATCAGAGTAGTGATGGCAATGTACAAAAGAGCGCGCACAGCTGTAAGGACGAAGGACGGGAACAGTGGTGAGTTTGAGTTTAAGGTGGGAGTGCGTCAGGGGTCGGTACTAAGTCCATTACTATTTGTAGCTGTGATGGAGGTGCTGGCTCAGAACGTACAGGAGGGTTTACCGTGGGAGTTGTATGCAGATGATCTGGTGTTGATTGCGGAAAGTATGGATGGACTGAAGGAAAAGATGAACAAGTGGAAGGAATGTATGGAGGCAAAAGGTCTGGAGGTGAATATAGGAAAGACGAAGGTGATGGCAAGTGGTAAAGCATGTGGTGAGGTGGAAAGAACTGGGAAGTGGCCATGTGCTGTGTGCAGGAAGGGTGTCGGAGTGAACTCCATTCAATGTACAATGTGTGCTGAGTGGGTTCATCAAAAATGTAGCGGTCTGAAGGGGTCATTAACCAGTGTGGCAGCTACATTCAAATGTAAGGTGTGCACAGAGGGAGCTGCAGATGGAGGAAATGTTGAGTTGGATCTTGGAGACGGTGTGAAGCTGGAAGGTGTGAAAACATTTTTCCGCCTCGGAGACATGCTGAATGGAGAAGGTGGATCAGACTCGGCAACGGTTGCTAGAGTGAGATGTGCATGGAAGAAGTTTCGGGAACTGAGTGGCGTGCTGATGAGGAGGGGAGTGTCGTTGAAGCTGAAGGGAAAGGTGTATGCTGCATGTGTGAGAAGTGTTATGATTTATGGGAGTGAGACATGGGTCATGAATGTAGAGCAGCAACGAAGGCTGGAAAGGGTGGAAATGCGAATGGTTGGGTGGATGTGTGGAGTATCGTTGAGAGAGAGGAAGACAAATGATGAATTGCGAAAGATGATGGGAATAGAGCCTGTGATTGATGCTGTGAAGAGGAACAGGTTGAGATGGTTTGGTCATGTGTTGAGGAAGGATGAAAGTGACTCGTTGAGAAGAGTGATGGAAATGAATGTCGAAGGAAGTAGAGGACGGGGAAGACTGAGAAAGACTTGGCTAAAGATGGTGGAAGAAGAAATGCGGGCAAGGGGGTTAACAAGGAGAGATGCAGAAAATAGGGCAAAATGGAGAAGATTGTCATGGGGACCGCAAGGCTAACCCCCGCTTTAGCAGGGAAAATGGCCTTAAAATGCATGTTGTTGTTGTTGTTGAAGTGGAGGTCTTTGTGTAAGATTCTCCTTGCAGTTTCCCGGGATATCCCTTCAGCTAAAGCATGCTTCCGTGCAGAACGTCTAGGAGACTGCACAACAGATCGCCTCAATGCTTCAATATTCTCAGGCGTACGAGCGCTCCTAGGTCAACCAGGTGATTTTCCTTTTAAAGCTGAGCCTGTTGCCCTGAAATTCTCAACCCACTGCAAGATAGTTTTCCGATCTGGAACGTTTTGGTTACATGGAATACTGAAACGTCTTCGGAAGGCCCTCTGCACGGCGATCACGGAACGGGTGTTTGTGAAGAATGCTTCGACAGCGAACGCACGGTGTGCTCCCGACCACGCCATGTTGGCGACTGAGGACGGTTGGGGTTGGGCTACCAACAGACCCTAGCCCCGCCCCTCCCGCCTCACTACTGCCAGTGCTACAGCCTTTCGAAATGTGGGAGGTTTTTTTGGGTCACCCTGTACATGAGTTGAAGTGAGCAGTGGATCTAGATTTAGACTGTTTCTCTCGGAGGAGTTGCTAGTGGACCGCGTGTGACCTGCAGATACCTGAGGGAGACAATTCACAGAGAGGGCAGAGGGTGCAAGACCAGAAATGAGGCAGTAGAAGGCAGAGAGACCACTGACCTGTCAGTGATGGTGAAGTGATAGGCCCATAGACTCAGCTTCATCGCGAGAGATTCCACTGATCTTGAAGGCTTTAGTTTCCACAGTGTCAAGCTGAGCAAGGTGTGAAGCAGGGGTGCCAGCCCAGAGGGGAGAGCATTATTCCATTAAACTGCAGATGAAAGCCTTGTAGATGGATAGGAGCGCAGGTGTGCCAAGGAAGGACTTTGCACGACGAAGGATGCCGGTCGGCGTCTGGCCTTGGAGGCCAACTTTGAAATGTGACTTGCCCAAGAGATCATGGTAGATAGTGAGACCCAAAAGTTTGAGTGACTGAACTTCTTTGAGACGGTTTTTGAGAAAGTACATGGGAGGTTTGCGGAATGGTCCTGTGTCTGTGCACGTGGGATTTCTCAGGATTGAAAGACATATTCCAAGTGTTTGACCAGTTTGTGATTTTATCAGTCTGAACAGAGGGAAGAGGCTGCTGCCTATCTCTCAGAAGGATGAGCGATGTCATGGCAGAGTGTGGAGTCATCAGCAAATAGATAAAGAGGATTTTCCAGACAATCAGTGATTGGTGAAGATTAGGAATAGGATAGGGCCTAAAACACTGCCTTTGGGCACTCCCGCCTTGACAGGGTGAGGAGAAGAAAGGGTTCTGCTAAGAGCCACATGCTAGCTACGAGAGTAGATAAAGTCAGTAATCCAAGAGTGGAGTTGGCCTTCCATTCCATAGGCAGCCAGTTTGGAGAGCAAGGCAGGATGCCAGTCTGTATCGAAAGCTCGAGATATGTCCAAAGAGTTGGTCCTGATCTCGTCTGATATTGAGGGCCTCCATTCATTGTTGGATGAGTAGAATCAGCATGATGTCCAAGGTACAGTGACCTGGTCTGAATCTGAAATTAATTATCTGATATGAGGTAATTAGAGAAAAGGAATGATTTTTTTCAACTGTGATGATGGATTCCATGACTTTGCTGATGAATGAAAATAAGTTAATTGGTCTGTATTTATGTGGATCCATATTTGCACTTTATGTATTACTGTGATGTTGGCTGACATCCAAGCAGATGGAAGATAATCTTGGGCAAGTGATCGTGTGAAAATGGCAGAGAGAGGAAGTCAGGAGCAGCAGAGCAAGTTTTTAGGACTCGAGCTGAAATGCCTCCTAGTCCAGTTGCCGAATCGGAGTCTCGGGTTGCCAGAAACTTCTACACCCTCTCTTGCACAAAAGCCACAGTGTCTAGGAGCATTTTGGTATGACTGGGAAGGGTAAGGAAGAAAGTGAAGATGGACAAAATGCAGTTTGGATTTATGCAAAGGAAGAGGAACGACAGACGTGCTTTCTATTGTAAGCCAGTTGCAGGAGAAGTACATGGAGAAGAGGAAGAAGTTGTTTATTGGGTTTGTTGATCTGGAGAAAGCATTCGATAGGGTTCCACATGAAGTAGTGACATGGGCATTGAGGAAGCTAGGAGTGGAGGAATGGTTGATCAGAGTAGTGATGGCAATGTACGATAGAGCGCGCACAGCTGTAAGGAGGAAGGACGGGAACAGTGGTGAGTTTGAGGTGAAGGTGGGAGAGCATCAGGGGTCGGTACTAGGTACACTACTATTTGTAGCTGTGTTGGAGGTGCTGGCTTGGAATGTAAAGGTAGGATTTACCGGGGGAGTTGTTGTATGCAGATGATCTGGTGTTGATTGCGGAAAGTATGGATGGACTGAAGGAGAAGATGAACAAGTGGAAGGAATGTATGGAGACAAAAGGTCTGAAGGTGAATATCGGAAAAACGAAGGTGATGGTAAGTGGTAAAGCATGTGGTGAGGTGGAAAGAACTGGGAAGTGGCCGTGTGCTGTGTGCAGGAAGGGTGTCGGAGTGAACTCCATTCAATGTACAATGTGCACTGAGTGGGTTCATCAAAAATGCAGTGGTCTGAGAGAGTCATTAACCAGTGTGGCAGCTACACTCAAGTGTAAGGTGTGCACAGAGGGAGCTGCAGATGGAGGAAATGTTGAGTTGGATCTTGGAGACGGCGTGAAGCTGGAAGGCGTGAGAACATCTTGCTACCTAGGGGACATGTTGAATGGAGAAAGTGGATCAGACTCTGCAACGGTTGCTGGAGTGAGATGTGCATGGACGAAGTTTCGGGAACGGAGGGGAGTGTCGTTGAAGCTGAAGGGAAAGGTGTGTGCTGCATGTGTGAGAAGTGTTATGATTTATGGGAGTGAGACATGGGTCATGAATGTAGAGCAGCAACGAAGGCTGGAAAGGGTGGAAATGTGAATGGTTCGGTGGATGTGCGGAATATCGTTGAGAGAGAGGAAGACAAATGATGAATTGCGAAAGATGATGGGAATAGAGCCTGTGGTGGATGCTGTGAAGAGAAACAGGTTGAGATGGTTTGGTCATGTGTTGAGGAAGGATGAAAGTGACTGGTTGAGAAGAGTAATGGAAATGAATGTAGAAGGAAGTAGAGGATGGGGAAGACAAGAAAGACTTGGCTAAAGGTGGTGGAAGAAGAAATGCAGGCAAGGGGTTTGACAAGGGGAGATGCAGATAATAGGGCAAAATGGAAAAGATTGTCATGGGGCCCGCAAGGCTAACCCCCGCTCTAGCAGGTAAAATGGCCTTAAAATGTTTGTTGTTGTTGTTGTTGTTGTTGTTGTTGTTGTTGTTGTTGTTGTTGTGAAGGGTGGGTACAGAGATTGAGAAGGGTTGGAACACAAGATTTGGAAGCAAAGATAAACACCCTTGCTTCTCATTTCCAGCATTTCATGGTGTGTCAGATTTCTCTACAGCGTGTGCACTTTCTTCCACTAATGTTGGGAAATTCTTAGTTATTCTTGACATCTTTGCAACTCTATCTGATGGTATTAGCATCTTGATCCTCAAAACCTGTCTGTGCTTTGGCCCTATCCTTTATTCTTTTTCTTTTCTTTTTTTAACTCAACTGGACTACCGTCCAGTTGAGTTCATCACATACTGAACCCTCCGGCGTCTGTCGTCTGTCGTCTGTCATCCGTTAACGTTTCGACGTTAACACTCCAGCGTCCACAAATATCAACCGATTCTAATCAAACTTGACATGCAGCATCCTTACCCCAAGGACCAGGTTGGTATTGCATTTTAGCCCGATCCGTTGAAAAATGGTGGACATAAGCGACCATTTTGTTTTTGGTCATGAAAACGACGTTAACACTCTAGCGTCCACAAATATTAACATATTTTGATCAAACTTAGAAAGTTTAACCCTTACCACACAAGGTAGGTTGCTATTGCATTCCAACCCGATCCGTCACAAAATGGCTGCCATAGGCCGCCATATTGTTTTCAGCTCCGAAACGACGTTGACTTTAACGTCCACAAATATTTATGGATTTTGATCAAACTTGGTGAAGTTGTCCTGTCAGTTCAGTTGAGTTCTGCTTCCCTGGAAGCTCGTCTTTTTTTTTCTTCTTTTTTTTTGGGCCTCTTCAAGGCTTTCTTCTTCTCCTCCACTTCTCAGATGTCCACCTATTTTCGTCTTGGAAGGTTATCAACTGAGCACCCTGTCAATAAGAAAGGTGCTATTACTGATCCCCCTCAACTATTGACTGGTCAGCCATCTCCCCACCATAAGCAGTGTGATGGAATCTATCATTGCTGTACAATTCAACATATTTGTTGTCTAACTTACTAATCTCTGTTCTTTAGCTTGACTTCTGCCCCCGTGGCTAATCCACCCTGAACATGTTGCTTCTTTAACTTAGCAATGGGATGGATGCTCTAAATCTCAAACGAGGTCAGGGCCATTTCTCCATATATCTTGACCTATGATACTGTCTGGAACACAGCTTTGCTTTCAAAGGTGCAGACAATTTTATTCAGGGTGCCCTCCTTAAGTGGTTGTCTGGTTTTTCACAGTGAGCTCGATGAACGTGCAACTCTGCATGGCGTTCTGTCTTGTGCTCTACCTCTTGATGCTCGCATACTTCAAGGCAGTGTTTTAGGACCAATCTTATATTTGGTCAACATCAAAGATCTCTCTGCTTCCCAATAAAATACCCTGCACCATTTTCTTGATTATTCCACCCTATGTAAAACAGTACATACCACATCATGTTCCTATGACTAGCACCCCCAACCAAAGGGTACAACAAGTACAGATACATTCAACGTACACCACCCCCATGCCAAATATATAAATAACATCCTCTAGCGCGGCATTGCCGGGGCGTCTTCGGCGCACGGCAATACCGCCATGCAGCGCATAGATACTGTATTGGGAGGGAGAGGTGTACAATAATTGATTGATTAATTGACAATTAAAATCGATAAATAATGATCATAAAATATTTTCTTAATCAATTGAATAATAGCATACCTAAACCACCAGTGCTTCATCCGAAGCTGTAACTTTTTGAAAATTAATGAAATGGGTCATTAATCGAAAAAATTAAATAATTAATTGATTAATCCATTAATTGATTAATTGATCAATAAATCAAAATATCCTTTATAGCCACATCACTTGGTCACTGTCGTGTCCAAATATCAGCTTCCTTGCTCATGGGATAGGCAAGGCTAACCCCCGCTCTAGCAGGGAAAATGGCCTTAAAATGCATGTTGTCGTTGTTGTCGTCGTTGTTGTTGTTGTTGTTGCTCAAAAGGTGCCTGAGATATTGCCCAGATGAGAAAGAAAATAAATAAATGATTAATAATGAAAATAAATAATAATCATAAAATAATTAAATAATTTATCAATTGGCTAACAGAATACCTAAACCACCACCGTTTCATACGAATCTGTAATTTTAAAGAAATTGTCATTAATTGAATAATTAAATAATTAATCGATTAATTAATTAATCAATAAATCAAAAATAGCCTTTATATCCACATCACTTGGTAATTGTCCTGTCCAAATATCAGCTTCCTAACTCACAAGGTGCCTGAGATAATGCCCAGAGAGAAAGGAAATAAATAAATGATTAATAATGAAAATAAATAAGTAGTAATCATAAAATAATTAAATAATTAACCAATTGGCTAATAGAATACCTAAACAACCACCGCTTCATCTGAATGTGTAACTTAAAAATTTTTAATTAACCCATTAATTGAATAATTAAATAATAATCGATTAATTGATTAATCAATAAAGCAAATTTTTTTGCCTTTACTGCCAAATCACTTGGTCATTGTCATGTCAAAATATCAGCTTCCTAACTCAAAAGGTGCCTGAGATAATGCCCAGAGGAGAAAGGAAATAAATAAGTAGTTAATTAATCGATAATAATTGAATAACTAATCAATTAATTGATTAATCAAAAAACCAAAAATACAGTTTTTGCCAAAGCACTTGCTCACTATTGTGCCGAAATTTCAGCTTCCTAGCTCAAAGGATTGCTGAGATATTGGCCGGACAAACAAACAAGAAAGAAACTGGAGTGAAAACTTAGTACTCCCTTTCAGCGCGCGTCATTGCCGGGCCCCTTTCAGTACCCGGCAATGACGTCATGCAGCGCCATTGAGATGGCCTAGGAAAGGAGCGGTGTACAACAAACAAGAAAGAAAGAAACCGGAGTGAAAACTGAGTACTCCCTTTCAGCGCGCGTCATTGCAGGGCCCCCTCTGGTGCCCGGCAATGACATCATGCAGCGCCAGGAGATGGAATAGGAAAGGTGCGGTGTACAACAAACAAGAAAGAAAGAAACCAGAGTGAAAACGGAGTACTCCCTTTCAGCGCGCGTCATTGCGGGCCCCCTCTGGTGCCCGGCAATGACGTCATGCAGCGCCAGGAGATGGCATAGGAAAGGAGCTGTGTACAATTAGGGGGGGTGGGGGAGGGATTCGAATAGTTACTGGACAGCTACTTGAAACATTTCTTTCAATACAGGAAATGCCCATGCCCTTACTCGGTTCTCTCCATAATGATTGGTTTCTGAATCCCCAGTTTACTTATTTGGGCATTTGCTGGAGGAAATGTAGTTTCAAGCTCCTGGGCCTATCAGCCACAACCTGACTCTGTGGACTTGATCTCCAAACTGAACTCTAAGCTAACTGTCACCCTGCTATTCTCCACAGACCCAATCCATTGTGAGCCTTACACAGCAATTTACGTTTGTACAAGGTCTTCATCCAAAGTACAAGGAGTATGACACCCCACTTGGGGCTGGAGCAGCTGTTTTCCATCTTACTTCCCTCGAGGCAGTTGAGTCAAAGGCTTTTTGAATTATTGACATCTCTTGACATGGGGCCAAGTCCACCGATTTGCTTTTCACCTACTACTTTCATATTTATGGACTCTGTTTTCTATCTTGCTGCCTGTGATTTTCCAGGAACCCACATCTGGCTACCCTTCCTCAGTTAAAGCTGGATGTTCACTTTCATTCCTTACTACTACTACTACTACTGCGTCGAGCTAGCTCATTCCTTAATCCTACTTTTTTGTACAGTACTGTAAATCCACTTCCTGTATTTATCTGATGATTTTCCCTCTCGTCTTTCAAAACTGTTGCCGATCAAACCCACTCCTGATCTCTTCTGTTTCCTGTGATGCATCCACTCCTCTGTTCTGCTCCCCTCCTCATACTCCAATATGTTTGTGCATTTTTCGTTTTGTCTGCCTTCACCTCTTTCTTTTTTTTTCTTCTTCACTTTCTGCCTTTTGTTGATCAACTACTCCGTCGGCCTCTACTTGATCTGCATTAAAGAACCTCGAAGCCAGCAATGACTGTTCATCTAAATCCATTTCGCCATTGTTGCTCTTCCCACTACCCTGAACATAGTTTACAAACATGTTCTAATTAATACGAGAGCAAAACCGTGCTCCAAAGCTGTGGGCACCACAAACCAAGAAACTGTCTAGCGAGGAGAATGAATCTCAGGTCAGCAGCTTCAGCTAATTTTGCATATATCAGCGAAGGCTCACATGCAGATTCATCGCAGGATTTTTGTTTTAATCTGGTTATCCCCATACTTTTTGAAAGATAAAGAAATAAATGGGGGGAATATTGTAATCGACGTCTGTCTGTCTGTTTGTCGTGTTATCTCCTCCTAAAAGGTTGGGCAGAAATTCACCAAACTTGGTAGTTATGATCACCACATGGCACGAAAGTGCAAGAGCAGTACCATTTTTGTCACTGCCCCCAAAATATTTTTTTATCTGCAAATCTTGACGTTCTGTGATTTACTCCATTCCGTTTATTTCTCTGTCAGATTCACTTTTCCCTTTCAAGTTCCCCATTCTGTGGATTCTGTCCATTTTCCACAATCGTGGGAAATGACTGGTTCTACACAAGTCACCCCTCCTCCACCTCACTACTTGCACCTGCCAATTGTGAGATATACACTACCAGTCAAAAGTTTTAGAACAACTCAATTTTTCCAGTTTTTATTGAAATTTAAGCAATTCAAGTCCAGTGAATAACCTGAAATGGTACAAAGGTAAGCAGTAAACTGCTCGAGGTAAAATAAAAAAAAATAAAAAAAATTAGGTGAGCAAAAACGGCAAAATAATGTAAATTGCACAGTTATATTGTTAAAAAACGGCCTTCTTCAGGGAACAAGTAATGGGTTAAATACTTACAGCTGTTCTGCAGCAATGTAAGTAAATTAAGCCTTGAAAGTTGATGCAAGCAATTCCTACAGGTGTCCCAACCTCTGCCGATTACTTGATTACAAACCCCCTGTCTGTATATAAGCAGTTTTGGAACAGACTGTTATTACACCCTCTGAAGCATTATTTGGACAATATTGCACTGCAGGAAGTAGTAGTTGTTGTTGTTGTTGTTGTTGTTGTATTGCACTGCAGGAAGTAGTATATTGGAAACTGGAGGAAACTTTGACAGGAAGAGGTCTGGCAGACCCAAAGCCACAACAGAATCAGAAGACAAGTTTCTGAGAGTCAACAGCTTGCGTGATAGGCGGCTCACAGGACAACAGCTTCAAGCATAGCTTAACACTGGTCGAAGTAAGCAAGTCTCAGTTACAACTGTGAAGAGAAGACTTCAAGCTGCAGGTTTGATAGGTCGAGTGGCAGTAAGAAAGCCATTGCTAAGATGGCAAAATAAGAAAAAGAGGTTTGCCTGGGCCATGAAGCACTGCCAGTGACTACTGAAGACTGGAAGAAGGTCTTTTGGACCGATGAATCAAAATTTGAAATCTTTGGTTCATCACGCAGGGTTTTTGAATGCCGTTGAGTAGGCGAAGGGATGGTTCCTCAGTGTGTGACACCAACTGTCAAACATGGAGGAGGAAGCGTGATGGTCTGGGGCTCTTTTGCTGGATCCAGAGTCGGTGACTTGCACAGAGTGACTGGCACCCTGAACCAAAAAGGCTACCCTCTGGTATATGCCCAGTTGGTCAGGGGTTCAGCCTACAGCAAGGTGATGACCCTAAACACACCTCCATGCTATGTCAAAACTACCTTTGAGGAAAAGAAGATGGTAGGCTTCAAATCATGGAATGGCCAGCACAGTCTCCAGACTTGAACCCCATCGAGCTGGTTTGGGATGAACTGGACAGAAGGGTGAAAGCAAAGCAACCTACAAGTGCAACACATTTGTGGGAACTTCTGCAACAGTGTTGGGAAGAACTTCCCGAACAATATTCGATTTCAATTGTAGAAAGAATGCCACGAGTGTGTTCGGTGGTTATATCTGCAAAAGGTGGCTACTTTGCTGAGTCAAAAATTTAAAATAAATTTTGTTAAACAAAATGATTCTATGATTTCTTTTTTATTTCCACTTGTTTATTTGTTCTATGCTTAATTTCAGAGTACATTGAGACATTAAACTGCGTAAATTTCAATAAAAACTGGAAAAACTGAGGTGTTCTAAAACTTTTGACCGGTAATATATACTATATGTATATATATATATATATATATATATATATATATATATATATATATATATATATATATATATATATATATATATATATATATATATATATATATATGTATATATGTATATATATATATATATATGTATATATGTATATATATATATATGTATATATGTATATATATATATATATATATGTATATATATATATATGTATATATATATATATGTATATATATATATATATGTATATATATATATATGTATATATGTATATATATATATATATATGTATATATGTATATATGTATATATGTATATATATATATATATATATGTATATATGTATATATGTATATATGTATATATGTATATATATATATATATATATATATATATATATATATATATATATATATATATATATATATATATATATATATATATGTCGGTCGAAGACCTCAAGGGAAGGAAGAAGAAGAAGATCAGAGCAACAATGTTTAATAAAATCGATTACAAACACACAGTGTGGAGCAAGGCTCGAGAATGCACCGCCTGACATGCAGCGGGCAATTTCTCGAGACACTCGCTGCAAAATAAGCAAAAAAGGCATTTCATATATAGCAAAATATCAGACAAGAATCTGCGCTAAAGACAAAGCAAAACTGGGCCGTAAAGGCCCACCTACCATCGTCCCTTCCTAGAGAAGGCCAAACTTAGACAAAAAAGATGTAAGCATAGGATAATGATTGAATACACATGCTGAATACACAACAATCAAAGGATATGTAATGTCTATATTTCTTTCCAAGGTTGGTTACGTCCTTGATTTAGGAGACATGTTAGAAACTACAAAGATATATAATTAATTATTCCCTTTGTGAAGAAGGCGTTTGGCAACATGTTTTCCCTGTACGTGGGCGGTGAGCATATTATCTACTGTCTGGCACATACATTCAAGGACTTGTTTATTGGGCTAAGGATCCACCCTGCACCTCGAGCCTCGAAACCACATTTTGTCCACCCGCCTCTGCCTGCAGCTGAGTTCAAATCAGTTTTCAGAAGCACGATATATAATTTCAGATGTTATGATCAATTGAGTCATGGGGTTTAAACCCTAATGGCTAACAGTTCCTCCCTTTGTCTTTACATGACAACTCCTTGGAAAGACACCGTATACCCTAGTGGTCAGCATCCCAATTAGTCACATGCCAGGCGCGACACAGCGTCACGCATGCTCAAAGAAAGATACCGGCCCTAACTGGCCGTCTAACATTCAACGCATAAATTGTTAGCCATAATTCGCGACGACGACGCCTGGTTAGGAGATTGCTGCCGCCCGGCCAGATCCCGAATCCACCCTCGGCACGGCGTAGGTGCGATCCAGTTGCCAGCCAGATTTGGGGCCCTCCTTATGCAGGCGTGGTCCTCGCGAATCAGGGCAAACAATCGACGTCCAATGCCATCAAGCCTTGTACATGTGATTGCTCTGTGGAAGAAAAGGAGGCACATTCGTCATCACCAATATCCATCTCCTCATAATCACAAATCTCCATCTCCACATAGTCTGTGTCAACGTCAGTATTCAAAGTGTTGGGTGTCTTAAGCTGAGACGATCCCAAAGTGGTTGTTACGGGTGGTGTAAGTGGTGGTGAGGGTGGTTCTCCCGGATATCCCGGATACATGTTTGCCATCCGCTCCTCACTGCTGGCATAATAGCAATAACTTTTAAAAGGACCTACACTTTCTAAATCACAGGTTAAATCATCCCAACTAAAATCATAATCATTATCAGAATCCCAAGCATCAATAGGTTCATCGATTGCAAACCAGGAATCATAGATCCCTAAAGCCACATCCTCTTGCCACGAAACGTCGAGGCCATCAACCCAATCGTGGGGGTCCGAGACGATAGAGTTGGCCGGTTCACCAATGGCCTTTGGATCCTTCCCATATAGTGAAAGTAACATCCCGTTGGTGGTGGTGGGTGGGGTCCATCCTGTGAAACATTTTCTCACACAAATCATGATTAGGGATTTCATTATAACTACGGTGAGTACGATTCCCACGATTATGGCCAGGCCTGTCAATAGCCATTTTACAATGACCCCTGTCCATCCTCTGAACCAGGCTGATATGCTGGACCATACATTATTGGCTTCTTCCCTTTCCTTTCGGCTATCCGTGAGATCCTGGGTCGCGGCCTTAAGCCGAATGATTGAGGCCTCTATGCCTTCCGAGTGATCTGGGATATATGTGCAGCATTTTCCATCAATTACCCCACATACTCCTCCCTTTTCTGCCAACAACATATCCAAAGCCACTCGATTCTGCATCACCATTGTTCGCATATGCACTAATTCGTCTTCCAATTGTAGTTCTGCGATTCGAGTTTCGTTTCCAATTCGTTCCATTACTAATGCGAGACTATCTATTCGCCAATCATTCATAGTCACTCCCGCTTGGGGAAAAAATGCTCCTAGTAGGACCTGCCACCAGCGTCCGTCCAGTCTTACTGTTCCATCCGGGTTCCAAAGAGAGAATCGTTTCTTCCTCTCGTGGGTAGGGGTGTACCCTGTTTCATTAAAATGATCTACCAAATTTACCTTGGGAAAAATGGATCCCAGATAACAAGTCCCTCCCCACTGGTCGGGTAAGTATGGATATGCCTTATTTCCGCAAATAAACATCACTCCATGGGGTGGGATAAGGGCCGAGGCCATGCATTTACTGATCTCAACGCGGGTGGCGCTTGGTGCTCCCCAAGATATGGTTAGCTTGGTTACGTTATGCTGGGCTTGGTCATCTATGGTTATTACAAGGGGACCTCCCTTTTCTCTCCCTCTGGTGTCGGATGGCAGGGTATGGGTGCATTCCGAGGTTCCCATCTGAACGTGTCCCTTTCCTATAAGACACACCCGTCCCTTTTGCTCTGTCACCCAGACTGGATCAGGTGGTTTGTCTAACAAAGCCTGCTTAATGGGTGGGGTATATCGAAACTCCCGGGAACACACTGCTGGGGATTTTGGGCCTATCAGTTCCAAGGTTGTGGTCAGACATGGGGTACGCAAGGGTCCTGAGCACATATCTCGTAGGGACAGGGGCAGCACTACCATTTCTATCCCTGTCGTACTGGTGTGAGGAAAATGCATACACACCCAACAACGTGATCGGTTCTGTACCTTCGCCATTGCACGGGTCACTGTCCAATACGTATTTTCCTTTGGCTTTTTCTTGCTTTCGATCCGTGGGTGCGGAATTAATATGTGTGAGATGCATGGTGGCCTATAGTCGTAGGGGGAGCTCTGTGACGTCATGAATTCACATTGTAGTAACAGAGTAGTGCCGCTGTTCAGTAATACATGCGTGGTTAAATTGTTCGAGTCCTTTCCCCATTTGTAACCTGGCCTGGCCATGTTTACTATTGGTGCGCCGCCTTGTCGTGGCGCTTGCTTCAAACGACTGAGGGCAGCAAAACCTGTCTTCCTTCCCTGTGAGTCTGTGTACAACGCCCTCCACATTATCCGTGTCCATACGTCTTCCTTCACGTGGCAGCAGGGTATATTTATCCTCTGACCCCAGATAACTCTCTGCCGGTAGACCCTAACGGTTTGGTCGCCATATGCATATGTCTCCGTGTTCGCCCATGCCCTCGTGTCCCCCCACTTGAGGCGTGACACGGCAGGTGCAGTGCTGGCAAAGCGGTATATTAAACTAAGTGTGATTGCCACCCCTAACAGGCGGTGGTGCAGCATCCTCGATCTGTGGTGGTGCGTTTGAGGTGTCTGTGTTTGTGGGTATGGCCAACTTACAATGTGTGGCATGTACCCAGGACGACTTGCCCTCACAAAACACCGCTGTTGGTGTGATCAGAAGAACTTGGTATGGCCCCGTCCACCTTGGTTCGAGCGCAGTCTTACGGGTGAAATGCTTCACCAGCACGTAATCTTCTGCCTCGAAGGTGTGGATAGGCTTGCTTGTTGGCTCCGGCAGGGCCTCCCGAACACGTTCATGTATGCTGCGCGCCACATGGGACAGACCTATGCAAAACTTTAGAAGCATGTCATCCATGATAGGTAATTCAAGGGCTGCCATATCCACTGGCGCCGATACCGGCAAACTCATGGGCCGACCCATTAATATCTCGTGCGGAGAGAGACCAGTGGTGCGCCCTGGAGTAGAGCGCACGCTCATTAACGCTAGCGGAAGGGCCTCCGGCCACTTGAGGCCTGTCTCGTCGCAAATCTTTGCCAACTTACCTTTCAGTGTGCCATTCGTTCGTTCTATAAGTCCCGCCGACTGCGGGTGGTAAACACAGTGGAACGACTGTATCACTCCCAAGGCCTTTAACACGGCTTTAATGACGTCCCCTGTGAAGTGCCCGCCCTGATCGGATGACACTTTCTGCGGGACGCCGAATCGACATATAAAGTGCCGCAAAAGGCACTTGGCCACCGTTATAGCGTCAGCCTTGACGCATGGGTAGGCCTCTACCCACTTGGTGAACATGTCCACCACTACCAATACATGCTTAAAGGACATACAAGGCGGTAAATTGAAAAAATCGAACTGGACATGACAGAACGGCCCGACCGGAGCCGGGTGACCCGCGTTGTGGCGGCGCCTGGGGGGAGCCCCCCTATTATGCCGTTGACATATAGCGCACGAGCGACAGACCATGGTAACCACAGCCGAAAGGCGTGGTGCTGCCCAGGTGGAAGTGACCTGCCTCATCACCCCCCTATGGCACACATGGCCATTTTGATGCGCCATGCGTGCCAACCATGGCAATAAAGCTCGCGGTGCCACGGGTTTGTCATTAATCGTCCACATTTGTCCTTCTGCGGGGCGCTGAGCTCCCAATTTAATCCAATCTTGATGTTCTACGTTTGAGGCCGCGGCTTGTAATTGTATTACATCGAACTCTGTAGGTGCGGATGTCGGAACGTCTGTCTGGGCGGTCGCTTTAGCGCCCTGTTTGCGCGTAACTACTGGCATATTATACCCAATCTGTTGGTTTGCCGCTTGTGCTGCTGCTTCGTCGGCTCGGGCGTTTCCACGGGCCACAGCGTCGTTTGTACGCTGGTGACCTCGGCATTTAACTACAGCTATTTCACGTGGAAGCATAATACTATGAAGCAGATTTCGCACTAAGTCCCCATTTTTAATGAGTGCTCCCGCTGAAGTGAGGAACCCTCTCATTTTCCATATGGCCCCTTTGTCGTGGACCACTCCGTGTGCGTATGCCGAGTCAGTATAAATTGTCACTGCCTTTTCCTCGCTTACTTCGCACGCTCTCGTGAGTGCGTACAGTTCAGCTTGTTGTGCTGACCAGGTGGGCGGGAGGCGGCCGCTTTCGACCGTCTCTGTATCCGAGCATACTGCGTACCCAGATAACAGGGATCCGTCCCAAGCCCGTTTGGCTGAACCATCGACGTAATAGGTGTGATCGGCTTCTTGTAGCGGTGTGTCCTGTAAGTCAGGCCTTACCGTTGATATTAATTGGACCACGTCCGTACAAACGTGCGGGATTCCCTCCTCCTTTGTTGGCAAAAGTGTCGCTGGGTTAAGAACGGTACACCGCATCACCGTCACGTTAGGTGCCATAATTAATGCCGTTTCGTATTGCATCAGTCGAGTGGCTGTGAGATGCTGTGTGTTTCGCTGTTGTAGTAGCGTATGGACGCAATGCGGTACCTGTAAAAGGACTGGATGTCCCATTACTATGTCGGCCGTCCGCTCAACTGCGTATCGGGCAGCCGCCACGGCTTGTAAGCACAGCGGAAAGCCTTGTTCTACCGCATCAAGCTTTTTGCTGAAATAGGCTACCGGACGTTCCCTATCTCCATGAGTCTGAGTTAACACGGATTGCGCGAATCCCCCTACTGCATGGGTGAAAAGTGTGAAGGCCTTTTTATAGTCGGGAAGGCCCAAGGTTGGGGCCGTTACCAGGGCTCGTTTGAGTCCTTCGTAGCAGCGTATTCGATTGTCCGTCCAGTTCACCATCCGTGGCTGGTCGTTTTTCGTCGCCTCATACAGAGGTTTTGCTAGTAACGCATAGTCAATTATCCATGTACGACAATACCCTGCCATTCCCAAAAATCGCAACACCTCCCTTTGTGTACGAGGCAACAGGGTTTCCATGATGGCCGTGACCCGGCTCGCATTGAGCTCGCGTCTCCCATGCGAAATCGCGTGTCCCAAGTATGTAACTATCTCCCGCACAAATTGCAATTTTTCCCGGCCTACTTTGTGGCCTTTCTCGGCTAGCGCATTTAACAGCGCTAGTGAATCCGTCTCGCAGGCTGCCTTGGATGGAGAGCAGATTAATAAGTCGTCGATGTACTGCAACAGCACCGAGCCGCCTTCCAATTGGACATCTGCGAGATCGCGGTGCAGCGCTCGTGAAAACAAGGTAGGGCTATCTGCGAAACCCTGCGGAAGCACTGTCCAGGTGAATTGTCTCCCCCTAAAGGTGAAAGCGAAGAGGTACTGGGACTCTGGAGCTATTGGTACTGAAAAGAAGGCGGAACACAAGTCTATGACTGTAAAATGTGTAGCCTCTGGCGGAATGGAAGTCATCAGAACTTCTGCATTTGGTACAACCGGATGAATACCCTGAATTATTTTATTAATCTCTCGCAAATCCTGCACAAATCGCCACTTTCCTGTCATTGGTTTTGGCACTGGGAATACGGGGGTGTTACATGGGCTATTAGTTTCGATTATTATTCCCTGCTGCACGAGCGATTCTATCACCGGAAAAATGCCTGCGTCAGCCTCGTGCCGAAGTGGGTACTGCCGAATGTGTGGTAAAGGTAACCCTTCTTTAATTGGAATCACCAACGGGGGTGCATCCCTAATGCGCCCTACTTCATTCTCGTGTTGCGCCCATAGTGACGGGGTGACGGTGTCGAGCAACCCATCGGAGTCCCCTGGGGTCGTGGGGACCGCTCTAACCATATGTGCCGCTTTGGGTGGTAGTTCCACCATCTCAAATCGAACTCGTCTGTCCTGAGGTGCCAAATTAATTATGAACCCTTCATTGTTGTCCAACACATGGACCGTTCGGTGTTCAACATTGTATCGACGCCTTACTGGCGTTTTCCGCAGTCGGTCCATCATCCATCCAATGCTCTCGGGTGGCCATCCTCTGGCGGTGCTAAGGGTAACATGCGCTACCATCCCCTCGGGGTACTTAGCCTTTGATCTCTGGCGCGGCGACAAGGTTACCGTAATCCCAATGCCCTCTCGGCCAATCCATATGTGTGATAATTGAAGATCAGAGGTTTCCCCTAAAGCTGCCGCAACCATGTCTAAATAATAATCATCGCTCCCAGTCGCGTCATAACATGCGGTGCAATGCGGCGGGTTGTATTTCAATTTTGTGGCTATGTGGTGTTCTTCTAGCCAATCACGAATTTCTTGCGTTTGCGCGCCAATCGTGTCGATCACATGGGTCCATGTTGCTAGAGCCCCTTCCTCCAACCGCCACCAATACACGGTGGGGCTGGCGCGCTGCAATGCCATCATTAACAAATCGCGGTTCGATTCTCCGACGTCGACGTATACACCTTCTTTGGTGCACGCAATGTTACAACCTAATCGACACAGCAAATCCCGTCCTAGTAAATTAGTTGGGGCAGTAGTGGTCATGAGAAATGCATGCTTAGCTTCTAGCGGTCCGAGCATTACTCGGGTCTCCTTTGATACGGGGAGAGCTTCTAATTTTCCTGAAACGCCCTGGATTTGGACGCTCTTGTGTGTGGGTTTCAAAGTAGGTAGTTGTCCCTTATTGATACAACTGCGAGTCGCACCAGTATCCACTAAGAATTCTAGTGGTTGTCCATTTACATCTAACGTCAAGGTCGGTTCCTCATCTGGGGTCATTGTTATCAATGGACATTCCTTTGGCGGCCCGCATTCGTCCCGTCAATAGGCGTTTCCATATGACGGCCCTTGCTGTCCCTGGGGTCCTCGTGGTCCCCTTGGATAATTTGGACAATCCCGTCTCCAGTGGCCCATCTGTCCACATTCAAAGCATGCCCCTCTCCCAGGGGGTCCCTGTCCTGGACCCCCCTGTTGGTTTTGTTGGTTTGGCCTTCGCCCCCCTTTGTAGGGAGGTGGGCGCCCTTGCCCTCCCCTCGGCATTTGTTGGACTGGGGCACAAGGCCCGTATGGCATGCCCGAATTGGGGGTAACCCATGGGGTGGGGCCCATATTGGAGGGTCCCCATTGCGGTGCCCATCCTGGCATGGGTGTTTGTGGTGGCCAATAGGCCGGTGGGGGACCTAGCACAGAACATGGTGGAGCAGCCCATTGGGGTTGTTGGGGTTGTCTCCACGTCTGATTCCCTGGCCCACTAGGCCCTTGTGGTCCCCGGGGTACTTGCATCACAGCTGCCTGCAGTGCCGGACCGAGTGTCTCGTCATCACTTGACTCACTCTCACTGTCACTTCCCATTATTTCTGCCCCCTTTTGTTTCTTCTTCTTGCTCCCCATTGTTTTTGTTGCTTGTTGCTGGGCCAATTTTTCCCTTACCAACATCTGCAACATTTCTTCTTTAATTTCCTTCTTTTCCTCCGAGGAGGAGCCCGGACATTGTTCGAGTTTTGTACATAATTCATTGGTCCCCATTCCTTTCCAACCGAAAAGGACGGCATGCACTTGTTTTTTTAATGCGGGCCGAAGCCCTTCTACTAGGTAATTGTTCACCAGGGGAGCGGGTAGGTCCTCGACTTGGATTAATCCTAACCCGCCCCATCGAGCTATCGCTTTTTCTACTCTCTCTCGATAGTCGCCGATAGTCTCTCCTGCTTTCTGTTTTATGTTCCCAATTTTTCCCCAATCTGGTCCTCCAGGTGGCGCGAGCGCATTGCCAATGTTGGTCAGGAGATGATTTTTCAAAATGACCCAATCGTTTCCGGTCATGGGTGGCATCCGAGCCATGGGGTCATCTATTGGCCATAATGAAAGGGTTTTAGCCTTTGCCCATACCTTTGGTGGCAATATAGATGCTCCCAAATGACAAATATCTCTCCAATCCGGGGCATCCTCTGTAATCCAGTGACGGAGCAATATTACTATATCCAAAGGTTGGTCGATCAACATTTCCTGAACCCTCTTTTGCATGGCCGTTAAATCAGATTCTTTCCAAGGCACACGTTCCCTTACTACCACGCCGTTTGCATCTATTCCCACGCATCGCATGGGGAACACTCCCTTTGTTTCTATCGCACGTTGCACTGGTGCCTGATACTCCACTAGTGAAGGGTATACTTTCTGACCTGGACCTATCGGGGGTGGAAACCCCGGGGTGTCTGTGCCGCTATCTCCATCGTCCTCGACTTGAGGGGCTGATGGTTGTGGGGTCTTTTGAACTTTAGGGGGTCTCCCATTTGTTTCCCCTATAGCGCCCTGGTGTCGGGTACGTGCCTTAGATCCTGGGACTGGACCATGGGGGGGGGGGTAGGAAACAGGGATTTCATCTTCCTCATCCTGTTCCTTCTCATCGGAATTAATCCGGGCTACCATTAGCCTCTGGCTTGTCTGCGCTGCGAGCGCCTTCATCTGTTTATCCTGCTTCTTTCGACCCTGTTTGCGCTCATCCTGGTATTTGCCCAACTCTCCTCGCAAACTCGCTTGTCTGGAGGCTGCCTGTCTCTTCAAGGCCTCCACCTTCCACCAACTATAGACCTTCCATGAATCAGGTGGGAGTCTCTTCTTCTTCTTCTCTAGGGCATCTAAAGCCCCATATAGCACATCTAACCTGTCTATTGCAAATGACCCTTCCTCTGGCCAAGGCGTATTCAAACCCTTGGTCAATATAGTCCATGCCTTGCCCGGTTGCAAAGCAGCATACCCATAATCTCTTTTCATGTAAAACGCTGGAGTGTTCTTCAAAGGCTCTCCCTCCTTTCCTACCTTATTACCCATTCTTCCTACCTTCTTGGGTTAATCCCTCCTGGTAGTCCTAAGATCGGGTCGCCCCCCGATCTCTAGCCTTAAACGCAGTTCTCACGCCGGAGTAACTTAACACCTATTATTATCTATCACCCACATATGGGTCTACCTGCTTCCCACGCAGGAAGCTTACCTGAGGGGTATCCCTCCTTATCTCGGGCGCCCTGTATAATCGATTCGTTACCCACTGCTGCTCTGGTTAAACTAAATATGGTTCGGAATACAAGCCAGGTAGTACAGCCGACAGAGGTCCACACATCCAAAGTAAGGCAGGAGGCTTTCAATTTCGATATGCAAAAATGCTTACCCAAATTAGTTGCCGGCAGGGCCCCCTTCCCGACCTGGGACGTGAGGAACCACCTCGTCTGCACACCTGGATGATCCCACTTCTGACACCAGATCTGTCGGTCGAAGACCTCAAGGGAAGGAAGAAGAAGAAGATCAGAGCAACAATGTTTAATAAAATCGATTACAAACACACAGTGTGGAGCAAGGCTCGAGAATGCACCGCCTGACATGCAGCGGGCAATTTCTCGAGACACTCGCTGCAAAATAAGCAAAAAAGGCATTTCATATATAGCAAAATATCAGACAAGAATCTGCGCTAAAGACAAAGCAAAACTGGGCCGTAAAGGCCCACCTACCATCGTCCCTTCCTAGAGAAGGCCAAACTTAGACAAAAAAGATGTAAGCATAGGATAATGATTGAATACACATGCTGAATACACAACAATCAAAGGATATGTAATGTCTATATTTCTTTCCAAGGTTGGTTACGTCCTTGATTTAGGAGACATACTAGAAACTACAAAGATATATAATTAATTATTCCCTTTGTGAAGAAGGCGTTTGGCAACATGTTTTCCCTGTACGTGGGCGGTGAGCATATTATCTACTGTCTGGCACATACATTCAAGGACTTGTTTATTGGGCTAAGGATCCACCCTGCACCTCGAGCCTCGAAACCACATTTTGTCCACCCGCCTCTGCCTGCAGCTGAGTTCAAATCAGTTTTCAGAAGCACGATATATAATTTCAGATGTTATGATCAATTGAGTCATGGGGTTTAAACCGTAATGGCTAACATATATATATATATATATATATATATATATATATATATAGTAATAACTTGCGGTTGGGATTAAATTGAAATGAATCCATTTTGAGTTCTCCAACCTTTAATGAGCAAATAAATAACTGCTCGACGTTGCGATCAGCAACACGGATAAACGTGCATCCACTGACCTTTCTCAAGAGTAAAGCAAAACAACTCTATACCCTCCCTTATATACACAAAGAATTAAGTTAAGCACCCCCCCGTTTTTTTACAACCTCGCACATTACAAGTTTGTTGTCGTCAAAACAGTGTAATATACCCATGATATTGCTATATTTTCTGGAGAAGTGATATTATGGTCACATAAAAACATAACAATCATGCCGTTTTCAATATTTTATTCTGAATAATTTAAGGTGAAATTTTTTGGGAATTTTAGGCATATTTTCACCTCAATTTAAGTATGGAGCTATAGGTCCATCACGGACAGTGTGGATGACGTTTATGTTTTCTAACGTACAGTCATTGTTCTGAGAAGACCTCTAGCGATCTTTGCGTCAATAACGTGTGTAGGACCCACGTGATCGGATGGAGCAAGGTGCTGTGACAACCATCCCCTGGCCTGCGTACAGTCCTGACCTGAACCCCCTCGAGCACGTTTGGGACATGTTGGGACGACAAATTGCGAAGATGGTCCCTCCAATAGCCAATCTGGATGAATTGGAACGTGCATTACATCGGGAATGGAACAACCTGCCACAGCAACGCATACGACGGCTTACAGGGTCTATGAGACGTAGGGTTGAGTCAGTGATCCGATCACGTGGGTCCTACACACGTTATTGACGCAAAGATCGCTAGAGGTCTTCTCAGAACAATGACTGTACGTTAGAAAACATAAACGTCATCCACACTGTCCGTGATGGACCTATAGCTCCATACTTAAATTGAGGTGAAAATATGCCTAAAATTCCCAAAAAATTTCACCTTAAATTATTCAGAATAAAATATTGAAAACGGCATGATTGTTATGTTTTTATGTGACCATAATATCACTTCTCCAGAAAATATAGCAATATCATGGGTATATTACACTGTTTTGACGACAACAAACTTGTAATGTGCGAGGTTGTAAAAAAAACGGGGGGGTGCTTAACTTAATTCTTTGTGTATATAAGGGAAAAAGGGGGTGGGGACACCAAAACCACCAATTGATGCCATTCTGGAACAACTCGTGCCATTCAAATTTAAACCCTAAATCAAAACCAAAACCGTTGAACCAACTGAAACCACATTGGGATGTTACATAAAAACAACCGTTAAATCACACGTTGAATCAAACAAAACGTAGCATAATTCAAATAAATTGATGAAAAACAAGTATTCTGAGTATTGCGCTGCAATACATGTCCCCTACCGGCAGTCTGTCATCCGGAAAACTGTTGGGGAAATTACCAAAGTTCAAAGTGCCACAACTTTGTCAAAAATGGTCGAAACGTCGTGAAGTTCGAACTTGATCTGTAACTTATCATGAGGAAACCACGTACCAAGTTTGAAATCGTTAGCATTAAGAGTTTAGAAAAAAAGTCCGGAAAACTGTTCTTTGCGTGACGGACAGACAGACAGACAGACAGACAGACAGACAGACGGAGGGACGGAGTGCAAACCTATAGTCCCCTCCGGTGTACACCGGTAGGGGACTAATAAACGATTAATTGCTTCAAGTGATGGTGGTAACTTAAACGAATTGAGCTAAACGGATACATCGCAAACCAAAAGTAAGAATATATACCCAAGTGACAGCAACCGAGGTAATAATTTATATGCTTGGTGACAGTTTCTCTGGTATGTTTCTGCATGTGAGGGCCAAACGCTTGTGGCAAGTTCAACACTTCCTCTGTGAGAGACACAACAGACTCCTCCACATGCCATGCCTCCAAAATCCTCCTTCGTTTACTGGGGGTTGCACCCAAAATGCTGGCATTATCCCATAGCGGAACATGGCCAGCCTTTTTTTAAATTGGCAGGTGTGAGGGTAAGTTACAAACCTATGTTCACCATGAAACAGGAACTTATGCATGTCAAGGATAAGCTTCCCAGGAATGACTGGGCAACGGTGGTATACAGGGATTCCTGTGTTTGTGGGGCTGAATATATTGGAGAGACAGGGAGAACATTAAGACAATGGGTCAATGAGCACCGCAAGGCCTTCGAGTGCAACTATCCAAAGATATCTGCCATTGCCAAACATGGTCTTCAGACTGGCCATGTTCCGCTATTGTATATATATTTTTAGCCGTGTCGCAGACGCTGGTCATAGAGTGCCCTCTGCTGTTGTTCTTGTTCTTGTTTTTTGTATACAAGATCGAGGCTCGTGAAAGAGCGAACATTAATCACACAGAAAGACAAACAGACACACAAAACAAATAACATCGGGAGCGGTAGACAAGATGGGGAGAGAGGGGGAAGGACACAAACACAACATTTGAGAGCAGGGACCGAGAGACATGGAGACATCGAGAGAACTGTGGGAGGGAGAGGGCTTTTGGGGGGAGGCATGAGAAGGGGGGGGGGGGGGGTGGGAGAGGTATAAAACATATGGACACTGCCAAGACTTCCAGGAAAGAAGTTGGAATTTCAAACAAGGTGGATCTGGGGTGAATTAGTGGGGGTAGAAAGGATCAAGGTTTTGGATGGGGGAAGATAAGAGATGGTGGTGAACCGCTGTTTTGAAGACCTGGAGGGAGGAGTGTGATTGAAGTGAGTGTGGGAGTTTGTTCCAGAGGCGGGAGAAAAGAGGAATGAAAGAGTGAAGGTGAGCAGAGAGCCGAGATTTCGGCAGTTTAACCATCAGAGGGTGGCTGGCAGATCTTGTGCGACCTGTAGGAATATTTGGGGGACAGAGCACAGAGAGAGCTGGGGGAGCAAGGCCGGAGAGGAGTCGGTAGAAGACAGAAAGACCACCTACCTGCCTGCGGTGAGTGAGTGAAAGGCCCTCAGAGATAGCTTCATCGCGGGAGATTCCAATGATTCTGAAAGCTTTGGATTCAACAGCGTGAAGCCGAGCCAGGTGTGAAGCAGGAGCACCAGCCCATAGGGGAGAACAGTATTCCATTGAGCTGCGGATGAAAGCCTTGTATGTGGTGAGGAGCTCAGGTGTGCCTAGGAAGGACTTTGCACGACGGAGGATGCCCAGTCGGCGACTGGCTTTGGAGGCCAGCTTGGAAATGTGGTTTTCCCAAGAAAGATCATGACAGATGGTGAGACCCAAAAGCTTGAGCGACAGAACTTCTTGGAGAGGATTGTTGAGAAAGTAGATGGGAGGGTTGTCCAGTCGATCTTTTCGGAGAGACATAGTAAGAGTGTGAGATTTGTCAGGATTGAAAGACATGTTCCACATGTTTGACCAGTCTGTGATTTTGTCCAGGTCTTCAGAGAGTGAGGAGGCTGCAGACTGCCGATCTGAGGGAAGAGGAATGGAGCGGCAGAGAGTGGAGTCATCAGCAAAGAGATACAGAGGATTTTCCAGAGAGTCGGAGAGATCATTGATAAAGACCAGAAAAAGCACAGGGCCCAGCACACTGCCTTGGGGAACTCCAGCCTGAACGGGAAGGGGAGATGAGAGAAATCCATTCAGGGCCACATGTTGACTACGACCAGAGAGGAAGTCCGCAAGCCATGCATGGAGATTTCCATGGATACCATAGGAGGAGAGTTTGGTGAGCAGAGCTGGGTGCCAGACCGTATCGAAGGCACGTGATATGTCAAGGGAGACAGCTCTGATTTCCTGTTTGGCATTGAGGACCTCCATCCATTGTTGAGACAGCAGAAGCAGCATGTCCAGAGTAGAGTGACCTGGTCTGAAACCAAATTGATGATCAGAGATCAAGCCATTGGAGAAGAGGAAAGATTTCATATCCGAAGCAATGATGGAAATCCATGACTTTGCTGATAATTGGGAGCAGGCTGATTGGTCTGTAGTTGCAAGGATCTGTTTTTGCACCTTTTTTGTGTAAAGCGGTAATGTTTGCTGATTTCCAGGATGCTGGCAGATGACCTTGAGCAAAGGATAGGGTGAAAAGAACAGAGAGAGGGTGAGATAGAGCGGCAGAGCAGGATTTTAGGACCCGTGGGCTGATGCCATCTGGTCCAGTTGCAGAATCAGAGTCGAGGTTTGACAAAAACTCCTCCACCTTGTCAGGAGAGAAGGTCACAGAGTCCAGGAGCAGTTTGGTTCGACTGGGAAAGGTGGGAACAGAGAGAGATGGGTTTGGGACTAAGGATTTTGAGGCAAACACAGAGTTGAGGCATTCGGCTTTGTCACGTGCGATGACAACTGTGTGGCCATTTGAGGTAAGGGAGGGGATGGAGGGGGAACAAACACCAGAAACGGATTTGACCAGACGCCACCAGGATTTGGAGGAAGGAGACAGGTTTGAGAGTTCATTCTTGAGTGAGGAGAGATAGTGCTTCCTGGCACTCCTGAGGGTAGACACACACTTGTTCCGAGCTTGGTGGAAGGAACTGAGATTTCCTTCAGTTGGATTAGCCTTCCAAGAGGCAAAGGCAAGTTGTTTCAGGGCAACTGCCTCACCACAAGATTCAGTGTACCATGGACGGGAGGAAGGGTAAGACAACTGAAGGCGAGATGGGATAAATCTGTGCATGAGAGAGATCAGTTTGCTTTGGAAGAATTCCCAGGAAGAATTGATGTCAGAGGCAGTGGAGATGGGAGACCAATCCAGACGATTGATGGCTGCTTGAAGACCGTCCCAGTCGGCCTGAGTGAAATGCCAGACTCGTCGACGCTGAGGAGGCTCTCTGAGAATGGCCAGAGAGATGTCCACTTTGACAAGCACATGATCAGAAGAACCGATTGGAGCAGAAGAAGAGCAGCAGACATTAGCAGGGAAGTTAGTCATAACCAAGTCTAGAAGAGAAGATACTCCATTGGCTGAGATCCGGGTCGGGAAATTGACAGATTGTGTCAATCCCAGTGAGTCACAGAAGTCCTTTGCTGAGGTGCCATGACTGGTGAGAGAGGAACCCACACCCAACCAGGTGGCATGATGACAATTGAAGTCACCACATATGAGGAAGAGAGAGTTGGGATGAGTGGATAGAAGTTGGTCCATGTTGTCAGACAGTGAAATGTAGATGGAGTCATCACTGTTTGGGGGACGGTACAGAACACATATGAACAAAAGGTGGGAGCGGAGAGGAAGCCGTAGCCAGAGGTACTCCTGGGGGTGAGGAGGAGAGAGGGCAGTGCAAGGAGAGTGAGGAAGAGAGTTTTTGATAAAGATAGCCACCCCACCACCAGGCCGAGGCTCAGGTCTATCATACCGGAGGAGGGAGTAACCAGGCAGAGATATTAAGGAATCAGAGACATCTTGAAGGAGGAAAGTCTCTGTTAAGCAGATCAAGTCTGGATTGTCAGTAGCAACCTGTATGGAGAGATCAGTCAGGTTTGAGCGAAGGCCCCGGATGTTTGAGGTCCATACCGTTAATGAAGAGAGAGGGGGAGCATCGGGTACAGGACAGGGGAGGGGAGGAGTAGGGTAAGATGAAGGATGAGAGGGGGAGGTAGGGAGAGCAGTTGTTAGTGTGTCAGCGATTGCAGAAGAGTTCCAAGAAAGGGAAGGATGAGGAGGATGAAAGGTTTGAAGGTGAAGGGATGAGGCACAGAGAGGGGTTGTTTGAGGGGGGCAGAGGAAAGAAGAAGGTTGGGGGGGGTGGAGGTATGAGATAGAAGGGAGACGAAGTGGGGAGGAGGCAGCTTTGAGGAGGAGGGGGGAGGAGGGAGAATTGGAGAGGAATGGTATGGGGGGAGATTTGAATGGGAGGGGTTGGGGGGGAGTTTTGAAGGGGAGGAGTGAGGGGGGAGTTCAGGAGTGGAAGGGCAAGGGGGGAGTTCAGGAGTGGAGGGGTAGGGGGGGAGTTTAAGAGTGGCGGGGCAAGAGGGGAGTTTAGAAAGTGGATGATTAATGAAAGACGAACATTGAAAACAAATTGGGTTTGTTGTGATTTTCAAGTTAGCAATCCGGTTCAGAATGATGGAGGAGGGATGGAATGAATGTGAATTTAGACCATGTAGTGAGGGAGACGTATAAGATATTGAATTTCTTTTTTTTGAGGTGGAATGAGTTGGAGAGGAAATTGAGAAAAGCCTTTTAAATAGGAAGAAAAACAGCATGTTGTAAAATACCACTGAGTAAAACACTGAAGGGGAAAGGTTATACATATTTAAATAATATTTAAACAGAACCGTGAACAATCTTATGTGCACAAAAATACCAACGGGGGGAGAGCCGAGAGGGACCACCACGAGTCACGTGAAGGGCAAACGGTGGATGGCAAGGAGTTAATGGGGGCGGGGCGTACAGCATACCTGGACAGAAAATACAGGATGAGTCAACAGTACACGTGGAGAAAGGAAAATAAATGTTTTTTTTTTTTGTTTTGTTTGTTTGGTTTTTGGGGGTGGGGGGGGGGGGAGGTGGGGATTTAGAACGTTAGACAGAGTATTATGTTCGGGGTAGAAGGGAAAAAAACTAAGAGCCAAGCAAAACACGATTAAGATAACAAACACCGACGGGGGTACAACTACAAGGCCGCACACGAGGAGCAGAACACGATTAAATAATTACAAGTTACAGGAAATTCAAACCAAAAGTAACTATAATCAAAACAATAACGCATGGACGATAAAATAACGAGTTGAAATTTGACAATCTATCTGGGGAAATGGGGGAGAAACACGTGGTCGAAGAACGAACGAACGAACGAATAAGAATGAATAAATGAATGAGAACAGAGAAGAAAATATTTTTTTTTTGGATTTTTTTGAGTTGTGATTTACACAAGGAAGAGGGCTATGGGGTGAAAAGATTGGGAAAACAGAGAACGAAAGTTATTGGATCACAAAAACACGGACCGCTGAGAGAAAAACAAAGCCTCAAGGTTGTACAGTGTTCACTGTACAACTACAAGGCCTAAACGTTTTCCAGAAGTATCTCTTTATTTTGCACATTAGCCAAAAAATTTTAATAACAAAAACAAAAGTTAAATTACGACTGGGATTACGGACAGTAAAATTACAGTTCAGTACTTCGTGTAACCCCCACGAGCATTCAGGAGAGCATGTACACGTTGAGGCATGCTGTTCACGAGATTTGCCAAGGTTTGGACAGGAATCGCTTGCCATGCAGTGACAATAGCCTGCTGCAATTCACGCACAGAGGTCGGCTGCTGGTCCAAGTGGTCGATTTGACGCGTTAATTCTGCCCACAAGTTCTCTATCGGATTCATATCCGGGGACATGGCAGGCCACTCCATATGCTCTACACCACGGTCAGCAAGAAAGTGTTGGATCATGCGAGCACGATGAGGCCGTGCATTGTCATCTTGGAAGACAAAGTTTCCTCGAAAGGCTGCACGAGCAAATGGAAGCACTGTTTCTTCCAGAACGGCCCTGTGCTTGAACTGGTTCAGGTTTCCATTCAGAACAACCAAGTCAGTTTTGCCCCCTGCATGAAAAGCAGCCCAAACGGTCACCCCACCACCTCCAGCTTGGACTCTTGGCACTATACAATCTTTGTTGTAGGCTTCATGCACTTGTCTGCACACTCGGACGCGACCATCTTGACGATAGACCAGAAATCTAGACTCGTCACTGAAGATCACGTGATTCCAGTGTCCTGGCTGCCATTGACGATGCTCTCTGGCCCACTGCAATCGGCACTGGCGGTGTTGTCTGGTCAGGCGTGGCTTTCTCAGGGGACGCCTGGCACGATAGCCTGCTTGAACCAGTCGTTGGTTGACTCGCCTTCTGGATACAGGCACATTTGTCAGTTGCTGCCACTTAGCCCTAAGCCGATTAGCTGACTTGGTACGGCCATTGCGGACTAACCGGTGCAGCTAGCGATCATCCCTCCTTGTGGTTCTGCGGGGACGTCCTGGCCTCGGTATTGGAGTAGGGACACCCCTCTGAGCATTTCGTTTCAGGATCTTTGACACCTGACCTTGAGTGATGCCATACTGCCGAGCAATAGCACGCTGTTTCATGCCGTAATTTCGTAAAGCCACCACTCCATGACAAACAGCATTGTCGAGTTGACGGACCATCTCCAGAGGAAGCGGCAATAACTTTTGGAGACGTGCAGCAGTTGTTTTCCGCTAATACAGAACGCAACAACCCTTGTATACTCGACTGTGAAGCCAATCATTAAATGCACCTGTCCGTACATTTTGCCACGCCACCTGTGATATAATCCTGTTGTTGACTTCTTGCTGTGACAGACAATCGGTGACATGGTTCTTTTAACAAATAAATCACCAAAGTGTAAAAGAAACTCACTAGATTGATATACTGAGTTAAAGTAAACCCAAGTCAAAAAAAAAAAAAAATTCCATATTAAATGACATGTCTGTAGATATAGACATACATGCAATCCCGGTTGATGCGTTTTCGCTGATATGCAATGAATAAAGTAATGAACACTTTTCACTATATGCCAAGTATTTTCGATGATGCACGTTTTTTCCTGCCACATCTAAGGGGGTAGTGCATGTGCTGCAATGGTGAGAATGAAAAGGGATTATTTCATTGTAAAGGTTTTTGGAGACCTGGTGAAGTACATATCATGACACATAAATAAAACTTGGTGTAAGCATTTCTGTCATATATTGTGTAGCTAAATTGGCACAAGATTACCTCACCCCTCTTTACTTGCTTGACTTCCTTCATTAAGTAAAATCTTGTCCATATTATTTTCATTTCAAACTTATGGTTTAGCTATAAACACACTTCATTTGTGTGATGCTGGTGCCTTTTTCTTTATTTTTCCCTGAGGTTGAAAATTTTGGTGTGTGTGCATATTAAGCAGAATTTGAGACATAATGGAGGCTGGATCATATAAACATGGATTTGTTACACAGGATTGCCTTGTTGGTGACCTTTCCTTAAGATTTAAATTTTACTTCTTGCTTTTAACCAATATCATTCTATAAATCCATTCAACTGATCTTTAAAGCAGTGATTTTACCCAAATATTTGTTCATAGGTGAATCTTCCCTAACATCCTTCTTTTTGCATCTTTGGTTCTTAGATACGACAGGAGCAGCCGTCGTATGCGCATGGGTTACGAGAAGGATTTCCTGCGTTACTTGCAGAGTATCATGAGCGACGTTGAACGAAAAATACGCCGTGGACAAAGTCGCCTTTCACTCTCAAATCCGGTGACTATGATGGTGTGTTACATATGCAAGCATAAAGGTTTTTTTTCTTCTCTACAAAATCTAAACTTATGGAAGAGCAAGGTTAAATTGGTGACGATGATTGTGTGTTACATATGCAAGCATGAAGATTTTTTTTTTTCCCTCTACAAAATCGAAGCTCATGGAAGAGCAAGGTTAAATTGACAGTGTGGTGGTGGAGTAACGATTGGACACGGGTGGGGGGGACAAAGCTCGGAAAGGGCAGAAGGTGCAAGACCAGGAAGGAGGTGGTTGAACGCAGAGACCACCGACCTGTCTGCGATGGCGAAGTAGTAGACCTCTAGACTCGACTTCATCGTGGCAATTTCCGATAATCTTGAAGACGTTGGCTTCCACGGCATCAAGCAGAGCAAGCGTTGATCAATATCAAGTTGTTGTGGAGATGGTGGTCCACTCTTTTTCTGAGAGGGCAGATTGCCTACTTGTTGGCCTATGCGAACAGCCAGCTTCTGTTTCGTTGAGAGTGCTTGCTTAAAATAGTCAGAGATATGGCTTTTGACAAAGTGGTCAGTTGAGGCAAGAGGGACCAAAGAGGAACAGAAGAGGTTGGATGGGAAGTTGGTCATTACTAGGTCCACTTGGGAGAACGTACCATTTGCAGAAATCCGAGTTTCGAAGTTTCCAGATTTGGTCAAAACCACAGTCGTTGAAGGCCATTGCTACAATAAGATGTCTGGTTGCTGCCTGACAAACACCCAGCCATCTGATGTGATGATAGTTGAAATGATAAACTGAGTTGGATGGTTAAGTCGATCTACATTGGATAAAATAGAGGTGTGTATGGAGTCATGACAAGTGCAGCGTGACGTGCATGGTAGGTAAAAATTAATGGCCATGAGCTGGCATTCTTTCCACACCTAATTATTTATCTTGTGAATTCACAATTCTGACAGATGAAGATGGACACCTTGACCTGGATAAAAAGATGGATTAATAAGGAAAGTTGGACTGCAAGATTTGGCCAACAGCACACTGGGTGCAGACGTGTGAGCATGCCAGATTTGTAAAGTTAAATGTGAAGAATAGGAGGTAATGGCAAGAGAGATTAGTTAAGACTAGGTCAGAATTTTAGATGGTTGTGGAGAAGAGAAAAGAGAGATTAATATACACTACATGGCCAAAAGTATGCAGACACTCCTTCTAATTAGTGGATTCGGCTGTTTCAGCCACACCTATTGCTGACAGGTATATATAATCAAGCACACAGCCATGCAATCTCCATAGACAAACATTGGCAGTAGAATGGGCCATACTGAAGAGCTCAGTGACTTTCAACGTGGCACCGTCATAGGATGCCACCCTTCCAACAAGTCAGTTCGTCAAATTCCTGCCCTGCAAAAGCTGCCCCGGTCAACTGTAAGTGCTGTTATTGTGAAGCGTCTAGGAACAACAACAGCTCAGCCGCAAAGTGGTAGGCCACACAAGCTCATAGAATGGGAGCGCCGTGTACTGAAGCGCGTAGCGCATAAAAATCGTCTGTCCTCGGTTGCAACACTCACTACCGAGTTCCAAACTGCCTCTGGAAGCAACGTCAGCACAACAACTGTTTGTCGAGAGTTTCATGAAATGGAATTCTATGGCCGAGCAGCCACACACAAGCCTAAGATCACCATGTGCAATGCCAAGCATCAGCTGGCGTGGTGCAAAGCTTGTCGCCATTGGACTCTTGAGCAGTGCAAATGCCTTCTCTGGAGTTATGAATCGCGCTTCACCATCTGGCAGTCCGACGGACGAATCTGGGTTTGGTGGATGCTAGGAGAACGCTACCTGCCTCAATGCATAGTGTCAACTTTAAAGTTTGGTGGAGGAGGAATAATGGCCTGGGGCTGTTTTTCATGGTTCGGGGCTAGACCCTTTAGTTCCAGTGAAGGGAAATCTTAATGCTACAGCATACAATGACATTCTAAACGATTGTGTGCTTCCAACTTTGTGGCAACAGTTTGGGGAAGGCCCTTTCCTGTTTCAGCATGACAATGTCCCCATGCACAAAGCAACGTCCATCCAGAAATGGTTTGTCGAGATCGGTGTGGAAGAACTTGACTGGCCTGCACAGAGCCCTGACATCAACCTCATTGAACACCTTTGGGATGAATTTAAACGCTGACTGCGAGCCAGTCCTAATCGCCCAACATTAGTTCCCGACCTCACTAATGCTCTTGTGGCTGAATGGAAGCAAATCCCCGCAGCAATGTTCCAACTTCTAGTGGAAAGCCTTCCCAGCAGAGTGGAGGCTGTTATAGCAGCAAAGAGGGGACCAACTCTATATCAATGCCATGATCTTGGAATGTGATGTTCGACGAGCACATATGGGTGTGATGATCAGGTGTCCACATACTTTTGATCATGTAGTATATTTTTAAAATGTTCTTCAAAGCATTTAATCATATGCAAATTAATACTTTAAGTACTGCTAAGAAGGAGAAGGATAAAGAATAAACAACGAAGCAATAGTAGCATTTGATTTTCTGGAGCTTTCATCTTTGTTTTTCTTTGATTGCTTCTCATTTGAAACCCACGCTTTGTACTTTAGTAGTGCGGAGAGTTGACATCTTTCCAATGCATGGGTTCACATTTGGTTTCTGGGTCAAAGTGTAGGGATGGGATGGGGGATACATTCCACAGTTCTAAGGTTAGTTGGGATCCTCTTGTTCTTTTCGACCTCCTGATGATCCCATATAGCCCAATGGGACTCATGTCCAGACTCGAGGGTGGCCATTCGAACACTTGGAGCACACCAGCTGTAACCTTGTTCTACAAATACTTCCATCATATGACTGTGTGTTTTGGATCATTATCTTGTTGAAAAAAGAATACTCTTCCGATTAAACTATTTCCACTAGAAAATGCATGATGCTGTGGTATCTGCTTGTACTTCTTTTGTTAGCATCCTATTGATTTTACCAAGTTTTCCTCCACCAAAAGGCTGAGATACAACCCCAGACAGTCACAGAGACTTCCTGTGATATTGTGTTATAATGTTCTCCAGGTCTTGGGCATACAAACTGACGACGTATGTTGGATCCAAAAAGTTCAAACTTCTATTCATCAGACCACTGTGCCTGATTCCATTGTTCAGTCACCCAATCTAGGTGTTGCCTTGCAAATTTCAGTCTTTTCACATTGTTCTGTGTTCTCATCAATGGTTTCTTTGCTGCAACTCTGCCATGGAGACCTGCTGCAATAGGCCTTTTGCACACAGTGCTGGATGAGTCGTTGATGTTCAGGCTTGCTCTCAATTCATTTGTCAGCTGCCTACTTGATATTCTTATTGCACAAGCTGAGAAACCAAGTGCTTGCTTGTCTTGCATTGGGGAAATTCTTCTAGGTCTTCTTGGCCTTTTCTTATCTGAGCCAGTTTCTTTCAGACATTGCAAAGTGTACTTCACACCACTGTAGGAGATCGTCAAATTTTCTGCTATTTTCTTCACAGTGTGTCCTTCTTCTCGCAGAGTTTGGATCATCACTCGCTGTTCGGTTGAAGTTGCTTCCTTGATGCCCTTCTGAACCCACTCGTAGACTTTCAAGCAAGGCAACAAGCTGATCAAAACAAATTTCACACATTCACAAAATTGCTCATGTTATTGTGGTTTATTGTTATTCGCATTAATGTAACTGCATGGTATTGATTACTTCCGGCCATAAAAAACATTGCCTCAAACAGGGAACCATGATTGTCATGGGGCCCGCAAGGCTAACCCCCACTCTAGCGGGGAAAATGGCCTTAAAACGATCATTCATGGTATTGATTACTTCAATAGTTTATTATTGTGCCATTATACCCTGTGCCATGATCTACAAACTTTCCTGCATATTTTCTTTGTGGCTATTACTAGCACATGATAATATCATATGAATAGCAAAATATATTTTTAACTTTTTTAATTTCCTAATTTATTTTATATACTCAAAGATAACTGTGATATTAAATTGACTTTCACAGAAATTTGAATTATTATCTGCTGTACTTGTATTGCACATTTCTAACTTCCTCCAAACATTTAATGTGGAATAGCACACAGCAAAAGTGAGAATAACCCAAACTTTTGCACAGTACTGTTACTGTATGTACAGTGCATTCAGAAAGTATTCAGACCCCTTCACTTTTTTCACATTTTATGTTGCAGCCTCATGCTGAAATCGTTTAAATTAATTTTTTCCCTCATCAATCTCCACTCAATACCCCATAATGACAAAGAGAAAACAGGATTTTAGAAAGTTTTGCCAATTTATTAAAAAGAAAAAACTGAAATATCGCATTGACATAAGTATTCATACCCTTTGCTATGACACTTGAAATTTAGTGCAGGTGCCTCCCATTTCTCTTGATCATCTTTGAGATGTTTCTACACCTTGATTGGAGTCCACCTGTGGTAAATTCAATTGATTGGACATGATTTGGAAAGGCACACACCTGTCTATATAAGGTCTCACAGCTGACGATGCATATCAGAGCAAAAACCAAGCCATGAGGTCGAAGGAACTGCCTGCAGAGCTCAGAGACAGGATTGTGTCAAGGCACAGATCTGGGGAAGCCGACAAAAAAATCTCTGCTGCATTGAAGGTTCCCAAGAGCACAGTGGCCTCCATAATTCTTAAATGGAAGAAGTTTCGAACAACCAGGACTCTTCCTAGAGCTGGCCGCCTGGCCAAACTGAGCAATCGGGGGGGAAGGGCCTTTGTAAGAGAGGTGACCAAGAGCCCGATGGTCACTGGCTGAGCTCCAGACCTCCTGTCTTCCACAATCCTCCATCAACCATCACCCCCACAATACCTGCCACCATCCCACATACTCCTCCAGACCCCCTCCACAATCCCCCATCAACCATCGCCCCCACAATACCCGCCACCATCCCACATACTCCTCCAGACCCCCTCCACAATCCCCCATCAACCATCACCCCCACAATACCCACCACCATCCCACATACTCCTTCAGACCCACTCCTGAATCCCCCATCAACTTTATGCCTGCGCGTCGTCCGTGCCATTTTGATATCGTGTATTGATGATACATGATGTCACTGGCAAAATCGAAAATCAACCCTCTATTGTCGATAATCGTGCTATTTTGACACTTTCTCATTGACAAAATAATTTAAAAAAACAATACCCTTCAAATTAGACTGTGATTAATGATTTTTCAATGGTTTTCAGGAAAAAGAAATTCGTTTGGATTCCCCTTTAAGCATGAAGCTAACTTATTATTATTTTTTTTTGGAAGGCTGTTGGACTTTATTTATTGAAACCATCAAAAGTTGTGAAAGTGAAAACAATCACAACTAGAATGGTACTCGGTAGAGTGCATACCTCCGCCAGGCTGAACACTTTACGTCTTGCATCCCACTGATAGGCCGGATCTGGATCCAGCCCTGACCTGAAATCTACCCCAACTTATCCACCACGTTTTTTTCACAATCTATTCACAATTTTTTGGAGATATCGTGCTATATATTGTTTTTGGCCCAACCTCTCAATAGTGAAGAATCGCTTAAAAATTGTCGTATGTGGAGCGTCGCCAAAATCGAATCTTTTAGTCCTTTTCATGCACCCAACCTGTCCACAAAGTTTTGTCCGAATCTGTCCATAATCTTTTTGAGATATCCTGCTGGCAGACAGACAAATGAAAAATCACTCGCACAGCGACACTTGCCAAAACAAAACAAAGTAGAAGGGCACTGAGTAGAGCGCATAACTCCGCCAGGCTGAACAGTTTGTCTTGTATCCCCCTGATAGGCTGGATCTAAACCAAAATTTAATTGGATTGTTCTTGTCACATAACCAACTCAAATCCACCTAGTTTTGTCATAACTCGTCCACAACATTTTGCGATGTTATGTATATACAGTATAGTGTTTGGCCCTATCTCTCAATTTTAGAAATTGAGAGATAGGGCTATGTTGACCTTTTGACCTTAAAAAAATTAGTGGTTGAATTTGGTGACCTGATTTGCAAATCCTCTTCAGATTTTAAGTAAATTGAATGAAAATAGGATTTTAGAAATTTTGTTCGTGTTGACCTTTTGTTTTTTAGACCCCAAAAATAATTGGTGGTTGAATTGAGTGACATGATATGCAAATCCTGTTCAAATTTTAAGTCAATCAGATGAAAATTGAGGAATTTTAGAAATTGCACCTAAGTTGTTAACCTTTGGCCAAGTTGACCTCAAAAATAATTTATATTTAAATTTGCAGACCTGATGTTATAGAAAATTGCTGATATAGAAATTTGACAAAGTTGTTGACCTTATGACCTTTTATCTCAAAATCGATAGGCTTCTTGCTTGTGACCAACTCTGCCGTTTTATGAAGATATTTTTCAAATTTAATTGACCTGTAGGCGATTGATATACAGACAGGCAAACAGACACAATAATGCACGTGACCAACACGTGACCAATACAGTACTTGAAAAATCTTAGATTTTCGCAAGTAACAAACAAACACACCAGAGTGATCAACATACTTGTAAAAAAGAAAAAAGAATTGCCAAGTAACAAACAGGGGTGAAAACATAACCTCAGTCCACCTTCGGTGGTGGAGATAACTAGAGCAAAGTCGATGGCGCGTCCCATGCTTCCCACCTATAGCAAAGTCGAAAAATGGTAAAAAGCTTCACCAAGAATGGTGGAGCTCCCAATATCAAACTTTGAGTTAAAATGTTTTTCCTGTTTTGACCCCTGTGACCGACTCTTCCTGTGGCATGAACCAGGGGTGAAATCCCAAAAATCGTTACATATTCCATGTGTCCCCAATGTTGATTGCATAAACAGTTTCATTGAAAACAATTTTGAATGTGCCCGTAATTGCATTTTTTTTTTGTTTTATTTTGACCATGCCACACGGGGTGGGGCCAAAATTGATAGAGGTCTCACACCTTCTTGCCTTGCGGTGATCATAACTGGTAAGTTTGGTGAATTTTTGCCCAACCGTTCAGGAGGAGATGGCGTGATGGATGGACTGAATAGATTACAATATCCCCATGTTTTTGTTCGTTTTTGTTTTCAAAAAGTCTCGGGTAATAATTTATGCTACATCACTCTGATCCTGCAATGTAAAATTGTAATATGGCATGTTGAATGCTGTTTCTATACACAGCTCGATGTTTTATTTGTCTATTTTAATAATTTATTTGCAAGTTTCCTGTGGTGTCTGTCTTCTCAATAGACCAATGGCTCAAAGGGAAAAAATGATGAGAAGATTCAGATCTTTACAGAGCGTATTGAAGATATGCTTGATGAGGTGAGGGTGGATATCATTTTCCTGCATTGTGTGGTAATATGCTTGGAATTTAAGAGTTTTTTTGAGGAGTTGTCCACAGGTTAAGTTCCCATGATTTCTCCAACAATATTGTGCATACATTCTGGCACAGATTGAAAACCTAGGTATGGAAGGAATGGTGGATGAAGCCCAGTCTCTGATGCATAAGGTGGACAAGATGAGGGATGAGAGGGAGCAGCTGTATACATCCACAACAGTACGTCTGCATGAATGGAATGCACCGTTTAAATATATAACGCTATTAGCGACAGGAGTGTGTGCTTGACCTACAAAGATACGTGATCCTTGGATTGGTATGGATTTCATTTGTAATATCATGGCAAGCAAACGAATATATAACTTTTCAGGCAAAATTTGATTGTCGTTGTTTACCTTCCTCCTTCAACGAATACCTTTTGTGGTAATGTATAACCCTTTTTTAATCCACAGGGTTTGGAAATTCTGACTGTGCAATGCCTGGAATTTTTTTTTTTTCTGCCAAGAGTGAGGCTCATGGAAGAGCAAGATTAAATTGACAGTGGGGTAATAAAGATCATGGGTAGGATGGGTGATGTGGGTGATGAGAGGTGGTGGTGCACGGCCTTATTGAAGCCGTTGGAGGGAAGAATGAGACAGAACGGCCTCAGGAAGGCAGTTCTGTAAATGGGAGAAGCGAGGAATAAGAGTTTAGGTGTGCAGTCGGTCTGGATTTTAGAAATATAACCGGGAGGGGGTTACTGGGAGAAAGTGTACATTCTGGAGTTGCTGGTGAGTGTTGGAGGACTGAGAGAGCTCTGATGGAACAATTTTGGGGAATAGACATTAGAAAACAGAGACCACCAACAGGTTTGCGATGTGAGAGCAACAGACCTTGTGCTTTTGCCTCAATGCAGGAGATTCTAATAATTTTGAGAGCTTCAGATTCCATATAGATTCCAGGAGAGATAGATGTGATGCTTGAGTGCTAGCCCATCGTGGAGAGAAGTACTTAATTGAGCTATGGGCAAAGGCCTTGTAGACCGAGTAGTTCTGATTTTCCAAGGAACAACTTTGATCTGAAAAATCCCAGCCTGTGGTTGGCTTTGGAAGCCAGCTTTTTCTGTGGTCTGCTTTGGAAAGGTCATGACTGATGGTGAGGCCTAAAAGTTCAAGAGACTTAACCGCTTCCAGTGGATGCATGTAGAAATAGATAGGTGGGCTTGTTTGACAATCATTCCAAAGCTGTAGGGTGAGACTGGGATTTTTCCGGATTGAAAGACATGTTCCATTTATCAGACTAGCATCTAATCAATTCCAGATAAGCATAGAGTGATGCAGTTGTTGTCTGCCTAGTCAAGGGTTGCGTAGAGCCAGTGATTTTCCCACAATCATGGAAAACGGATGGAATTGAAGTGGAAAAATGGATGGTGATGGAGATGAAGTCTAACATGGAGACCTGCTCCAGATTGACTTCTTGTCCCGACAACTGATGCATCAGATAAGCATGAGAGTTTATCCTGGAGTTGCATGTCTTTGCCTCTTTTATACATGGCTTTGGGATCGTACCACTGTAGATGTAACACCATCCTCTGCAAGCGCATGGGAGCAGACAGGAGTGGGGTTTTTAAAAAAAATCTCTTGAAGTGGCTTGTGCATACAGTCACTGTCTTGCTGACTATGTAGCAGCGGAATTTCATACATGCATGGAGGATTGAAAGCATTTATTTTTCAATCTGTGCATACCGTTGTTCCACCTGTGAGAGGGATCACAAAGTGTATGTAGCAGGCTTTCCCTCCTGTATTAAGACACTACCGAGACCTCTATGACTTGCATCTGCATGGATCTCTACCAATGCATTCACATTGTTGTAAGAAGAGGTCAAAATTCAGAGATTATGTTAGGTAAAAATGTTATCGAGGTCTGGATTTGAAATGAACTAAGTACATGTACCATGATACATATGTACAGATAAGATATTGAGGTCAAGTGGTCTTGAGGTTGTAGGTCAAAGTTAGAGTAAGCAAAGACTTAATGTGGGCGAAGGCATATTGGTCGACATTGCGGCGTCAAATTGTATCGAGTTTTTAGGATACTAGACAACAACAACACAACAACAGGCATTTTAAGGCTATTTTCCCTGCTAGAGTGGGGGTTAGCCTGTTTTTTTTTTTAGTTAACGTTTTTAGGATATTAGAGGAGGAAGTAAAATCGAAAGCCGAGAAGTGTAAAATGAGAACACCCAGGACTAAAGAAACCTTGAGGCACGTGTCAGTTTTGAGACAATGAAGCCATTTCCCTAGATGAGGCCCAGGCCATTAGGCCAAGCAGAATAGACACCATAGAGGTATGAATTAGACCCAGGAATGTATTAAAAGTGTAATTAACAGCATAGCAATGAAACTATAGCAGAAAATATACATCCAGTGTGGAATTCGTTGCTTTGAACGCAAGAGGTAGTAACTCGCAATGTTTTAGCAAGCTGAACAGGAACTGGAATTCCATCCTTTCCCTTGGCTTATTTGGTTAAACAAATATCTGAAAATGTAAATATCAATACTACTTCAAAAACAAATTGTCAAAATTAATTTTATTTACATATTTGGGAGGTCTTCTTTTTCATGAGCATTTAGTAGCCTTACTTTTGTCCCAAAGGTGTTGAGTCGACCATAATGTGTGGGCTGGTGTCACATGTAGTGCTTAATATGCAGAGCAAGAAGATTACCCCTTCCTGAAAGTGATTAATGAGTCAGTTGAGTTTTCACTGACAATAGGTTAGTGAAATAGTTTTCTCATAAAACATATTGGTTTCCAGAAGTGCAGAATCCACATGGTTAATGTTACTGCCTTCCGTCAGATTTAAACCCACAGGCTCTGGGATGCATGCCCACCACAAAAAGCTGCATCAGGCAGTTGACAGGGTATTTCTTTTGCAACATTGATCTTTACTTTGACCAATTATGGTAATTTAGTTCCCCATTTGATGTGCAAACTAGCCCTGCTCCACTCCTGCCTACAGTGATGGTCAAATTGCCATCAATTGAGTTGGAAAACGTTTTTTTTTTTTTTTTTTTGTGTATACTCAGTCGAGGCTTGTGTAAGAGCTAACACATATAACATATAAATAAAAGGAGGGGAATGCAAGAGGAGGAGGGGGCGGAAAGAGAGAAAAGCACAACAATAGTAGAGAACGGGGACATCGGGAGATCTGTGGAAGGGAGTGGGCTGGGCGGGGTACACTGGATAAACAAATGGACACTATAGGGACTTTCAGGAAAGAAAACGGATTTGAAGGAGATAGATTTTGAGTGGATTAACAGGGGTAGAAACGGTTTAGGTTTTGAATGGGGGAAGATGGTGGTGGACAGCTGTTTTGAAGGCCTGGAGGGAGGAGTGGGATTGAAGAGTGTGGGAGTTTGTTACAGAGGCGGGAAAAAAATAGGAATGAAAGAGTAGGTGAGCAGCGAGTCTTGATTTTGGCAGTTTCACCAGAAGTGGGTTTTCTTTTTTTTTTTTTTTGTATTCAAGATCGAGGCTCGTGAAAGAGCTAACATTAATCACACAGAAAGACAAACCGACACATAAAACATATAACATGGGGAGCGGTAGACAAGATGGGGCGAGAGGGGGAGGAACACAAACGCAACATCTGAGAGCAGGGACATCGAGAGATCTGTGGGAGGGAGAGGGCTTTGGGGGGGGGGGGAGGCATGGGAAGGGGGGGAGGAGTTGGAGAGGTATAAAACATATGGACACTGCCAGGACTTCCAGGAAAGAAGTTGGAATTTCAAACAAGGTGGATCTGGGGTGAATTAGTGGGGGTAGAAAAGATCAAGGTTTTGGATGGGGAAAGATAAGAGATGGTGGTGAACAGCTGTTTTAAAGACCTGGAGGGAGGAGTGGGATTGAAGGGAGTGTGGGAGTTTGTTCCAGAGGCGGGAGAAAAGAGGAATGAAAGAGTGAAGGTGAGCAGAGAGCCGAGATTTCGGCAGTTTAACCATCAGAGGGTTGCTGGCAGATCTTGTGCGACCTGTAGGAATATTTGGGGGACAAAGCACAGAGAGAGCTGGGGGAGCAAGGCCGGAGAGGAGGCGGTAGAAGACAGAAAGACCACCTACCTGTCTGCGGTGAGTGAGTGAAAGGCCCTCGGAGATAGTTTCATCACGGGTGATTCCAATGATTCTGAAAGCTTTGGTTTCAACAGCGTGAAGCCGAGCTAGGTGTGAGGCAGGAGCACCGGCCCATAGGGGAGAACAGTATTCCATCGAGCTGCGGATGAAAGCCTTGTATGTGGTGAGAAGCTCAGCTCAGGTGTGCCGAGGAAGGACTTTGCACGACGGAGGATGCCCATTCGGCGACTGGCTTTGGAGGCCAGCTTGGAAATGTGGTTTTCCCAAGAAAGATCATGGCAGATAGTGAGACCCCAAAAGCTTGAGCGACAGAACTTCTTGGAGAGGATTGTTGAGAAAGTAGATGGGAGGGTTGTCCAGTCGATCTTTTCGGAGAGACATAGTAAGAGTGTGAGATTTGTCAGGATTGAAAGACATGTTCCACTTGTTTGACCAGTCTGTGATTTTGTCCAGGTCTTCAGAGAGTGAGGAGGCTGCAGACTGACGATCTCAGGGAAGAGGAATGGAGCGGTAGAGAGTGGATTCATCAGCAAAGAGATAGAGAGGATTTTCCAGAGAGTCGGAGAGATCATTGATAAAGACCAGAAAAAGCACAGGGCCCAGAACATTGCCTTGGGGAACTCCAGCCTGAACAGGAATGGGAGATGAGAGAAATCCATTCAGGGCCACACGTTGTCTACGACCAGAGAGGAAGTCCGCAAGGCATGCATGGAGATTTCCATGGATACCATAGGAGGAGAGTTTGGTGAGCAGAGCTGGGTGCCAGACCGTATCGAAGGCATGTGATATGTCAAGGGAGACGGCTCTGATTTCCTGTTTGGCATTGAGGACCTCCATCCATTGTTGAGACAGCAGAAGCAGCATGTCCAGAATAGAATGACCTGGTCTGAATCCAAATTGATGATCGGAGATCAAGCCATTGGAGAAGAGGAAGGATTTGATATCCGAAGCAATGATGGATTCCATGACTTTGCTGATAATTGGGAGCAGGCTGATTGGTCTGTAGTTGCAATGATCTGTTTTTGCACCTTTTTGTGTAAAGCGGTAATGTTTGCTGATTTCCAGGATGCTGGCAGATGACCTTGAGCAAAAGAGAGGGTGAAAAGAACAGGGAGAGGGTGAGATCGAGCGGCAGAGCAGGATTTTAGGACCCGTGGGCTGATGCCGTCTGGTCCAGTTGCAGAATCAGAGTCGAGGTTTGACAAAAACTCCTCCACCTTGTCAGGAGAGAAGGACACAGAGACCAGGAGCAGTTGGGTTCGACTGGGTAAGGTGGGAACAGAGAGAGATGGGTTTGGGACACAAGATTTTGAGGCAAACACAGAGTTGAGGCATTCGGCTTTGTCACGTGCGGTGTCAACTGTGTAGCCATTTGAGGTAAGGAAGGGGATGGAGGGGGAACAAACACCAGAAATGGATTTGACCAGACGCCACCAGGATTTGGAGGAAGGAGACAGGTTTGAGAGTTCATTCTTGAGTGTGCAGAGATAGTGCCTCGATTCAGTATACAAAAAAAAAATAAAAAAATAGTGCTTCCTGGCACTCCTGAGGGTAGACACACACTTGTTCCGAGCTTGGTGGAAGGAACTGAGGTTGCCTTCAGTTGGATTAGCCTTCCAAGAGGTAAAGGCAAGTTGTTTCAGGGCAACTGCCTCACCACAAGATTCAGTGTACCATGGATGGGAGGAAGGGTAAGACAACTGAAGACGAGATGGGATAAATCTGTGCATGAGAGAGAGCAGTTTGCTTTGGAAGAATTCCCAGGATGAGTTGATGTCAGAGGCAGTGTAGATGGGAGGCCAGTCCAGATGATTGATGGCTGCTTGAAGACCGTGCCAGTCGGCCTGAGTGAAATGCCAGACTCGGCGACGCTGAGGAGGCTCTCTGAGAATGGCCAGAGAGATGTCCACTTTAACAAGCACATGATCAGAAGAACCGATTGCGGCAGAAGAAGAGTAGCAGACATTAGCAGGGAAGTTTGTCATAACAAGTCTAGAAGAGAAGATACACCATTGGCTGAGATCCGGGTCGGGAAATTGACAGATTGTGTCAATCCCAGTGAGTTGCAGAATTCCTTTGCTGAGGTGCCATGGCTGGTGAGAGATGAACCCACACTCAGCCAGCTGGCATGATGACAGTTGAAGTCGCCACATATGAGGAAGAGAGAGTTGGGATGAGTGGATAGAAACTACTGTGGTTACTGGCAGATCTTATACATTCTGTAGGAATATTTGGGGGACAGAGCACAGACAGAGCAGGGGGAGCTTGGCCGGAGAGGAGTCGGTAGAAGACAGAAAGAATGCTAACCTGCCTGCGGTGAGAGAGTGAAAGGCCCTCAGAATCAGCGACATAGCAATAGACACCAATGATTCTAAAAGCGTTGGTTTATACAGCGTGAAGCCGAGCTAGGTGAGAGGCAGGAGCACCAGCCCAGAGGGGAGAGCAGTATTCAAGCTGCAGATGAAAGCTTTGTATGAGGTGAGTAGCTCAATCGTGCCAAGGAAGGACTTCGCATGACGGAGGATGACGAGTCGGCAACTGGCTTTCGAGGCCAGCTTGGAAATGTGGTTTTCCCAGGAAAGCTCAAGGCAGTTAGTGAGTCCCAAAAGCTTGAGTGACAGAATTTCTTCGAGAGGATTGTTGAGAAAGTAGATGGGAAGGTTGTCCAGACGGTCTTTTCGGAGAGACATAGTGAAAGTGTGAGATTTGTCAGGATTGAAAGACATGTTCCACTTGTTTGACCAGTTTGTGATTTTATCCAGGCCTGGAGAGAGTGAAGAGGCTGCTGCCTGCCTATCTGAGGGTTGAGATATGGAGCGACAGAGGATGGAGTCATCAACAAAGAGATCGAGAGAATTTTCCAGAGAGTCGGATAGATCATTGATGAAGACCAGAAAAACCATAGGGCACAGAACACTGCCTTGAGGAACTCCAGCCTGGACAAGAAGAGGAGATGAGAGAATTCCATTTAGAGCCACACCTTAACTACGACAGGAAACCTTCATCATCTTTGCCACTTGTATTAGCTCAAGAATAACGGATTAGCCCAATATTCCCTTGATATTCTCCTTTGGGAAGTTATAACCTATTTGCTTTGGATTTGTTTCATGCAGAAACTAGTGTGGCCAAGGGAGATCGATCTTGCTTATTTTTTGGGGACCGGCGAGAACATTTGGAGACTGAGAAGAAGGTAGAACTTATGGGCTCTGTTGAGCATCAATGTCTGGAGGACTGGGAGGTGGGGATTTTGGATAATATTAAGAAGGCATTATTAAAGTTGATGACAATACAAGAAAAAAAAGAATAATCCAACATGATTTTTAAAAAGGAATTGTCTTTATTTGGAAAAAGATTCTATGAAAATGATACCGTGATATTAATATTTGCGCACATTAGGTGTCTTGCAGCTATTTTGTATAAAGGTGGCCATTTTTGTAATGTTACCAGGGACCTTGCGACCTTAAATGTGTTGTGTTCACAGCAGACACTCATGGCATACACTGCACAAGAGAAGCAAATGGATGTTTGCAAAATCTGTGGAGCGTTTTTGATATATGGAGATGCGCAGTCACGAATCGATGATCATCTAGTTGGGAAACAGCACATGGGCTATGCACGAATCAAAACGGCAATGGAGGAAATGAAGGTGACGGAGATGGGACTAAATGCTTGACTTTTATTTATATTTTTCTACATCCTCATGCTGCTCTCGCTTCTCCTCTATTTGTTTTATTTAGCCCGTCCTTCAGCTTCTATCCCCAGCTGTCTCCTTGGAAGACGGTCAACATTACTCCCACACTCAATAAGTGTACAAAAACAGCCAAACAATTACAAACCAGTAAGGTTACACCCAATCCGAAGCAAGGTCATGGAATCTATTATTGAAGTTCATATCACTTTTCCTCTTCTCAAACAGCTTGATCTGTGATCATTAGTCTGGATTCTCTCCTTGTCGCTCCATATTGTATATGCAACTGCTTCTCTCTCAGCAATGGATGTTAAATATGAGATGAAGGCTGTCTTTCTGGACATGTATAGGACACTTGGCACAGTCTGGCACTCCACTCTGCTTGCCATTCTTTCTGCTTATGGCATCCAAGGCCACCTTAATTTATGGCTTGACCACATCCTCCATAATCACAGTCAGCACATAATTCTGAATGGAATCCTGCTATCTGTAACATACTGTGATGTCATATCCTTTTTCTGGGCTTTTCTCAGAACGCTCCCGCTCCCACCAATGTGTCTGAACTTTTGACTTTTCTCGGATGTTAACATACTTCGGTAATTTCCTACAAAACCTGAGTACTGTCTTGGAACTGTTGCACATTTTGTTGCGCAAAGGCGTTCATTGGAAATGGGGTCTGCTCAAGAGAAGGCTTTCAGGGATACAAAAACCCTGTTATGCCCGTCACCATTGCTTGTACATTACGACCATACGAAAGAGCTCACGTTGAGCTGTGACAGTTCATCTTATGGATTAGGTTGTGCACGATTGCAAACCAATGATGCCGATCTTTTGCAACCTTTTGCATATGCATTGAAGAAACTGGCAAGGAATGAACGTCGGTATGGGCAGGTTGACCGCGAGGCACTTTCTTGCATTTTTGGAGTAGGTAAAATGCACTAGTACCTTTATGGCCATCATTTCACATTGGAAACTGACCACAAACCCCTCCTCGATCTGTTGGGGGAGGATAAGGCAGTATCACCGACTTAATCTCGTAGGGTGCAATGTTGGGCTTTAACCATTGCTGGTTATGACTACAAGCTTGTGTGCAGGCCAGGACGTGAAATGTATTGTGCAGACGTATTGAGTCATCTCCCACTTCCGAAAACCATTGAGGAACCACCTCTACCAGGTAATGTTGTTCATCTGCTGTCTCAGGTTGTTCATGAGAAAGCACCTGTCACTGCAAAGCAAATTGCAAGAGGTACGAGCGATGATCCTACATTGTCACATGTCAGACGCTGTGTCCTGTCGGGTGATTGGTCATCTTGTGCAAGTGAAGCTAAACCGTATCTAAACAGGAAGGATGAGTTGTCAGTTGACGTGGATTGCCTCCTTTGGGGGAGTTGTATCGTCATCCCATCTAAACTATGTGAGACAATATTGTCAGAACTACATGATCCTCATCCTGGGATGGTCACTATGAAAACTATAGCCAGAGCTCACATGTGGTGGCCAAAGTTAGATGATGACATATAAACCTGCGTACGTCATTGTCACACATGTCAGGTTAATGCTAAGTCACCGCCGGAAGCACCACTTGAAATATGGTCATTGCCAGTTAAACCTTGGTCGAGGTTACACATTGATCATGCTGGACCCTTCTTAGGCAAGTTGTTCCTTGTCGTTGATGCCCACTCAAAGTGGATTGAGGCTGTTGTTGTACCCTCTACAGGCTTGGTCATTACAATCGAAGCCCTACGCAGTATGTTCGCCATTCATGGTATTCCTAATTGCATTGTATCGGCCAACGGCTCATCTTATACAAGTGTAGAGGTCCTGAGCTTTTGCAAGGAAAATGGCATCCAGCATTATACCTCTGTTCCATACAAGCCTGCCAACAATGGCCAGACTGAGTGAGAAGGCCGTTCAGATCGTGAAGAGTGGACTAAAGCGTGTTACGGAAGGGACCACACAAACTCGCTTGGACTGAGTCCTATTGAGTTATCACACACGACCACATCATGCTACTGGTCGTTTTCCTCCATCAATGTTAATGGGCCGCGAGTTGAAGACAAGGTTGTCACTTGTGCACCCAGATACGGTGGCCAATGTCGAATTGAAGAAATTCCAGCAGAAGCATTATCATGACTGTACGTCTGTGAATTGTGAAATTTATGTAAATGATCCTGTGTTTGTTCTCAATGCCGGCCTGGGTGAGAAGTGGTTGTCTGGGGTAATTATCGAGAGTGTTGGTAGTCAGATTTTCCTAGTTAAACTGTCTGAAGGTAGACTTCAGCGGAAGCACCTTGATCAACTCAGGTTGCGTCATACCAAACCAGCAGAACCACCTGTATTTGTACCGCTACCTGTTCAACCATCCGAGAGAGTGCCTTTATCGCCCCTCGTACTTGCACCTGCACCTGTGGAACCCTTACCAGAAACGTCCCCAACCAATGGCTTTCCAGTCGAGGATGTTTCACCCACTGTGAGCATTGTCATTACCGAACCACCGGTTGCTGTTAGGCGTTTGAACCGCAAATGTCGTGCGCCGACGCTCCTTGATATTTAAGGGGGGAATTGTAACATACTGTGATGTGATATATCCTTTTCTGGGTTCCGCCACCTGTTGGGCACCCCAAGTGCTTTTTTTTTCCCCCCGTGTCATCCCTTCTGGGAATAAACCGCTGTTTGGACTCTTGCTTTGTGTATCTGAATCCCTCGATTTGCGATGCCATCAGTCTCGTAAGGACTTTACACTATCTTCTCCTTGTTGATGCTGGAGTTTCTCAAGGCCACATCTTGGGCCCAGTCTTGCTCCTCATTTATTTAAATCACCTCTCTACTGTCCTGCATCACCCTCTTTTCCTGTTACTTAAATTGCAGATGCCTCCACTTTGTCAATAGAATGCCATTCAATCATTCAATAATGGCATTCAATCATGGTGCAAATAGAATGCCATTCAATCAGGCAACTTTCATACACACATTCTATCTCTCCAGAAGGATCGTCTCATATAACCACCTATGTATTTCCACATGAACCATAGTATGAGTTTCAATTTATTGAGCTTCTGTGCTTCACCTTCAGTTGGTCACAACCGCTCCTGGGCAGACAATGTATCCAAGCTGACCTACAGGCCAGCTGCATACTGGGTATATTATCTATCGTGCCAAGTCCTTCCTTGGTAAATCTGAACTTCTCTTGGCCTACAGGGCCTTTGTGCATAGCTCGATGTAATACTTCTATCCCCTGTGGGCCGGTGACCCTGTTTCTCTCTCCTCAAAGGATGCAAAGCTCTCAAGATTATTGGCATCTCCCACAAAGAAGCTGAAGCACAAGGCCTGCTGCCTCATCAAATTTCCCATGGCAGATAGGCTGATGACCTCAGATTTTCACCGTCTCAATTCTGGTTTTGCTCCCTCTACTCTTCTAACTCTCAAACCCTCCTCATTTCCCCTTCTTCAGTGTCCTATCCTTCTCTCCCCGTTATCCTTCCTGTTCAATTACATTCTCAATTTGCATCTCCTCAACTAATATGTAAATGTGCTCCTAAGACACTTGTACAAGTGGCTAAATGAGTAATTAGATTGGAAGTGAAGTTTTACATGTTAATTTGATTGTCACACCCCTGTAACAGGAAAAATTACGGAAACGACGAAGAGATGAGAGAGTGTCAGGTGATGTTCAGGAACGTGAGGTGGTGAAAACTCACGAGAAAGTTAAAGATGACAGACAACAGTGTGATGAAGTGCTGGCACGAAGCAAAGATCGGGCACGAAGCAAAGATGAAGTGCAGATGTGTGAACAGCAGGGTGATTGTGGAAACCGAAAGAGAAGCTGGAGGAAGAGTCGATCACAGGAACGTCATTCATCCATCCGAGATCGAGAAATACACAGGTATGATTTGAGTGCTTAAGGTGGTGGCAGGGAGTAAAACGATGTTATTATTGACAACATGAGTTGTACTACACTGATGCTGTGTTTGCCTGCATTTGTACAAGATGAGGAAGCTGTATTCTAACAAGGAATTATGTAAATTATTGTTCGAGATTGCCTCCCTTCACAATGGAAGTTGGCTTGTATCAGTCCTATCCATAAGAAAGGATGCCAAGACAGACTCTGAACGATGGAACAATAAGCCTTCTTCCCATTAATCAGCAAGTTCATGGAATCGATCATCTCAGCATACCACAAGTCTTGCTTCTTCTCCAAATCTTTAACATAATTTCACAAATTTAGGTAAATGATAGTCGTACAATGTGTGGCGGTTTATGACCATCGTCAACAAGGTTTTCAGGCAATTTGGCGATGGTCATAAAAGTTTAACATGTTTAACTTTTACTACGCATTGTCAGCAATAGTCGAAGATCATCGTGTAGTGCACGGCAGTCTACGATTTTTTATTTTTTTATTTTTTTGTATACAAGATCGAGGCTCGTATAAGAGAGAGGGAAGCACACGAGCACAACAGTAGAGAACAGGGACATCGGTAGATCTGTGGGAGGGAGAGGGCTTGGGTGGAGGCGGCACGGGAAAGGGGGGGGGGAGGGGGTGGGAGAGGTATAAAACACATGGACATTGCTAGGACTTCCAGGAAAGAAGTTGGAATTTCAAAAAAGTGGATCTGGGGTGAATTAATGGGGGTAGAAAAGATCAAGGTTTTGGATGGGGGAAGATAAGAGATAGTGGTGAATAGCTGTTTTAAAGACATGGAGGGAGCAGTGGGATTGAAGAGAGTGAGGGAGTTTGTTCCAGAGGTGGGAGAAAAGAGGAATGAAGGAGTGAAGGTGAGCAGAGAGTCTTGATTTTGGCAATTTCACCATAAGAGGGTTGCAGGCAGCTCTTGTGTGACCTGCAGGAATATTTGGGGGGACAGAGCACAGAGAGAGCTGGGGGACCAAGGCCGGAGAGGAGTCGGTAGAAGACAAAGACCACCAAACCTGCCTGCGGTGAGTGAGTGAAAGGCCCTCGGAGTTAGCTTCATCGCGGCAGATTCCAATGATTCTGAAAGCTTTGGTTTCAACAGCGTGAAGCCGAGCTAGGTGTGAGGAAGGAGCACCAGCCCAGAGGGGGGAACAGTATTCCATTGAGCTGCGGATGAAAGCCTTGTATGTGGTGAGGAGCTCAGGTGTGCCAAGGAAGGACTTCGCATGACGGATGATACCCAGTCGGCGACTGGCTTTGGATGCCAGCTTGGAAATGTGGTTTTCCCAGAAAAGATCATGGCAGATAGTGAGATCCAAAAGCTTGAGTGACAGAACTTCTTGGAGAGGATTGTTCAGCAAGTATACACAAAGAATTAAGTTAAGCACCCCCCCGTTTTTTTACAACCTCGCACATTACAAGTTTGTTGTCGTCAAAACAGTGTAATATACCCATGATATTGCTATATTTTCTGGAGAAGTGATATTATGGTCACATAAAAACATGACAATCATGCCGTTTTCAATATTTTATTCTGAATAATTTAAGGTGAAATTTTTTGGGAATTTTAGGCATATTTTCACCTCAATTTAAGTATGGAGCTATAGGTCCATCACGGACAGTGTGGATGACGTTTATGTTTTCTAACGTACAGTCATTGTTCTGAGAAGACCTCTAGCGATCTTTGCGTCAATAACGTGTGTAGGACCCACGTGATCGGATCACTGACTCAACCCTACGTCTCATAGACCCTGTAAGCCGTCGTATGCGTTGCTGTGGCAGGTTGTTCCATTCCCGATGTAATGCACGTTCCAATTCATCCAGATTGGCTATTGGAGGGACCATCTTCGCAATTTGTCATCCCAACATGTCCCAAACGTGCTCGAGGGGGTTCAGGTCAGGACTGTACGCAGGCCAGGGGATGGTTGTCACAGCACCTTGCTCCATCCGATCACGTGGGTCCTACACACGTTATTGACGCAAAGATCGCTAGAGGTCTTCTCAGAACAATGACTGTACGTTAGAAAACATAAACGTCATCCACACTGTCCGTGATGGACCTATAGCTCCATACTTAAATTGAGGTGAAAATATGCCTAAAATTCCCAAAAAATTTCACCTTAAATTATTCAGAATAAAATATTGAAAACGGCATGATTGTTATGTTTTTATGTGACCATAATATCACTTCTCCAGAAAATATAGCAATATCATGGGTATATTACACTGTTTTGACGACAACAAACTTGTAATGTGCGAGGTTGTAAAAAAACGAGGGGGTGCTTAACTTAATTCTTTGTGTATATATGGGAGGGTTTTCCAGATTATCTTTTCGGAGAGACATAGTAAGAGTGTGAGATTTGTCAGGATTGAAAGACATGTTCCACTTGTTTGACCAGTCTGTGATTTTGTCCAGGTCTGCAGAGAGCGAGGAGGCTGCAGACTGCCGATCTGAGGGATGAGGTATGGAGCGGCAGAGAGTGGAGTCATCAGCAAAGAGATGGAGAGTATTTTCCAGGGAGTCGGAGAGATCATTGATGAAGACCAGAAAAAGCACAGTGCCCAGAACACTTCCTTGTGGAACTCCGGCCTGATTATGACCAGAGAGGAAGTGCGCAAGCCATGCGTGGACATTTCCATGGATACCATAGGATGAGAGTTTGGTGAGCAGAGCTGGGTGCCAGACCGTATCGAAGGCACGTGATATGTCAAGGGAGACAGCTCTGATTTCCTATTTGATATTGAGGACCTCCATCCATTGTCGAGACAGCAGAAGCAGCATGTTCAGAGTAGAATGACCTGGTCTGAATCCAAATTGATGATCCGAGATCAAGCCATTGGAGAAGAGGAAGGATTTGATGTCAGAAGCGATGATTGATTCATGACCTTGCTGATTATTGGGAGCAGGCTGATTGGTCTGTAGTTGCAAGGATCTGTTTTTGCAACTTTTTGTGTAAAGCGGTAAAGTTGGCTGATTTCCAAACTGATGGCAGATTACCTTGAGCAAAGGAGAGGGTGAAAAGAACAGAGAGAGGGTGAGATAGAGTGGCAGAGCACGATTTTAGGACCTGTGGGCTGATGCCGTCTGGTCCAGTTGCAGAATCAGAGTCGAAGTTTGACAAAAACTTCTCCACTTCGTCAGGAGAGAAGGATACAGAGTCCTGGAGCAGCTGGTTTCGACTGGGAAAGTTGGGTGCAGAGGGAGATGGGTTTGGGACACACAATTTAGAGGTAAACACAGAGTTAAGGCATTCAGCTTTTTCACATGCGGTGTCAGCTGTGCAACCGTTTGAGTTAAGGGAGGGGATGGAGGGGGAACAAACATTTGAAACAGATTTGACCAGACACCACCAGGATTTGGCAGAGGGAGACAGGTTTGAGAGTTCAATTTTGAGAGTGGAGAGATATTGTTTCCTGGCTCTCCTGAGGGTAGACACACACTTGTTCCGAGCTTTGTGAAAGTAACAGATTTCCGTCAGTTGGATTCGCCTTCCATGAGGTGAAGGCAAGTTGCTTCATGGCAACTGCCTCACCATATGCTTCAGTGTACCATGGATGGGAGGAAGGGTATGACAACTGAAGACGAGATGGGATAAATCTGTGCATGAGAGAAAGCAGTTTACTTTGGAAGAATTCCCAGGAAGAGTTGATGTCAGAGGCAGTGGAGATGGGAGACCAGTCCAGATGATTGATGGCTGCTTGCAGACCGTGCCAGTCAGCCTGAGTGAAATGCCAGACTCGTCGGCGCTGAGGAGGCTCTCTGAGAATGGCCAGAGAGATATCCACTTTAACAAGGAAATGATCAGAAGAACCGATTGGATCAGAAGAAGAGCAGCAGACATTTGCAGGGAAGTTAGTCATAACCAAGTCTAGAAGAGAAAATACTCCATTGACTGAGATCCGGGACGGGAAATTGACAGATTGTGTCAGTCCCAGTGAGTCGCAGAAGTCCTTTGCTGAGATGCCATGGCTGGTGTGAGAGGAACTCACACCCAGCCAACTGGCATGTTGACAGTTGGTCGCCACAAATGAGGAAGAGAGAGTTGGGATGAGTGGATAGAAGTTGGTCCATGTTGTCAGACAGGGAGATGTAAATTGAGTCATCACTTTTTCGAGGACGGTGCAGAACACATTTGAACAAAAGGTGGGAGCGGAGAGGAAGCCGTAGCCAGAGGTACTCCTGGGGGTGGGGTGGAGAGAGGGCAGTGCAAGCAGAGTGAGGAAGAGTTTTTGATAAAGATAGCAACCCCACCACCAGGAAGAGGCTCAGGTCCATCATACTGGAGGAGGGAGTAACCTGGGAGAGATACCAAGGAATCAGAGACATCATGAAGGAGGAAAGATTCTGTTAAGCAGATTACATCTGGTTTGTCAGAAGCAACCTGTATGGAGAGATAAGTCAGGTTTGGGTGAAGGCCCTGGATGTTTGAGGTCCATACCGTTAAGGAAGAGGGAGGAGGAGCATCAAGTGCAGGAGGGGTAGGGTAAGATGAGGGGGGGGGGGGGGAGAGGGGGAGGTATGGAGAGCTGTTAATAGTGTGTCAGTGATTGCAGAATAGTTGGTTTCGGAGAAAGGGAAGGCCAAAAGGATGAGGAGGTCAAAGGTTTGATGGTGATGGGAAGAGGCACAGTGAGGTGTGTTGTTTGAGGGGGGGGGGGGGGGGGGGATGTGATGGAAGGGAGAGGAAGTGGGGAGGAGGCAGCTTTGTGGAGGAGGTGGTCGGGGGGAGATTTGGAGAGGGATTGTAGGGGGGGGCGATTTGAAGGGGAGGGGTGAGGGGGGAGTTTTGAAGGTGATGGGTGAGTGGGGAGTTTTGAAGGGGATGGGTGAGGGGGGAGTTTTGAAGGCGATGGGTGAGGGGGGAGTTTTGAAGGAGATGGGTGAGGAGGGAGTTTTGAAGGGGATGGGTGTTTTGAAGGGGATGGGTGAGGGGGGAATTTTGAAGGGGATGGGTGAGGGGGGAGTTTTGAAGGGGATGGGTGAGGGGGGAGTTTTGAAGGGGATGGGTGAGGGGGGAGTTTTGAAGGGGATGGGTGAGGGGGGAGTTTTGAAGGGGATGGGTGAGGGGGGAGTTTTGAAGGGGATGGGTGAGGGGGGAGTTTTGAAGGGGATGGGTGAGGGGGGAGTTTTGAAGGGGATGGGTGAGGGGGGAGTTTTGAAGGGGATGGGTGAGGGGGGAGTTTTGAAGGGGATGGGTGAGTGGGGAGTTTTGAAGGGGATGGGTGAGGGGGGAGTTTTGAAGGCGATGGGTGAGGGGGGAGTTTTGAAGGAGATGGGTGAGGAGGGAGTTTTGAAGGGGATGGGTGTTTTGAAGGGGATGGGTGAGGGGGGAATTTTGAAGGGGATGGGTGAGGGGGGAGTTTTGAAGGGGATGGGTGAGGGGGGAGTTTTGAAGGGGATGGGTGAGGGGGGAGTTTTGAAGGGGATGGGTGAGGGGGGAGTTTTGAAGGGGATGGGTGAGGGGGGAGTTTTGAAGGGGATGGGTGAGGGGGGAGTTTTGAAGGGGATGGGTGAGGGGGGAGTTTTGAAGGGGATGGGTGAGGGGGGAGTTTTGAAGGGGATGGGTGAGGGGGGAGTTTTGAAGGGGATGGGTGAGGGGGGAGTTTTGAAGGGGATGGGTGAGGGGGGAGTTTTGAAGGGGATGGGTGAGGGGGGAGTTTTGAAGGGGATGGGTGAGTGGGGAGTTTTGAAGGGGATGGGTGAGGGGGGAGTTTTGAAGGCGATGGGTGAGGGGGGAGTTTTGAAGGAGATGGGTGAGGGGGGAGTTTTGAAGGAGATGGGTGAGGGGGGAGTTTTGAAGGGGATGGGTGTTTTGAAGGGGATGGGTGAGGGGGGAGTTTTGAAGGGGATGGGTGAGGGGGGAGTTTTGAAGGGGATGGGTGAGGGGGGAGTTTTGAAGGGGATGGGTGAGGGGGGAGTTTTGAAGGGGATGGGTGAGGGGGGAGTTTTGAAGGGGATGGGTGAGGGGGGAGTTTTGAAGGGGATGGGTGAGGGGGGAGTTTTGAAGGGGATGGGTGAGGGGGGAGTTTTGAAGGGGATGGGTGAGGGGGGAGTTTTGAAGGGGATGGGTGAGGGGGGAGTTTTGAAGGGGATGGGTGAGTGGGGAGTTTTGAAGGGGATGGGTGAGGGGGGAGTTTTGAAGGCGATGGGTGAGGGGGGAGTTTTGAAGGAGATGGGTGAGGAGGGAGTTTTGAAGGGGATGGGTGTTTTGAAGGGGATGGGTGAGGGGGGAATTTTGAAGGGGATGGGTGAGGGGGGAGTTTTGAAGGGGATGGGTGAGGGGGGAGTTTTGAAGGGGATGGGTGAGGGGGGAGTTTTGAAGGGGATGGGTGAGGGGGGAGTTTTGAAGGGGATGGGTGAGGGGGGAGTTTTGAAGGGGATGGGTGAGGGGGGAGTTTTGAAGGGGATGGGTGAGGGGGGAGTTTTGAAGGGGATGGGTGAGGGGGAGTTTTGAGGGGATGGGTGAGGGGGGAGTTTTGAGGGGATGGGTGAGGGGCGAGTTTTGAGGTGATGGGTGAGTGGGGAGTTTTGAAGGGGATGGGTGAGGGGGGAGTTTTGAGGAGATGGGTGGTGGGGGGAGTTTTGAAGGAGATGGGTGAGGGGGAGTTTTGAAGGGGATGGGTGAGGGGGGAGTTTTGAAGGGGATGGGTGAGGGGGGAGTTTTGAAGGGGATGGGTGAGGGGGGAGTTCTGAAGGGGATGGGTGAGGGGGGAGTTCTGAAGGGGATGGGGGAGGGGGGAGTTTTGAAGGGGATGGGTGAGGGGGGAGTTTTGAAGGGGAGGGGTGAGGGGTGAGTGGGGAGTTTAGGAGCGGAGCGGTGAGGTGGAAGTTTAAGAGGGGAGGGGTGAGGTGGAAGTTTCGGAGGGGAGGAGTGAGGTGGAAGTTTAGGAGGGGAGGGGTGAGGTGGAGTTTAGAAAGTGGACGATTGATGAAAAACGAACATTTATTACAACTTGGGTTTATTGTGATTTTCAAGTCGGAGATCCGTTTGAGAACGATAGAGGAGGGGTGGAATGAAGGTGAGTTTAGAGAATGTAGGGAGGAATGACTGTAAGAGATTGATTTTTTTTTGAGGTGGAATGATTTGAAGAGGAAATTGAAAAAGCCTTTTAAATAGGAAGAAAAACAGCGTGTTGTAATCACCCACTGAATAAAACACTGCATGGGAAAGTTTGAACATATTTAAACAAAACCATGAAAAACAATCTGGGGAAAGTACCTGAAGTGAGGGCGTGGATCAGAGAAAGGGTTAAATGAGATGGAGGAAACTAGAATTTGAAAGCCGAGTTACGGCTGGAGATAGAAGGAAGAGGTGGAAGAAAAGGAGATAAAGGGGGCAGAGCGAGGAGAGAAGGAAATAATTCCGTCCGTGGCCAGACGGAAGCCAATCAGACCACAGAATCTTGTTTCTCACAGTCTGAGAGTCCTTTAGGTGCTTTTTTGCAAACTCCAAGTGGGCTTTCATGTGTCTTTCACTGAGGAGAGGCTTCCGTCTGGCCACTCTGCCATAAAGCCCAGATCGGTGGAGTGTTGCAGTGATGGTTGTCCTTCTGGAAGTTTCTCCCATCTCCACACAGGATCTCTGGAGCTCAGCCAGAGTGAACATCGGGTTCTTGGTCACCTCTCTTACCAAGGCCCTTCTCCCCCGATTGCTCAGCTTGGCTGGGCGGCCAGCTCTAGGGAGAGTCCTGGTTGTTCCAAACTTCTTCCATTTAAGAATTATGGAGGCCACTGTGGTCTTGGGAACCTTCAATGCAGCAGAATTTTTTTTTGTAGGTTTCCCCAGATCTGTGCCTCGATACAATCCTGTCTCTGAGCTCTGCAGGCAGTTCCTTCGACCTCATGGCTTGGTTTTTGCTCTGATATGCATTGTCAGCTGTGAGACCTTATATAGACAGGTGTGTGCCTTTCCAAATCATGTCCAATCAATTGAATTTATCACAGGTGGACTCCAATCAAGGTGCAGAAACATCTCAAAGATGATCAAGAGAAATGGGAGGCACCTGAGCTAAATTTCAAGTGTTATAGCAAAGGGTATGAATACTTATGTCAATGCGATATTTCAGTTTTTTCTTTTTAATAAATTTGCAAAACTTTCTAAAATCCTGTTTTCTCTTTGTCATTATGAGGTATTGAGTGTAGATTGATGAGGGAAAATATGAATTTAAACGATTTCAGCATAAGGCTGCAACATAACAAAATGTGAAAAAGTGAAGGGGTCTGAATACTTTCTGAATGCACTGTACATGTGTTTGTGTTATTCTTCTTCTTTGTTCTACTGCCTACATGTTATGCATTTAAAACCAACAGCAGAAGTGAAAATGGGAGAGAGAAAGCAGTTAGAAGTAGGGAAAAGCTCAGAATACTGATAAATTGAGAGCTTAATCAGGAGTTTTTCCTGCTTTGCTTACACAAAAATGGCAGGATTTTGACCTTGCTCACAACAACCTGTTACACCCTCCTTTCCCTTATACTCAACCTTATCTCCAACTTTTCTCTCCTCCCATTATCTTTTGCCTCTTCTCAACTTGGAAATCACAATAGTGTGGCTAATGAAGACTAAACTGGAATCCAATCTTGAGAGTTGGTGCTGTTTTCCTTTTTCAGGATGTCATGGCAGTCACATGTTTGTTTGCTTATACGTGCTTGTGTTAACCAGAGGCAAAGATGGAAGTCGAGATCTCCTGCAAGATTCAATGGGAGACTTGCGTCGAAGAGGGGACTTGGATTCCCGGCACAGAGATGATCGGAGCCACAGTCAAGAACACTGTGGAGAAATAAGTGACAGAGAAGGTGTGGGCATGTTTTAAAGTACTGCACACACACACACACACACACACACACACACACACACACACACACACACACACACACACACACACACACACACACACACACACACACACACACACACACACACACACACACACACACACACACACACACACACACACACACACACACACACACACACACACACACTATATATATATATATATATATATATATATATATATATATATATATATATATATATATATATATATATATATATATATATATATATATATATATTGTTACGGTTCCCCCGCCGCCCTTCCTACCCTTACCACGGGGGGATTAAGCCCCTTGTTCCTTCTGGGTCGGCGGAACCGAGAGACTTGAAACGCCCCTCCCGGGTGAACGCAAGGTAGGGTTTCGGGACCAAGTCTCGCACGTACCTAAATACCTGCGCCGCCGCGGAAGAGGGGAAGCAAGCCTCACACGAGCCACGTGTAATGTGAGTACACCGAGCGGATTGCGTACCACGTGGTCCGTGCAGTTTTCTTGGTATTGGAACCCGATTAGAGCGGTTCTATTCGTACCACGCTTAGTCAATGGTGGAAAACACAAGGACGATCGAATAAAGGAATAACAGGATTTAATTACTATTATTTACACTGTACAATTCGGTAGAAAGCAGACACAGAGCAGAACGTAAGCAGTCTTATATTTTCCCAGACTCGGGCCCGGTCACACTCACAAAGGGGAAATGCAGGCAGGATGATGTTCAGGCCAAACGTGCCGACTTGGTCGTCCAGGAACGGCCCCGTCCGGCTCTCCTCGGTCACAGCACGTCCCGCGATGATGGCAAGCAGGTGGTGGAAGGATCCTCGTAGCGCGTCTCTCGAACAAAAGGCAGCAGATGAGGCAGGAAGATGGGAAGGAATGTATGCGTTTTCACGGCGGCTTTCCCCAGCGCGTCAAGTCACCAGCGCGCTATCACTCACGTAACCCGATGCAATAGCGGCTCGGCTTTAAGCTCAACCGAGCGTCACTTTAATACGAGCGTTTATACTTGGTTCATGCGCGTCTTTCTCCAATCTCGTAACTCTCATCAATACTCAAGTGCTTCTCCCATAAGAACTGCCTCATTCGTCAAGCGCCTCTCCCATAACTCCTCTGACTGCGCTCTCATAACTCCTCTCTCATAACTCGGGTGCGGGCTGTTTGCAAAGGGGCTTTATTGCCACACCCTTAACCCCCTCGAACGTTCCAACCACGCCCTGTGACGCATTGCTGCAGCCGCACCTTCTGAGCCCTGATTGGCGGCTCACGCTTACCGTCAGCTTCTTTGCCGCCCTCATTCGGTCCCTGCCTCGATTTGCCAGGCCTGCCTCGTGTTAATTCGCGCCAAAAACCAACGCAATCAAGGCATCATCCACCAAGGGAAACCTAACTCTCATTAATCTACTCGACGCAAAACTAACACAGGAAAAGGACTATTCTCACACATACTAAGAAATAACTGCACTACAAATGAGGCTTCATGTTGTTGTGTGACTAACTATGAGGGGGAAATTTAACCTTTATTGTATAAAACTCAAAACCGCAACAATATATATATATATATATATATATATATATATATATATATATATATATATATATATATATATATATATATATATATATATATAGATAGATATATATATTGTGGTTTTGAGAACCCACACTTGTAAATATGACATCATTGAAGGTTAAAGGTAGTACCCCATAGATAGGCCACAAGCAACACGTAGGTCACCATAGGACATCAGTTATTTCTTAGTATGTGTTAGATGAGGCCATTTTCCAATAGTTGAATCTGCGTTGCGTCAATCAAATAAGAAGTAGGCCCTTTCGTCCATTTTGCCAGCCCCCCTCCAAGCGACGCCATTAGGCACGCTCCAGTCTGTGCCCCATGGCCCTTCCCAATTTGTTACGCGCCTTTGTTACCAGCGTTCACTGCCCTTGAGCGTGAGCTCGCTCAACGCCGCCATAAGCCACGAGGTGAAGCCCGGAAAAAGGAGGCGGAGCACCAAGGAGGAGGTGTGGCCACGTCACCCAGCCGTCAGGGCGGGGCCGGTAAGCGCTAACCAGCCAACCAGGGCTGGAATGACATCGCCTGACAGGGCGTGGTTGGGGCTCGCGGAGCGTTCGCTGGCTTCACTTATAAAAGCCAGCGCACAAAGCCCTCGTAAGGACTGATGAGAAGAGCGCTCGTTAAAGAGGACTTACTCGCTGGCACTGATTACCAAAGGACTGATGAGAAGAGCGCTCGTTAAAGAGGACTGCGAGGAAGCGCGCTGATGAGAGGACGGTGCGAAGGTCCACCTTAGGACGGTGCGGAGAGGACAGGACTTGCACAATTGGCGCTTGCGTACAGGACATTGGGGAGGCAGCGTTTGGCGCGAGTCGTGCGCAAAGTACGTACGCAATATACCACCCTTCCCCCGTGATATAATTGTCCGTTCGCGTTCCGTTACGCTATACGAAGAGCTGCCTGCCGGGTTTTTCATCGCCGGACCGGAGCCGGACTGGAGCCTGGACGCGCTGGTGACCTTCCAACCTACCATCTGCAATTCCCCATGTGAGTGTCTGTGTGTGTGTGAGACGGGCCCGTTTGTCCAGGGAATAAGTTAAGCCTGGAATTAAGACTGCCCTGTGTGCTTTTCCTTCCTCTTTCTTTCATGTACATTTCTTTTGTTTCCTTATCTTCTTCTCGTACATTTGTTAATAAATTGCCCTGCTCTTTCTGGTTTCCTCTTGTCCGATCGCATCAGTCTTTTCTCCATTGGGTAAACGTGGCACGATCGCAACTGCTTACAATCGGGTTTAGTCACATTGTTAACAGCTCGGATCGCGGATTGCTATCCGCTCGGCATTTTCCATCCATATCCGTGAATCGAGCGGGAGTTATTCCCTCGTTTCCGTTCGGCGTTAGTACTTAGGTAGTAGCGAATCCCGAGGCCTAACAAACCCTACCTAACGCCATGCCGGGAAGGACGTTATAACTTCCAGGACTCGCGTCGGCCAGATAAAAGGACAAGGGGATTGACCCCCCCTTGATAAGGGGAGAGCCGACGTCGGAGATCCGTAACTATATATATATATATATATATATATATATATATATATATATATATATATATATATATATATATATATATATATATATATATATATTGTGTATATATATATATATATATATATTGTGTATATTGTTACGGACCGCGGATTAGATGTTATTTTGACCGAGCGGTGGTGTAACCGCGGCCGAACAGTTATTCCCCGACTAAAACCCGATTCAACCCAAACGTTGGCCGTATCGCGCCACAGCTACTCAATCGGGAAAACTCTAAAGCGACCGAATGCAAAGAGGAAGAAGACGTACAGAAGAGTAACGGGATTTATTATTTACACACACAAGCAAAAAGGAGCAGTCACGATTATTTACAGGGACATGAGACGCAGGTGACACAGTGAATTCCTTATACAAGCTTAATTACCTACCCAGGACAGAACAAACAAAGACACTGACTCACGCGGGGAATTGCAGAGTGGATTGCTGGAAGGAGGTGTTTGGCTGAAGGGGGGGAGGGGGGGACGGCACGGAGCTGGCTGGAGCTTGATCCCGCACGGGACGTCGGGCTGGACCTCGACGGCCGCTGATGCCACCGAGCCTGTCGTGTGCGCGGAATCACGGGTCGGAGCTGCTTGTCTCAGTAAAAGTGCATCTGCTCTGGCGACACAGCTCTTTCTTTGGACTCAGTAAAAGCGCAACTCTCTGACGATCCAGCTCTTTCTTTGGACTCAGTAAAAGCACAACTCTCTGATGACCCAGCTCTTGTCTCCTCCCTCCTTGTCTCAACTCTTTCGGGAATGCCCCGCCGGCGGGTTATATAGGCCCCGCCCCTCAACCTTTGCGAACCTCCCCCAAACGCTCTTCCTCCGCCCTCTCAAGCCAAACCCCTTGTTCATGGTTGGTCGAGTGGGGCTGGCTCACTCCTCCCCTCTATGATGAGGTGGCGACACGCCTTTCTTCCCCAACCCTGCCTCGTGGCCAATGGTGGCTGAAGAAAACCGCCCAAAATGCAGTTGGCCATCGAAATGAAATGAAAGGGGACCTATTCTTATTTCACTTGGTACAATGGAGTATTTAAGTTAATGGGAGACACAGCCTTACCCTAAGACACATAATAAGATATAAGCTATCGAACAGGGGTATTCTATGATTGGCTGACGTGTATGCTTTATGGACTAATTACCGAGACGCCCTTTTTACCTTTATACAACTCTGGAGGCAAGAGGGGCCATATCCAACCAATGGTACACAGCAGTTTACCACAATCCAATACACACAATCAAAAAAATGCCATCCTCATATCCGCAACACTGCACCCTCCTCCTCTTAGGCACGTCCCGGGCCTATAACTTTAATTTAGTGTGACACGTAGGTGTAGTTCCCTCTACTTTTAACCTGACCCTGAGTGCGACGGTTTTAAAACATAAATAAATGTGTTCCGCTGCTCCATTGCACCCTGCCTAACAGACTCACGCCCACAGTAACCGAATTGCGGAATGGTCTTCAAACTACACACTGATGGTGGGGAGCATTATTTACAGTTGACACTACTTTTATTTACAAAACTAACCCAGGACCTGTGATTGTTCTTTCTGGGGGGGGAGACAGTCTGCTCTGCATCAATGCACCATGAAAGCACCTATAACGCACCAACACGCCCTCAAGCACCAATCGGTGCAGTCACCACAGTTCAACAATGTTCAATAAAAATAAAATCAACAACCCCTAACCCTGCAGGTGATCTCTTGCTCTTCGGCTCCCTCTGCTGGCTATTATTATTTCTTCCAGTTGTTGTCACCTTCTTTGCTGGCGGCCTATTTGTATTAAAACTTGCACCCAACGTGTCCTTTTTATTTATTTATGGCCCACCAGGCCGACTACGTGTGGTTCACCTGTGGGGCATCGGTGCCCTGTGGCCAAGGTCCGCCAGCAAGATTTCTGGCCCTCATGGCCGGTTCCAGCAGAGGGGCCATGCCCCAACCCATGGGGTCCATAAGTGGTGCTCGGCCACAGACATGTGGTCCATCATGTGGTGCATCGATGCAGACAGCTGGTTCTGGGAGTTCCGGGCGCACAATGGCCGACTCACGCACGCTCCCCTCGGCGCCCAATGGCGCACAGGTCATGTGGGAGAAAAAAGGGGAAAGGCAAATGAGCGAGGGGTAAGGTCACAAGGGTACACATCAATAAGGCAATGCAAGGCGAAATGCGTACGGAGGGCGAAGTGAGAAAGCTCGTCCCTACCGTACGTCACCCCCCTGTCACCTACACTACCTTTGCCCTTACTCCATATGTACAAAATCTACACATTACAAATTCGTCACTACGGTCACGTCTTTCCCATATTTCCCCTATACCAAATTCGTCTCCACAATCCCTCTACTTCAAAATTTGCCATCACCCAATTCATCATCAATCCTCATAAGGAGGAAGAGATGGAACCTCAAGCACAATGTCACACCCACGTCATGATGCGTCTCACAATCCAAAACATTTGCATCAAAAATAATTAAACATGGCATGGTGTGGAGTACCTGTCACCTCAGGTGAGTGGATGTAGATGGTGCGGGGAGACTTCAATCCTAACTATCCTCTAAATGATTTTAACACACTTTACTCTACCCGGGGTCTTTTCCTGCCAATCCATTGGCCAACTTACACTATGGGTTCTAAAAACCAATTCCCATTGACCAAACTGTGGTGCTTCTCAATTTGGGGTCTCACTCCCCCGATTCATCTCCCGGTGCCCTTGCACAATTTCTGGGCTGGGGCGTGTAGCTCTCCCAGCAGGTCTACCCACCTGCACACCTCCACCACTGTAGTTGCCTCCCGAGCTTACCTGCTCCTCACCCTAACCTATCTAACTGGGGAAGGCCCCTCCTGGCTCTGTCACCCCTCGGTGCCCTCTGGCACTGGGCTACCCGGTTCCGTCCTCCGGATCCTGGGGCCCCATCCACAACTACCTGCTCCCAGAGCCCACCTGCGGCCTCACCTGGCCGACATACTCACAGTGGTGGAGTGCCCAAACCAACTACACACACTAATAGGCTACACGCCCAGCCATTTCCACAACACTAATGCACCCATCCAAACATCATTCTTCCACTCGCACCACAGATGCCAATATCCAACCACAATTTACCTGTACCCTCTACCTAACACTTGCACTACCCGCCCCGGGTATTCGTGATGGGGGTCCACTCTTCCCCCACTCGCACCTTCGCACCATCCACTCCACTCCATAGTTTCCACCATACTCACTCCACGACCATCCATTCTAATACTCCATTTATTCCACACTCCATGTCTTCCACACAACCATTTTCCATACACCTGTTGTTGCACACCTGTGCAATCACACCTGGTGCCACCTGCACCCTCCTCCTCTTCCTGGACCATTTGGTCAGCACAATACACAATCACCTTCACTCACTCCTACACTGCTCCATCCACCTGTCCAGTTGCACACCTGTGCAATCACACCTGTTCAATCACACCTGTTCCTTACACACTTTTCACAATACACTTCTATACACCTCCAACACTCACACGGCATCATCTGAACTACCTGTTGCCCTGCTAACTTAGTGCTCCCCGGCTTCCCTTTAAACTAAGCACATACCACGTCATTATCATCCGCTCTAATCTACCTGCGTCCCCACTACAGGTATCATTGTCACTAACTAATCTTCACGTTACCTAATGTCAATCTCTAGGGCCCTACACACGATATATCCTAACCCTCCCGGGCTAGTTTTCACTGCCATCAACCCCATAAACTAGTGCTCCTTTGCCCCCCCGCTGTGAGGGATGGTGGATTGGCCATCCCATCACATGGGGCATCTCTTACTATCAATTTTGCACACCAAATTCCAACCAATCAGAAATTTGCCAATTACTGCCAATTCTATTCACTTTTCTAAATTTCGGATCAAAACCACCATCACTATTATCATCATCAGTCTTCTCACTAGTGCTTCTCGGTGCGCCAATTCACTTCCACAGCCCGGCTTCGTAAAGCCGAGCAATGAATGCGGGTTGTTTGGTGCCGGCGGCTGGATACGTCCGACACTCGGTGCAGGGAAGGACGCTTACCCGGGCCGAGATCCCACGCACCCCCTCGGCATGAAGCTATCCAATTGCCCGATCTCGACCTGCCGGAGCGCCTCAACAAAAAGGGGTCGCCATGACGACCCTTCCTATCGGGCTGCCCGTTCCGCCTAGCGGAGCACGGACGCGGCCGTTCCAAACGCGGCCCAGCGTGGATCACGTACGGCGGTCCTTTCGAACCCGCCGTGGTTCGGATCCCCGCTGGTCCTCGCAGCACGCGAAGCTGCCCGACGCGCACCGAGGGCCCGATTCGGCTAAATGTCGTTCTAACCGCTACCCCGGTTACCGTCGATGCCTCACCTGCATGCTTACACGCATACGCTACCCCTTTCACCCTCACTGAGCTCGGTGCTCCAACGCCGCCCGTACACCCCGCATAGTTCGTCATTGCATTCGTTCTTTCGCTCACAGACTTGGTCACACACCTGACCACCGAACACCTTGGCACACACTCGTCGCTCACACACCTCACCAACACACCTCTTCGCGCCCCCTTCTCGGTCACCTCCTCTGTGACAATCACAGGTGTGCTCTCACTCGCACACCCAACCACGTGCCTCACTACCAACTCAAGTGTGCATTCCCACACATGCTCTACCATTCCAGGTGTGCATCCTTCCATTCCAGGTGTACATCCTCGCTCACCTGTCACAACCAACTCACGCTCCGTGTCACTCTCACTACTCTCACTTCCACTCTTGACAGCGCACTCACCCTTACTCTCGACAGCGCACTCACCCTTACTCTCGACAGCGCACTCTTTCCTCATGCACCCGTCCGTTACACACCTTTCTCGCGCACACTCTTGCGCACACTCTCCCGTTACACCCTCTGTAACACTCACCACAGGCATGCATTCTCCCTCACTCTTGACAGCGCACTCTTTCCCCATGCACCCGTCCGTTTCACACCTTTCCCGCGCATCCTCTTGCGCACACTCTTTCGTTACTTCCTCCGTAACACTCACCACAGGCGTGCATGCTTCCGTTACATCCTCTGTAACACTTCTCACTACGCGCTTCCATGTGCTCCCTCGCACACACGCTACGACCGACTCACTCTCGACAGCACCCTCACTCCTCGGCGCGCACTTTTTCCTCACACACCCCATGGTCGGACATTCTCGCACACCTCTTTTTTCACACACCGTACCTGTCGCACACTTCACCAACGGCCTCTCACGAACACCCGGATCCAAATCAACCCCCAAGCCGACTGAAGCTTTCCTCACATCATATACATTGCCGAATATATCGCCACTCACCTTGGCACCTCGTCTCCGCACCTCCTTCGCCACCTGCAAACTCTTTAGTTGGTTAGTGAGCACAACATTATGAGTTGAGCACCGACCTTGTACATATTCCATCACCTCCTCCTGTATTTCTCTCTTAGTTTCTGTCCGTCTCTTCTTAATTTCACTCACCTCTTCTTCCACTTCCTCTAATTTTTGCTTCACCTCCTTCATCTCCCGGTGCGTCTCCTCAAGTTCGTCCTCTAAGGCTACCTTGACCGTTTCTATGTGCGTCCTCACCTCTCGGTCCTTCGTCTCCATTACTTCTGTCACCTCTTCCAACCTCGTTGTCAGTCCCTCACGTACCATCTGACATTGCCTCTGTGTCGCTATTAAGTCATTTTTAATGTCGTTTTATGTCGCTTTTAGCCCTCCTAGTACCGCAGTGTTCCTTTGAACCTGCTCCGTTAGTTCTTTTTGTCCCTCCGTCAGCTGTTCCACCTCCTCCGTCAGATCTTCTATTCCCCCTTGTAACCTAGCCGTTCCATTTCTCACCTCTTTCTCTATACGCTTTTCGCCTCGCTTTACCTCCTCGCGTACCCCCGAGACATCCTCACCTACACCTCGTCGTATCTCCTCCTTCATCTCCTCCATCTCTTTTGTAGATGCCACCCTCATCTGTCCCAATTCATCCCTCTGAGCATCCAATTTACTTTCTAACCCGATTTTCACCTCCTCTATTTGGTTCCCCATCTGTTCGATTTCCCGGGCGGATTGCTCCCCTATTTCCCGCAATTTGTCTTCCATCCTATTTTCTAACCCCATTAACCCATTTTTCACCCCCTCTAACTGATTCTCCTGGGCAGCCATTCTATTTTCCACCCCCGTTAACCCATTCTTTACCTCTTTTATCCCGTTGTCTAACCCCTCAAATTTAGCTTCTAGCCGTTCCCCCATTTCTCCCATTTTGCCCCCCATTTCGCCCCCCAATCGCTCACTATTAGCCCTCATTTGCTCATTCTGAGCCTCCATCCGGTTCCCCATTTCGCTCCCCTGTAGTTTGAGGGACGCCTGCATTTGCGCCATAAATTGCTCCATGAGGGCCTGCATTTGGGCCATCCCTCCCACTTGTGCAGCGGGTGCGGCCGCCGTAGCCATGTGCGAGGTGCCATTTTGCGCGCCTGAAGTCTCGTGCGCGAGGACGCCATTTTGCGTGCCTGATACCCCCTCAACCACATTGCCAATGTTCTCCTCCTCTCTTTCATCCACATACATTTCCCCGAGGTCCTGGGTCGGTTCTACCCCGTCTATCTGTATCTCTCCCACCGACATCCCGTCGCCTTGACCAGCCATGGCGCGATTTCAAAATTCGGGTTTTGCTTTAAAACACAATTTTTCAGCAGCTCGTAATTTTGAGCGCGTTAAGCGCGCTTCGGGCCTCGTATCTCACTCCCCGACACCAATTTGTTACTGTAATAACACAATTGGTGTCCAAAATTTGGGCTAAATAAATTTAGTCCCAGGTTCGAATCCCAACTCCTGACTCCAATTTGTTACGGACCGTGGATTACATGTTATTTTGACCGAGCGGTGGTGTAACCGCGGCCGAACAGTTATTCCCCGACCAAAACCCGATTCAACCCAAACGTTGGCCGTATCGCGCCACAGCTACTCAATCGGGAAAACTCTAAAGCGACCGAATGCAAAGAGGAAGAAGACGTACAGAAGAGTAACGAGATTTATTATTTACACACACAAGCAAAAAGGAGCAGTCACGATTATTTACAGGGACATGAGACGCAGGTGACACAGTGAATTCCTTATACAAGCTTAATTACCTACCCAGGACAGAACAAACAAAGACACTGACTCACGCGGGGAATTGCAGAGTGGATTGCTGGAAGGAGGTGTGTGGCTGGAGGGGCTGGAGGGGGGGGGGGGGGGGGCACGGAGCTGGCTGGAGCTTGATCCCGCACGAGACGTCGGGCTGGACCTCGACGGCCGCTGATGCCACCGAGCCTGTCGTGTGCGCGGAGTCACAGGTCGGAGCTGCTTGTCTCAGTAAAAGCGCATCTGCTCTGGCGACCCAGCTCTTTCTTTGGACTCAGTAAAAGCGCAACTCTCTGACGACCCAGCTCTTTCTTTGGACTCAGTAAAAGTACAACTCTCTGACGACCCAGCTCTTGTCTCCTCCCTCCTTGTCTCAACTCTTTCGGGAACGCCCCGCCGGCGGGTTATATAGGCCCCGCCCCTCAACCTTTGCGAACCTCCCCCAAACGCTCTTCCTCCGCCCTCTCAAGCCAAACCCCTTGTTCATGGTTGGTCGAGTGGGGCTGGCTCACTCCTCCCCTCTATGACGAGGTGGCGACACGCCTTTCTTCCCCAACCCTGCCTCGTGGCCAATGGTGGCTGAAGAAAACCACCCAAAATGCAGTTGGCCATCGAAATGAAATGAAAGGGGACCTATTCTTATTTCACTTGGTACAATGGAGTATTTAAGTTAATGGGAGACACAGCCTTACCCTAAGACACATAATAAGATATAAGCTATCGAACAGGGGTATTCTATGATTGGCTGACGTGTATGCTTTATGGACTAATTACCGAGACGCCCTTTTTACCTTTATACAACTCTGGAGGCAAGAGGGGCCATATCCAACCAATGGTACACAGCAGTTTACCACAATCCAATACACACAATCAAAAAAATGCCATCCTCATATCCGCAACAATATATATATATATATTGCAGTAGAAATATATATATTGTATATATATATATATATATATATATACAGACTTGGCATTTAATATGGAATATTTTTTTTGTGGGGGTGAACTTTCTTTTCAAGATGTCTTATCCCGGTGTGTACCCTGGATAAGAATAGGTACACCGTATCCCTGCGTGTCGTAAAAGACGACTAAGAGGGTTGGCGTCAGGAAGGGCATCCGGCCATAAAAAAACATTGCCTCAAAAAGAGAACCATGACAATTACAACTACATATGGGCAGGGTACAGCCCGAAGTGGAGATCGGTTTCTGAGGTTTGGGACATGGAATGTAGGGACAATGACAGGGAGATCAGGAGAAGTGGTGGAAGTATTGGTCAGAAGAAGAGTGGACATATGTTGTGTGCAAGAGACGAGATGGAAGGGAAGGTGGTGTGAGAGTGGTGAAGGGTAGGCAGGGACAGAAATACAAGTTGTGTGGCAAGGGTGCCTGGAGGGCGTGAATGGTGTTGGTGTCCTGTTTTCTGAGGAGTTTTTTTTTTTTTTTTTTTTTTTTTTTTTTTTTTTGTATACAATATCGAGGCTCGTGAAAGAGCGAACATTAATCACACAGAAAGACAAACCAACACATAAAACATATAACATAGGGAGCGGTAGACAAGATGGGGAGAGAGGGGGAAGGACACAAACACAACATTTGAGAGCAGGGACCGAGAGACATGGAGACATCGAGAGATCTGAGAGAGGGCGAGGGCTTTGGGGGGGGGGGGGCGTGGGAAGGGGGCAGTGGGAGAGGTATAAAACATATGGACACTGCCAGGACTTCCAGGAAAGAAGTTGGAATTTCAAACAAGGTGGATCTGGGGTGAATTAGCGGGGGTAGAAAAGATCAAGGTTTTGGATGGGGGAAGATAAGAGATGGTGGTGAACAGCTGTTTTAAAGACCTGGAGGGAGGAGTGGGATTGAAGGGAGTGAGGGAGTTTGTTCCAGAGGCGGGAGAAAAGAGGAATGAAAGAGTGAAGGTGAGCGGAGAGCCGAGATTTCGGCAGTTTAACCATCAGAGGGTTGCTGGCAGATCTTGTGCGACCTGTAGGAATATTTGGGGGACAGAGCACAGAGAGAGCTGGGGGTGCATGGCCGGAGAGGAGTCGGTAGAAGACAGAAAGACCACCTACCTGCCTGCGGTGAGTGAGTGAAAGGCCCTCAGAGATAGCTTCATCGCGGGAGATTCCAATAATTCTGAAAGCTTTGGTTTCAACAGCGTGAAGCCGAGCTAGGTGTGAGGCAGGAGCACCGGCCCATAGGGGAGAACAGTATTCCATTGAGCTGCGGATGAAAGCCTTGTATGTGGTGAGGAGCTCAGGTGTGCCGAGGAAGGACTTCGCACGACGGAGGATGCCCAGTCGGCGACTGGCTTTGGAGGCCAGCTTGGAAATGTGGTTTTCCCAAGAAAGATCATGGCAGATAGTGAGACCCAAAATCTTGAGCGACAGAACTTCTTGGAGAGGATTGTTGAGAAAGTAGATGGGAGGGTTGTCCAGTCGATCTTTTCGGAGAGACATAGTAAGAGTGTGAGATTTGTCAGGATTGAAAGACATGTTCCACTTGTTTGACCAGTCTGTGATTTTGTCCAGGTCTTCAGAGAGTGAGGAGGCAGCAGACTGCCGATCTGAGGGAAGAGGAATGGAGCGGCAGAGAGTGGAGTCATCAGCAAAGAGATAGAGAGGATTTTCGAGAGAGTCAGAGAGATCATTGATGAAGACCAGAAAAAGCACGGGGCCCAGAACACTGCCTTGGGGAACTCCAGCCTGAACAGGAAGAGGAGATGAGAGAAACCCATTCAGGGCCACACGTTGACGACGACTAGAGAGGAAGTCCGCCAGCCATGCGTGGAGATTTCCATGGATACCAAAGGAGGAGAGTTTGGTGAGCAGAGCGGGGTGCCAGACCGTGTCGAAGGCACGTGATATGTCGAGGGAGACAGCTCTAATTTCCTGTTTGGCATTGAGGACCTCCATCCATTGTTGAGACAGCAGAAGCAGCATGTCCAGAGTAGAGTGACCTGGTCTGAAACCAAATTGATGATCAGAGATCAAGCCATTGGAGAAGAGGAAAGATTTCATATCAGAAGGAATGATGGATTCCATGACTTTGCTGATAATTGGGAGAAGGCTGATTGGTCTGTAGTTGCTAGGATCTGTTTTTGCACCTTTTTTGTGCAAAGCGGTGATGTTGGCTGATTTCCAAGCAGATGGCAGTTGACCTTGAGCAAAAGAGAGGGTGAAGAGAACAGAGAGAGGGTGAGATAGAGCAGCAGAGCAGGATTTTAGGACCCGTGGGCTGATGCCGTCGGGTCCAGTTGCAGAATCAGAGTCGAGGGTTGACAGAAACTTTTCCACCTTGTCAGGAGGAAAGGACACGGAGTCCAGGAGCAGCAGGGTACGACTGGGTATGGTGGGTACAGAGAGGGATGGGTTTGGGACACAAGATTTAGAGGCAAACACAGAGTTGAGGCATTCAGCACTTGAGGCACTGAGTAGACAGTGTGGTGAGTGTGACGAGAGTGAGTGATAGGTTGATGATGGTGAAAATGATGATTGGAAAGCTCTTGGTGAGCGTCATCTCGGGATATGCTCCGCAGGTTGGTCGAAGCGATGATGAAAAGGACAAGTTCTGGTGTGCGATAGTGAAGCTGATGGAAAACGTGAAAGATGAGGAAGTTGTTGTGGTAGGAGGAGACCTAAATGGACATGTGGGAAGGAGTATGGATGGTTTTGACGGAGTTCATGGGGGTTACGGATATGGTGTGAGAAATGGAGAAGGTGAAAGGATTTTGGAGTTTGCTGATGGAGCTGATTTGTTGATTTGTAATACTCAGTTCCAGAAAGAGGATAATAAGCTTGTTACATACACGTCAGGTGGGTCGACGACAACCGTTGACTACCTGATGGTGCGTAGGCGAGATAGGGGGCACCTCCGGGACACAAAGGTGATCCCGGGGGAGGAGGCTGTTTCACAGCACCACTTGGTTGTCTGCGACGTAATGGTGAAAGGTGCGAGGAGAGCTCGGCGGGTGAAGTACCAACCGAGAATGAAGGTGTGGAGGTTGAAAGAGGTGACAGTAAGGGAGGCATTAAAAGAGAGGCTGAGTAGGGTCGAGGATGATGTGGTTGAGCTTGAAAGTGGTTGGATGTCGATGAAAGCTAGTCTGTTGGGAGCCGTTGGTGAGGTATGTGGATGGACAAAAGGACCACCGAGGCACTCGGAAACATGGTGGTGGGATGATGAAGTTGGAAAGAGGATTGACGAGATGAGGAAGAAGTTCAAGGAGTGGCAGAAGGCGAAGGGTACGGGAGCAGAAACAGCAGAGCATGAAAGTTATAAGGGCAGCCAGGAAGCCTGCAAAGAAAGAGGTAGCAAAGGCGCAGGAGGCATGTAGGAAAATGCTCGGAGAACGCTTGGATTCGGAAGAGGGTCAGAAAGCAGTATTCAGGATTGCAAAGCAGATAGCGAAAGAGAGGTGTGATATGATGGGGGTGAGTTGCTTGAAGGATGAAGTGGGACAAATCGTTGTCGACCCAGATGGAATTAAAGGAAGATGGAAAAGATATATGGAAATGCTGTTGAATACAGAGAATGAATGGGATGGCAACATAGAGAGTAACCCAGTTTTAGGACCGGCAGAGAGGATAACTGAGAAGGAAGTTGAGGAAGCGATAAAAGCAATGAAGGGTATAAAAGCGGGAGGGCCGACGGGAGTTGTGGGAGATATGTTGAAGGCAGCAGGAAGTTGGGGTGTGAAGAGAATGACAGAGATCTGTAATCTGGTGGTGAAAGAAGGCCGCATTCCAGTGGATTGGGAACTGAGTACCCTCGTCCCTCTATACAAGGGGAAAGGTGACCCTCTGGAGTGTGGCTCGTACCGAGCGATAAAGTTATTGGAGCATGGAATGAAGGTATTGGAAAGGGTGTTGGAGAGGAGGATAAGGAAGAAAGTGAAGATCGACGAAATGCAGTTTGGATTCATGCCAGGAAGAGGAACGACAGACGCGCTTTTCATTGTGAGGCAGTTGCAGGAGAAGTACATGGAGAAGAGGAAGAAGTTGTTTCTTGGGCTTGTTGATCTGGAGAAAGCATTCAATAGGGTACCATGCAAAGTATTGACATGGGCATTGAGGAAGTTAGGAGTGGAGGAATGGTTGATCAGAGTAGTGATGGCAATGTACAAAAGAGCGCGCACAGCTGTAAGGACGAAGGACGGGAACAGTGGTGAGTTTGAGGTGAAGGTGGGAGTGCATCAGGGGTCGGTACTAAGTCCACTACTATTTGTAGCTGTGATGGAGGTGCTGGCTCAGAACGTAAAGGAGGGTTTACCATGGGAGTTGTTGTATGCAGATGATCTGGTGTTGATTGCGGAAAGTATGGATGGACTGAAGGAAAAGATGAACACGTGGAAGGAATGTATGGAGACAAAAGGTCTGAAGGTGAATATTGGAAAGACGAAGGTGATAGCAAGTGGTAAAGCATGTGGTGAGGTGGAAAGAACTGGGAAGTGGCCCTGTGCTGTGTGTAGGAAGGGTGTCGGAGTGAACTCCATTCAATGTACAATGTGCGCTGAGTGGGTTCATCAAAAATGTAGTGGTCTGAGAGGGTCATTAACCAGTGTGGCAGCTACATTCAAATGTAAGGTGTGCACAGAGGGAGCTGCAGATGGAGGAAATGTTGAGTTGGATCTTGGAGACGGCGTGAAGCTGGAAGGTGTGAAAACATTTTGCTACCTCGGAGACATGCTGAATGGAGAAGGTGGATCAGACTCGGCAACGGTTGCTCGAGTGAGATGTGCATGGAAGAGGTTTCGGGAACTGAGTGGCGTGCTGATGATGAGGGGAGTGTCGTTGAAGCTGAAGGGAAAGGTGTATGCCGCATGTGTGAGAAGTGTTATGATTTATGGGAGCGAGACATGGGTAATGAACGTAGAGCAGCAACGAAGGTTGGAAAGGGTGGAAATGCGAATGGTTCGACGGATGTGCGGTGTATCGTTGAGAGAGAGGAAGACAAATGATGAATTGCGAAAGATGATGGGAATAGAGCCTGTGATTGATGCTGTGAAGAGGAACAGGTTGAGATGGTTTGGCCATGTGTTGAGGAAGGATGAAAGTGATTGGTTGAGAAGAGTGATGGAAATGAATGTAGAAGGAAGCAGAGGACGGGGAAGACCGAGAAAGACTTGGCTAAAGATGGTGGATTAAGAAATGCGGGCAAGGGGGTTAACACGGAGAGATGCAGAAAATAGGGCAAAATGGAGAAGATTGTCATGGGGAACGCAAGGCTAACCCCCGCTCTAGCAGGGAAAATGGCCTTTAAAATGCATGTTGTGTGTTGTTGTTTTAGAACCAAAAGTTCATTGGAATTATTGTGAAATTATTCTAGATTTTGTTAATGTGACCTTTAAAAGAAACAAAAACCACATTTGACATTTCAAAACAAATAAATTGATCCTTGAAAGTGATGTAAACTGATATCTAACTCAATTCGTGGACAGTAATGTGTTCAACTTCTGTACGTTTTCCAGAAGTATCTCTTTATTTTGCACATTAGCCAAATTTTTTTTTAACAAAAACAAAAGTTAAATTACGACTGGGATTACGGACAGTAAAATTACAGTTCAGTACTTCGTGTAACCCCCACGAGCATTCAGGAGAGCACGTACACGTTGAGGCATGCTGTTCATGAGATTTGCCAAGGTTTGGACAGGAATCGCTTGCCATGCAGTGACAATAGCCTCCTGCAATTCACGTACAGAGGTCGGCTGCTGGTCCAAGTGGTCGATTTGACGCGTTAATTCTGCCCACAAGTTCTCTCTCGGATTCATATCCGGGGACATGGCAGGCCACTCCATATGCTCTACACCACGGTCAGCAAGAAAGTGTTAGATCATGCGAGCACGATGAGGCCGTGCATTGTCATCTTGGAAGACGACGTTTCCTCGAAAGGCTGCACGAGCAAATGGAAGCAATGTTTCTTCCAGAATGGCCCTGTACTTGAACTGGTTCACGTTTCCATTCAGAACAACCAGGTCAGTTTTGCCCCCTGCATGAAAAGCAGCCCAAACGGTCACCCCACCACCTCCAGCTTGGACTCTTGGCACTATACAATCTTTGTTGTAGGCTTCATGCACTTGTCTGCGCACTCGGACGTGGCCATCTTGACGATAGACCAGAAATCTAGACTCGTCACTGAAGATCACGTGATTCCAGTGTCCTGGCTGCCATTGACGGTGTTCTCTGGCCCACTGCAATCGGCGCTGGCGGTGTTGTCTGGTCAGGCGTGGCTTTCTCAGGGGACGCCTGGCACAATAGCCTGCTTGAACCAGTCGTTGCTTGACTAGCCTTCTGGATACAGGCACATTTGTCAGTTGCTGCCACTCAGCCATAAGCCGATTAGCTGACTTGGTACGGCCATTGCGGACTAACCTGTGCAGCTGGCGGTCATCCCTCCTTCTGGTTCTGCGGGGACGTCCTGGCCTCGGTATTGGAGTAGGAACACCCCTCTGAGCATTTCGTTTCAGGATATTTGACACCTGACCTTGAGTGATGCCATACTGCCGAGCAATAGCACGCTGTTTCATGCCGTAATTTCGTAAAGCCACCACTCCATGACAAACAGCATTGTCGAGTTGACAGACCATCTCCAGAGGAAGCGGCAATAACTTTTGGAGACGTGCAGCAGTTGTTTTCCACTAATACAGAATGCAACAACCCTTGTATACCCGACTGTAAAGCCAATCATCAAATGCACCTGTCCGTACATTTTGCCACGCCACCTGTGATATAATCCTGTTGTTGAATTCTTGCTGCGACAGACAATCAGTGACATGGTTCTTTTAACAAATAAATCACCAAAGTGTAAAAGAAACTCACCAGATTGATATACTGAGTTAAGAAAGTAAACCCAAGTCAAGAAAAAAAAAAAATTCCATATTAAATGCCAAGTCTGTATATATACACAAAGAATTAAGTTAAGCACCCCTACACAAAGAATTAAGTTAAGCACCCCCTAATATATATTCTTTGTGTAGTGCGGCACCCTCCAATAGCCAATCTGGATGAATTGGAACGTGCATTACATCGGGAATGGAACAACCTGCCACAGCAACGCATACGACGGCTTACAGGGTCTATGAGACGTAGGGTTGAGTCAGTGATCCGATCACGTGGGTCCTACACACGTTATTGACGCAAAGATCGCTAGAGGTCTTCTCAGAACAATGACTGTACGTTAGAAAACATAAACGTCATCCACACTGTCCGTGATGGACCTATAGCTCCATACTTAAATTGAGGTGAAAATATGCCTAAAATTCCCAAAAAATTTCACCTTCAATTATTCAGAATAAAATATTGAAAACGGCATGATTGTTATGTTTTTATGTGACCATAATATCACTTCTTCAGAAAATATAGCAATATCATGGGTATATTACACTGTTTTGACGACAACAAACTTGTAATGTGCGAGGTTGTAAAAAAACTGGGGGGGTGCTTAACTTAATTCTTTGTGTATATATATATATACATACACATACACACACGAGGGTTGCCCAAAAAGTTTTGCAACACTTTCTACGAATGTCCCGATTACTTCTGCAGCACTGCGGGACAATACGTTTTCTAGCGCATGTGAAGGGGGTCGTCAAAATGGCGCTGTGTGGTGATGAGCGTTTAAAACAACGGCCTGTTATTGAATTTCTTGTGGCGGAGAAGGAATCAGTAATGAACATCCACAGGCAGTTAACAATGTATACGGAGTCGATGCTTTTGATAAAAGCACTATTAGTCGTTGGGCTTCACGAATTGCGGGTTCTGAGAAAGGCCAAGCGGGGCTCAGTGACGCGCCTCACTCTGGCTGGCCAACAACAGCAGTCACTCCGGCGTTGCTTCAACGTTCTGATGAACTCATTTGAAAGGACCGACGGATTGCAACCAGAAGGCTTGCAACTGCACACTGTTTCCAAGGGAAGTGTGAACAACATTATTGATGCCTTAGGGCTTAGGATATTCAAAAGTGTGTGCACGTTGGATTCCACGAAGCCTAACCGACGATCACAAAACTTTGTGGAAAGAGGTGTGTTCAGATTTGCTCTCCCGTTACGAGGCTGATGGTGAAAGCTTTTTGTCACGGATCGTCACTGTGGATGAAACATGGATCCATCACTTTGAACCGGAGACCAAAAGACAGTCAATGGAATGGCATCATCCAACTTCTCCTTGAAAGAAGTTTAAGGTTACACCTTCAGCATGGAAAGTCATGGCCATTGTTTTTTGGGATGCAGGAGTGGTGATTTTGGGAGACATTATGCCACGTGGTCAAATCATTAACTCAGATCTGTACATTCAAACTCTTTTAAAATTTCAGAAGCATTTTAGTAGAGTTCGACCTCACAAAAATGTTGCTGAAATCCTACTTCAACCCGACAACGCACAACCACAAGTTTGAAAACACAAGAAGCAATCACAAAACTCGGATGGACTGTTCTTCCCCACTCACCTTACAGCCCAGATCTTGCTCCTCCAGATTTCCACCTCTTTGGAGCCCTCAAAGATGCCATCCATGGGAGCAGGTTTGGAAGTGATGACGAGTTTAAGAAGTGAAGAAGTGGCTGTAGACTAGACGGATTTCTAAGAAATGTGAATGTTAGGTGCTTTTTTGGGTAAAAGTTGGGAACCTCACTTTTTAACATAATTAGGGTATGCTGAATTTGATTAACCCGGTTCCCAAGCCGAATTTTGAGTTTTTGAGTTTTGAATTTCCCACTTCCCACGTGCACAATGTGAACATCTTTGGATGATGTCAGGTACATCAAAGAAACGGCGTTATACACCAATTGATGCTGTTTTAAACAATCTACTGAGAAGTTTGTCCACAGCACGGCTACCATTTCACGCATTAACTGGGTGTGACACCACCTCCTATTTTGCAAATCACACCAAACGAACATCATGGGAAGTCTTCAAAGAGGACCATAAACTGCTGAAGATCTTGGACATTGGTGAACTCAGAGGAGACGATCAAATCTGCAGAAGCGTTCATCTGCAGAATATATAATGTGCACAGAACAACCTCTGTTGATTCAGCACGACATATGTTGTTCTCCAAGACTGGTAACCCAGAAGCAATGTCACCGACAAGTGATGCTCTTCATTTCCATTTGATGCGAGTACATTATCAAGCCATGGTATGGAGAAATGCTCATTGTGCCATACCTGACCTCCCTGCACCTGTGGAAATGGGATGGAAACGTGGTGATTCAGGACTAGAGCCTATTCTGATGTCACTGAGTCAAATCCCATAAAGTTGCCTCGAGATGATTTGTTGTGCATGCCAGAAGCAATGCAAGACTCGACGCTGCAAATGTCGCTATTCAGAGTTGGGGTGCACATCAATGTGTGCCTGTCAGCAACAGAGTGATGATCAGACCCCTTGTATGAATTTTATGTAGTTTGGCAAAACAACATGTGTGACATTCCTGAATGTTTGTGCTTCATGGCCATGTATACTTAATTTTAGAATAAATGGTTGTATGAAAAGTCCTATTAAAACCATTTACCATTTTATTGTGTCCAATTTCAATATCAGTTTTTTTTTGTATACAGGATCGAGGCTCGTGAAAGAGCTAACATTTATCACACAAAAAAAAAAATCAAACAGACACACAAAACATATAATAAGGGGAGTGCTAGACAATAAGGGGAGAGAAGGGGAAGCTCAAACACCTTCCCCCATCCAAAACCTTGATCTTTTCTACCCCTGCTAATTCACCCCAGATCCACCTTTTTGAAATTCCAACTTCTTTCCTGGAAGTCCTTGCAGTGTCCATATGTTTTATACCTCTCCCACCTCCCCCCAAGCCCTCTCCCTCCCACATTTCTCTCGATGTCCCTGCTCTCAAATGTTGTGTTTGTGTCCTTCCCCCTCTCTCCCCATCTTGTCTACCGCTCTCCTTATTTTATGTTTTATGTGTCGGTTTGACTTTTTGTGTGATTAATGTTAGCTCTTTCACGAGCCTCGATCTTGTATACAAAAAAAACAAAAGAACAAAAAAAAAAAACACAGCATTTGAGAGCAGGGACATCGGGAGATCTGTGGGAGGGAGAGGGCTTGGGGGGAGGAGGCGTGGGAAGGGGGGGTTTGAATGAATGTCTGATGAATGAATGTCTCTTTCAATATGTCGCCAACCATAATATAGACTAGACGGATTTATGAAAAAGGGCCATGTATAAGCTTCTAGGTGCATTTTGGGGTAAAAGTTGTAAAGTTAAAGTAAAAGAGCTGCATGTATATACATCATATATAAATGCTTGTACAAATAAATTGTCCAAAAATGGTAATTTGGCGGCCATTTTTTATGCTAATTAAAGGTCACAAACTCAAAATTCGGCTTGGGAACTGGGTTAATAGAATTAAGCATACCATAATTATGTTAAAAAGTGAGGTTCCCAACTTTTACCCAAAAATGCACCAAGAAGCTTAGTCATGGCCTTTTTCCATAAATCCGTCTAGTCTAGCGAGTGCAGGATTCAGACTGGTATAAGAAGGCGATACATGCTCTTGTTGCTCGCTGGCACAAGGCTGTTGAAGTTGACGGAGATTTATGTCGAAAAATGAGGAGTGTAATAAATACATCGGGGGTTAGTTATCCTATGAGTATGTTCAAATATTTATGTAGGTTACTAGCAATAAAAAATTGTTGCAAAACAAAACTTTTTGGGCAACCCTCATATATATATATATATATATATGTATGTATATATATACTGTATATAATCTATATATATATATATATATATATCTATCTATCTATCTATATATATATATATATATATATATATATATATATATATATATATATATATATATATATATATATATATATATACATACATACAGTTAAGCCCAAAATTATTCATACCCTTACCAAATTCGGAGTATTTTGAATCGTGTTATTTGAGGAATGAGTTTCTTGTGGCTTACGTTACAGAAGAATGTGACAAACAGCTGAAAGAATCACTGCAAGAGACATTTCAAGAAATACATTGTTTCGGGGGTATTTTATTGACAGATTTACAAAAAATGTCATGTCCAGAATTATTCATACCCTTGCTTAGATCAATTCAAAGTCACATTCAGTAAAGAAGAAAGAACCACCTTTAGAGGCCATTTTCCCCGCAGAGCAGGGGCTGGCCTTTTTCGGGCACCATGGTCCCCTTTTTGAAGCGATGTTTTATGGCCGATGCCCTTCCTGCCGCCAACCCTGTTAGTTGCCTCTTGCAACACACAGGGAATTACCAGTGAAAGGGTACTCAATTTGCCGACCTCGGAAGGATGACAGGCTGAGTGAACCACCCTGGTGTTAATTCAACCATTTGACCAGGATTTGAACCCAGGATCCTCGGATCCCAAGCCGCACCCTAACCGCTAAGCCAAAACCAGGCTTACATAACAAACGCAAGGAAGGAGACAAACTTGTTATGAGCCTTACAGAGCGATTTGATGTTGAGAAAGCAAGCTATTTGAGCGCAATAGCCTTGCCACAGGATTTAGTGTACTGTACCATGGTTGGGAGGTTTGATAGGACAGCTACAGTTGGGATGAGATAAATTGGTGCATGAGAGAAAGCAGGCCATTGTGAAAGCATTCCCAGGTGGAATCAATGTCAGATGCCAGGTAGATGGCAGCCCATTATTTGGTGAAGGATGTGTGGAGCGGGGAGGGGGGCACACAAGAAGATTAGCCTTGAGGTTTGTTAGGTGACATTCTCTAGCTGGCATCAGGATGGACTCAGACTTCGTGTGACCCTTACGGAATGAAAGAAAGTTGCCCGGGTGTTACCAGGGTCTCGAATCAAGGAAGTAGAGGATTTTTTTTTTTTTTTTTTGTATACAGAGTCGAGGCTCGTGAAAGAGCTAACATTTATCAAACAAACAAATCAAACAAACAAGTAAACAAAATATATAAAAATGGGAGCGGTCGACAAGATGGGGAGAGAAGACACAAACACACACAAACACACAAACACAACATTTGAGGGCAGGGACATCGGGAGATGTGTGGGAGGCAGAGGGCCTGGGGGGAGGCAGGATAAGTATAAAACGCAAGGACACCAAGGACTTCCAGGAAAGAAGACAAAAGTCGCCTCAAAAAAGTGGAATTGGGGTGAAATTAGCAGGGGTAGAAAAGATCAAGGTTTTGGATTGGGGAAGATAAGAGATGGTGGTGAACAGCCGTTTTAAAGACCTGGAGGGAGGAGTGGGATTGAAGAGAGTGAGGGAGTTTGTTCCAGAGGCGGGAGAAAAGAGGAATGAAGGAGTGAAGGTGAGCAGAGAGTCTTGATTTTGGCAGTTTAACCATAAGAGGGTTGCAGGCAGATCTTGTGCGACCTGCAGGAATATTTGGGGGACAGAGCCCAGAGAGAGCTGGGGGAGCAAGGCCGGAGAGGAGTCGGTAGCAGACGGAAAGACCACCAACCTGCCTGCGGTGAGTAAGTGAAAGGCCATCGGAGATAGCGTCATCGCGGGAGATTCCAATGATTCTGAACGCTTTGTGGACACGAAAGTCAGTTGGGATGGGATAAACTGTGTATGAGAAAGTAGAGCTTTGTGAAAGTATCCCCAGGCTGAATAATTATCAGCTGCTGTGGAGATGGTAGTCCAACCCTTTTAGGCCAGATTGTAGTCCCTGCCTGTTGGCCTGTATGAACAGCCATATTTTGCTGCATCGAGGCTGCTCCCTCACAGGATATGGGCGTTGACAAGAATATGGTCAGATGAGCCAAGAGGGACATAGGAGGAACAGGATAGATTGGACATAAAGTCGGTCATTACCAGGTGACCACCCAATAATGGTGGTTATTGCGCCCGCAAGATGGAAGAGACACAAAGCGTTAACTACACAAAATGCACGGGTTTATTCCGAAACCCAACCGAAACGTGACAACAAAAATGCAACAATAATGATTGATAACAAAATGAGGCGAGGATGCAAATTAACAAAAACAAGTACAGATACATTCAAAGTACGTCATGCCAAATCAATAAATATCCTCCAGCGCAGTATCGCCGGGGCGCCCCAGGCAAAAAAGGGAAAAAAAAAAAAAAAAAAAAAAAAAAACAATAGAAGGGAAAGGAAATAAATAAATACTTTTGTATACAAGATCGAGGCTCATGAAAGAGCGAACATTAATCACACAGAAAGACAAACCGACACATAAAACATATAACATCGGGAGCGGTAGACAAGATGGGTAGAGAGGGGGAAGGACACAAACACAACATTTGAGAGCAGGGACCGAGAGACATGGAGACATCGAGAGAACTGTGGGAGGGAGAGGGCTTTGGGGGGGGGGGGCATGGGAAGGGGGCGGTGGGAGAGGTATAAAACATATGGACACTGCCAGGACTTCCAGGAAAGAAGTTGGAATTTCAAACAAGGTGGATCTGGGGTGAATTAGCGGGGGTAGAAAAGATCAAGGCTTTGGATGGGGGAAGATAAGAGATGGTGGTGAACAGCTGTTTTAAAGACCTGGAGGGAGGAGTGGGATTGAAGGGAGTGAGGGAGTTTGTTCCAGAGGCGGGAGAAAAGAGGAATGAAAGAGTGAAGGCGAGCAGAGAGCCGAGATTTCGGCAGTCTAACCATCAGAGGGTTGCTGGCAGATCTTGTGCGACCTGTAGGAATATTTGGGGGACAGAGCACAGAGAGAGCTGGGGGTGCAAGGCCGGAGAGGAGTCGGTAGAAGACAGAAAGACCACCTACCTGCCTGCGGTGAGTGAGTGAAAGGCCCTCAGAGATAGCTTCATCGCGGGAGATTCCAATAATTCTGAAAGCTTTGGTTTCAACAGCGTGAAGCCGAGCTAGGTGTGAGGCAGGAGCACCGGCCCATAGGGGAGAACAGTATTTCATTGAGCTGCGGATGAAAGCCTTGTATGTGGTGAGGAGTTCAGGTGTGCCGAGGAAGGACTTCGCACGACGGAGGATGCCCAGTCGGCGACTGGCTTTGGAGGCCAGCTTGGAAATGTGGTTTTCCCAAGAAAGATCATGGCAGATAGTGAGACCCAAAAGCTTGAGCGACAGAACTTCTTGGAGAGGATTGTTGAGAAAGTAGATGGGAGGGTTGTCCAGTCGATCTTTTCGGAGAGACATAGTAAGAGTGTGAGATTTGTCAGGATTGAAAGACATGTTCCACTTGTTTGACCAGTCTGTGATTTTGTCCAAGTCTTCAGAGAGTGAGGAGGCTGCAGACTGCCGATCTGAGGGAAGAGGAATGGAGCGGCAGAGAGTGGAGTCATCAGCAAAGAGACAGAGAGGATTTTCAAGAGAGTCAGAGAGATCATTGATGAAGAGCAGAAAAAGCACAGGGCCCAGAACATTGCCTTGGGGAACTCCAGCCTGAACAGGAAGGGGAGATGAGAGAAATCCATTCAGGGCCACACGTTGTCTACGACCAGAGAGGAAGTCCGCAAGGCATGCATGGAGATTTCCATGGATACCAAAGGAGCAGAGTTTGGTGAGCAGAGCGGGGTGCCAGACCGTGTCGAAGGCACGTGATATGTCGAGGGAGACAGCTCTAATTTCCTGTTTGGCATTGAGGACCTCCATCCATTGTTGAGACAGCAGAAGCAGCATGTCCAGAGTAGAGTGACCTGGTCTGAAACCAAATTGATGATCAGAGATCAAGCCATTGGAGAAGAGGAAAGATTTCATATCCGAAGCAATGATGGATTCCATGACTTTGCTGATAATTGGGAGAAGGCTGATTGGTCTGTAGTTGCTAGGATCTGTTTTTGCACCTTTTTTGTGCAAAGGTGTGATGTTGGCTGATTTCCAAGCAGATGGCAGTTGACCTTGAGCAAAAGAGAGGGTGAAGAGAACAGAGAGAGGGTGAGATAGAGCGGCAGAGCAGGATTTTAGGACCCGTGGGCTGATGCCGTCGGGTCCAGTTGCAGAATCAGAGTCGAGGGTTGACAGAAACTTTTCCACCTTGTCAGGAGGAAAGGACACGAAGTCCAGGAGCAGCAGGGTACGACTGGGTATGGTGGGTACAGAGAGGGATGGGTTGGGGACACAAGATTTAGAGGCAAACACAGAGTTGAGGCATTCAGCTTTTTCACGTGCGGAGTCAGCTGTGTAGCCGTTTGAGGTAAGGGAGGGGATGGAGGGGGAACAAACACCAGAAACGGATTTGACCAGACGCCACCAGGATTTGGAAGAGGGAGACAGATAAGAGAGTTCGGTCTTGAGAACGGAGAGATATTGTTTCCTGGCTCTCCTGAGGGTGGACACACACTTGTTTCGGGCTTTGTGAAAGGAAATGAGATTTCCTTCTGTTGGATTTGCTTTCCAGGAGACGAAGGCAAGTTGTTTCTGGGCAACAGCCTCACCACAAGATTCCGTGTACCATGGACGGGAGGAAGGGTATGACAACTGAAGACGAGATGGGATAAATCTGTGCATGAGAGAGAGCAATTTACTTTGGAAGAATTCCCAGGATGAGTTGATGTCAGAGGTGGTAGAGATGGGAGACCAGTCCAGATGATTGATGGCTGCTTGACGACCGTGCCAGTTGGCCTGAGTGAAATGCCAGACTCGTCGACGCTGAGCAGGCTCCCTGAGGATGGTCAGAGAGATGTCCACTTTAACAAGGACATGATCAGATGATCCGATTGGAGCAGAAGAAGAGCAGCAGACATTTTCAGGGAAGTTAGTCATAACCAAGTCCAGAAGAGAAGATGTTCCGTTGACTGAGATCCGGGTCGGGAAATTGACAGATTGTGTCAGTCCCAGTGAGTCGCAGAAGTCCTTTGCTGAGGAGCCATGGCTGGTGAGAGAGGTACCCACACCCAGCCAACTGGCATGATGACAGTTGAAATCACCACATATGAGAAAGAGAGAGTTGGGATGAGTAGATAGAAGTTGGTCCATATTATCAGACAGTGAGATGTAGATGGAGTCATCACTGTTTGGTGGACGGTACAACACACATATGAACAAGAGGTGGGAGCGAAGGGGAAGCCGTAGCCAGAGGTATTCCTGGGGGTGAGGTGGAGAGAGTGCAGTGCAGGGCGAGTGAGGAAGAGAGTTTTTGATAAAGATAGCAACCCCGCCTCCAGGACGAGGCTCAGGTCTATCATACCGGAGGAGGGAGTAGCCCGGGAGAGATACTAAGGAATCAGAGACATCATAAAGGAGGAAAGTTTCTGTTAAGCAGATCACGTCTGGTTTGACAGAAGCAACCTGTATGGAGAGATCAGTTAGGTTTGAACGATGGCCCCGGATGTTTGAGGTCCATACCGTTAATGAAGAGGAAGGGGGAGCATCAGATACAGAACAGGGGGGAGGAGGGGTAGGGTAAGATGTGGAAGACGTGGAAGAGGTAGGGAGTGCTGTTGAAGGTGTGTCAGAGATTTCAGAATAGCTCGGAGAAAGGGAAGGATGGGGCGGACAAAGGTTTGATGGTGATTGGGTGAGGCACAATGAGGTGTTATTTGAGGAGGGGGAAGAGCGAGGCAGAAGGTTGGGGAGATGGGGGTGAGAGTTGGAAGGGGGAAGAAGCGGGGAGGACGCTTTGAGGAGGGGGAGTGAGAGGGGGGAAATTGAGAAGCAATGAGGGTGGGGAGATTTGAAGGGGAGGGGCGAGGGGGGAGTTTGGGAGGGAAGGGACAAGGGGAGGGATTTGAAAGGGATGGGATATGGGGGAGATTTGGAGGGGAGGGGTGAGGGAGGAGTCTAGGAGGGAGGGGCGAGGGGGTAGTTTAGGAGGGAGGGGGCAAGGGGGGAGATTTGAAAGGGATGGGTGATGGGGAAGATTTGGAGGGGAGGGGTTATGGGGAAGATTTGGAGGGGAGGGGTGAGATTGGATTTTAGAAAGTGTATGATTTATGGGAAACGAACATTTATAGTCCAAGCCATTTAGCCCAAATATGGGGCCAGATAGGAAAAAACTGCAACACTACATATCAGTGCGAAATTGTATGCAGTAATATATACCAGATAACATATCAAAAGTCTAAAGCTCTAAAAATATGGGGTGCCTGTCAAAATCACTGGTACATGGACCCCCCTTTTCATTCTTTTGCGGTACGATTTGTTCACATTTTGCGATACATTCCGAGCACATGGTATATAATTATACTTTTAATATCAGGAATTACATGCCTCTTCCTCTTGTTAACCCCCCCGCTGGTCTTCATACTTCTCATGAGTACTTGCTCAATTATCAGGTCTGAGGAAATTCCAGCCCAAGCTCTACTACTTCTTCGGGCGACATGGAAGCCCTGAGTAAACTTACGCTGCACATCTGGATAGTCCTGTTCTAAGCTGTGCATTTTTTGCAGGTAAATCCTGGCAGACTTAGCATAGAGTGAATGACCTGAGGCTGCTACATATGGTAACATATCAGATACAGCTTCGAGGTGCAGGGACCAGTTTCCCATACGCTCGGCTTTGATGAATTTTCTTAAGATCTTCACCATATCCATATACTGTAACCACAGTTTCGCTGTTCGGTCTTTGGTCAATGATTCTGTCTGTGTTTGAAAGACTTTGCTGATCTTGTCAAGGATTGGATCACTTGCTACATCGTTTGAAGATCGTGTGCCTTTCATCAACGCATCATACAGGGTCCTTGCTTTACTCACATCTGGATGAATCACATCATCATCGGCCAAGCCACTCATTGCATCTTCATCCCGAACTAGCAAGTCTTCTGCAGTTCTGTATTGTGTTCCTCCAAGAGGATCAGACAGGAGGAGTGCATTCAGGACAGCATCCAGGAGGATGTGTGCCCGTACAGCCCTGGAAATTGCTTTTCCTGTTAGGATGTGATCCACTGCATTTGGTGCGTATATGAGTTCTAGCAGCTCCTTCAACCCAGAACCACCCATGAGGTGCCCTATGCTGCCAAGGAAGCTCATTTCCATATGAAAGGCACCTAGCCTTACCACAATACGTCGCATGGGGCTTCCATCTGGCTCCGAGAGAATGATCGACA